>NW_022631066.1:5197820-5797820 GCF_010015895.1 Lontra canadensis
TATATATATATATATATATATATATATATATATATATATATATATATGTTTTTTTGCCATCTTCTAGTTTTGTTAATGGTATGAGAGTATTATAATTGGAAAGGGGAATGACCATTTAAAGTATTGCAGAAATCTGATCATTGAAATAGATTAGAAGATTCGTTGTTATTTCCTGGAAGCCATTTGTGTTTTTGAGTTCTCAGTCCTCTATGGTTACTCCATGGCTTTCAATCTTGTCTTGAATCCGTTTTTTGTAACTGGAATTTTCTTAGAAAATCACTGATTTTTATCTGGATTTTCATGCCTGTTAGCATTCAGTAATGCAGATTATTTTTTATAGTAAACAATTATGTTTTCTCCAGGTTTATTGAGACATAGTGACCTATTATATTGTATAATAATACAATATAACCTGTATAACATGATTTTCTGTATGTATGTATTCTGAAACGATCACCATGCTAAGTTAACATTTGTTAGTTAACATTTTTTTCTTGTGATGAGTTTTCCTAATGTTTACTCTCTTAGCAACTTTAAATATATTTTAGAAGATATTATTAACTATAGTCACATGCTGTGCACTTTATCTCCAGAACTTATTCATCTTATAACTGGAAATTCATACCTTTTCCCCCCTACTTTCATTAGAAATAAAGGACATTTTAATTTTATTTCATTTCCTTAAAAAGGTTTTATTTATTTATTTGAGGGAGAGCACATGAGAGAGAGCATGAGTAGGGGTGGGGAGGGTCAGAGGGAGAGGGAGAAGCAGACTCCCTGCTGAACAGGGAGCCAGAGACAGGCCTGGTCCCAGGGCCCCAGGATCATGGGATCATGCTCTGAGTGAAGGAATATGCTTAAATGAATGAGCCTCCGAGGTATCCAATTTTAGTTCATTTTGAAGGGTAATTAACATACAGTGTTACATTACTTTCAAGCGTACAATATAATAATTAAACAATTCTGTACATTTTTCAGTGCTCATCAACATAGTGTACACTTAATCCCCTTTATCTATTTACCAGTCTCCCAACCACCTCCGCCTGATGACTACCAGTTATCTGTATATGATAGTCTGTTTCTTCTGTCTCTTCTTTTCTTTGTTAAGTTTGTTTTGTTTCTTAAATTCCATATATGAGCGAAGTCACTGGTATTTGTCTTTCTCTGGCTTATTTCACTTTGCATTATATCCTCTAGGTATCTCTGTGTTGTCGCAAATGGCAAGATTTCATTCTTTTTTATGGCTAAGTAAAACTCCATTGTGTGTATATCTATGTATCTGTCACATCTTATTTATTCACCTATGGATGGGCACTTGGGTTGCCTCATATCTTGGGTGTTATAAATAACAGTGTGATAAATATAGGGGTGCATCTGTTTTTTCTAATGAGTATTTTCATTTCTTTGGGTAAATCCCAGTAGTGGAATTATTGGATCCCATGGTAATTCTATTTTTATTTTTTTGATGAACTTCCATACTATTTTCCACAGCAGCTGCATCAATATACATTCCTACCTGCAGTGCACAAAGTTTTCTTTTATTCAAGTTCTCACCAACACTCACTATTTCTTGTGTTAGTTTAGTCATTCTGGCAGGTGTGAGTTGATATCTCATTATAGTTTGGTGTTCATTTCCCTGATAATTAGTGATGTTGGTCATCTGTGTATCTGTGTATCTTCCTTGGAAAAATGTCTATGCAGGTCCTCTTCTCATTTTTAAACTGGATTACTTGTGTTTTAGGTATTGAGTTGTAGAAGTTCTCTATATATTTTGGATATTAACCCTTTATGGGGTTTATCTTGTGCATTTATTTCCTTCCATTCGATAGGTTGCATTTTGTTTTGTTGATACTTTCCTTCACTGTGTAAAAACTTTTTATTTTGATGTAGTTCCAATAGTTTAATTTTGCTTTTGTTTCCCAGGCCAGAGAAAACATATCTAGAGAAATGTTTTTGTGGCTCATCTCAAAGAAATTACTGTCTCTGTTTTCTTCTGAGAATTTGATGGTTTCAGATCTCACATTTAGGTTCTTAGTCCATTTTGAGTTTATTTTTGTGTGTGGTGCAAGAAATAGTTGTTTCATTCTTTACATGTAACTGTCCAGTTTCCCCAGACTGAAGAGACTATCTTTTCCTCATTGTATATTCTTGTCTCCTTTCCCTTAGATTAATTGATCATAAACACATGAATTTATTGCCAGGTTCTCTATTCTGTTCAGTTGATCTATGTGTCTGTTTTTGTGCCAGTACCATACTGTTTTGACTACTATGGCTTTATCCTGGATTATGATACCTCCAGCTTTGTTCTTCTTTCTTAAGATTGCTTCTGCTACTGATGGTTTTGTGGTTCCATCCAATTTAGGTTTCTTTGTTCTAGTTCTATGAAAAGTGCTGGTGGTATCTTCGTAGGGATTGCATCAAATCTGTAGGTTGCTTTGGGTTGTATGGATATTTTAGCTGTTTTTGTTCTGCCTATCCATGAACATGGAATATCTTTCCATTTGTATATCTTCAAATTCTTTTACCAGTGTTTTATAGTTTTCAGAGTAGAACTCTTCCACCTCCCTGGTTAAGTTTATTCCTAGGTATTTTATTATTTTTAGTGCAATTGTAAGTGGGATTATTTTCTTAATTTTTTTTCTGCTACTTCATTATTAGTGTATAGAAGTGCAATAGATGTCTGCATGTTAACTTTGTATCCTGTGGCCTTACTGAATTCATGTATGAGGTGTAGTTTTTTGGTGGAGTCTTTAGGGTTTTCTATAGTATCATGTCATCAGCAAATAGTGAAAGTTTTACTTTGTTATGAGTTTGGGAGCCTTTTATTTCTTTTCCTTGTCTAATTGCGATGGCTAGGACTTTCTGGTACTCTGTTGAATAAGTGGTAAAAATAGTGGTAAGAATGGATATCCTGTCTTAATCTTAAAGGACGAGCTTTCAGTTTTTCATCCTTGAGTTTGATGTTAGCTGTGGTTTTTCTTTTTCTTTTTTTTTTTTTAAGATTTTTATTTATTTATTTGACAGAGATCACAAGCAGGCAGAGAGGCAGGCAGAGAGAGAGAGGAAGGGAAGCAGGCTCCCTGCTGAGCAGAGAGCCTGATGCGGGCCTCAATCCCAGGACCCTGGGATCAGGACCCAAGCTGAAGGCAGAGGCTTTAACCCACTGAGCCACCCAGGTGCCCCAGCTGTGGTTTTTGATATATGGTATTTTATTATGTTGAAATAGGTTTCCTGTAAACTCATTTCATTGGAAGTTTTTAATATAAATGGATGTTACACTTCGTTAAATGCTTTTTCTGCATTTATGGAGATGATCATATGTTTTTTATCCTTTCTCTTGTTAATGTGATATATCACATTGATTGATTTATGAATATGAAATCACACTTGTATCCCTGGAATAAATTTCACTAGCTCATGGTGAATGATTTTCTTTTAAATTTATTGTTGGATTCAGTTTGGATATATTTTGTTGAGGATTTTTGCATTTATGTTCATCAGAGATATTGGCCTATAGTTGCAGGTTTTTTGTTTGTTTTTGTTTTTGTTTTTTGTTTCTTTGGTTTTGGTTTTTATCTCCCTGCCCCCACCCCCAGCCTCACAGTGTCTTTAACTGGTCTTGTTATCAGGGTAGTGCTGGCCTTGTCCAATGAATTTGGAAATTTTCCATCATCTTATATTTTTTGGAATAGTTTTCTTGATTATTGATTCAGTTTCATTGCTAATAATCTGTTCAAATTTTTTATTTCTTCCTGATTCAGATTTAAAGGTTTTATGTTGGGAAACCTGTGTGGCTCAGTGGGTTAAGCCTCTGCCTTTGGCTCTGGTCATGATCCCAGGGTCCTGGGATAGAGCCCCGCATTGGGGTCTCTGCTCAGCGGGGAGCCTGCTTCCCCCTCTCTCTCTGCCTGCTGCTCTGCCTACTTGTGATCTCTCTCTCTGTCAAATAAATAAACAAATAAAATCTTTAAAAAAATACATAAAGGTTTTATGTTCCTAGGAATTTATCCATTTCTTCTAGGTTGTCCAATTTGTTGGTCCATAATTTTTCATAATCTCTATAATCCTGTGTATTTCTGAAGTTTTGATTGGTATTTCTCCTTGTCATTTCTGATTTTATATGTTGAGTCCTCTCTCTCACTGGATGAGTCTGGCTGAAGGTATATCAGTTTTGTTGATATTTAAAAAAAAAAAAAATAGTACCTTGATCTGTTCTCTCATTTTTTCAGTCTCTGTTTCATTTATTTCTGCCCTAATCTTTATTATTTTGTTTCTGCTACTGCCTTTGGACTCTGTTTTTCTTTTTCTTGCTGCTTTTGGTGTAATCTTAGTTGCCAGTTTGAGACTTTTCTTCTTGAAGTAGACTGGTATTGCTATAAACTTCCTTTTAGAACAGCTTTTACTGTATCTCAAAGATTAGTTTTAGACTGTTGGGTTTTCATTCCCATTTGTTTCAGTGTGTTTGTTGATTTTTATTTGACTTATCAGTTAACCCATTTCCTATTTAATAGCATGTTATGTAGCCTCCATGTATTTATGTTCTTTCCAGATTTTTTTCTTGCAACAGACTTATACATTCATACTATTATTGTTGGAGAAGATGCATATGATTTCAGTTCTTTTGAATTTCCTGATACTTGTGTTATGGCCTAACATGTGATATCTTCTGTGGAATGTCCCATATAACCTTGAAAACAATGTGTATTCCATTGTTTTTGGATGGGATGCTCTGAATATATCTGTTAGACCCATCTAGTCCAATGTGTCATTCAAAGCCATTGGTTCCTTGTTGATTTTCTGTCTGGATGATCTATCCATTGATGTAACTGGGGTGTTAAAGTCCCTCACTATTATTATATTATTGTCAATTTTTTCCTTTGTATCTTTTAAAAGTTGTTTTATGTATTAGGTGCTTTCATGTTGGGTGCATAAACATTTACAATTGTTATATCCTCCTGTTGGATTGTCCCCTTTATCATTGGATAGTGCGCTTGTCTCTTTTTAGTTTTTGTTTAAGATCTATTTGTCTGATACTAAGTACTATTACCCAGATTTCTCTTCACTTCCATTTGCATGGTAAATGTTTTTCCATCTCTTTGCTTTCAATCTGCATGTGTCTTTATGCCTGAAGTGAGTCTTATAGGTAGCATATACACAGATCCTATATTGCCTTTTTTTTTTTTTTTTAAGATTATGGGATAGAAAGGGGAAGAGCAGAGGGAGAGGGACAAGCAGACTCCATACCGAGCATGGAGCCTGATGTGGAACTTGAGATCACTACCTGAGTTGAAACCAAGAGTCAGATGTTTAACTGACTGAACCACCCAGGTGCCCCTTGGTCTTGCTTTTTTATCCATTCAGTCATCCTATGTATTTTGATTGGAGTTTTTAGTTCATTTACATTCGACGTAATTATTAATAGGCATGTACTCACTGACTTTTTATTACTTGTTTTATGGTTGTTTGTGTAGTTCTTCCCTTTTTCTCTCTTTCCATTTTTTTTTTTTTTTACCCTGTTTCTTTTCTTGCTCTTTTCCCTTGTGGTTTGCTGGGGTTTTTTTAGTAACATGCTTGGATTCTGTTTTTTCTGTTGTTTGCACATCTGTTACATATTTTTGATTTGTGATTATTATGAGATAGATACATAACACTCTGTGTGTTTAACAGTCTACAGTGAGTTGATGGTCACTTGAGTTTGAACCCATTCTAAAAGCAGTAAATTTTTACTCTCTCCTCCTCCCCACCACCGCTTTTTATACATTACAGTGCCATACTGTACATCCTTTTATTTTGTGAATCCCTTGATCGGTTTTATCCATAGAATTGATTTTACTACACTTGGACTTTAATGTCTGTACTGGTTTTATGTATTATTAATCTAGTACTTTAATCATGTTTGTATTTAACTGTTAAGAATTTTCCTTTCATGATTTTCTTACTTCTGATCACTCAAAGAATTAACTTAAATGTTTTTGCAAGGCTGGTTCAGTGGTGATGAACCCTTTTGTTTGGGAAATTCTTTGTTTCTCCTTGTATTTTCAGTGACAGCCTTGGTAGATAGAGTATTCTTGGTTGCACTTTTTTTTCTTTTTTCCCTTTCAGCACTTTGAATTTATCATGCCAATATTGTGGCCTATAAAATTTCTGCTGAAAAATCAGCTGATAGTCTTATGGGGTCTCCCTTGTATATGCCTATTTTCTTTTCTCTGGCTGCTTTTAAAATTCCCTCTTTATCACCATTTTTTGTCATTTTAATTACTATGTGTCTTAGTGTAGACTTTCACGGGTTGGTTTTGTTATGTGTCATCTGTGTGTTTTGGATCTGAGTGTTTTTTCTTTCCCTACATTAGGGAGGTTTTCAGCTATTATTTCCTCAAGTAAATATTCTGCCCCATTTCTGTCTCTTCCTTTTGAGATCCCTATAATGCAAATTTTCTTTGGCTTCATGGTGTTGCTGAGTTCCCTTAACCTACTCTCAATTTTTTATTCTTTTTTTCCTTTTGCTTTTCAACTTGGTTCCTTTCTGTTACTCTGTCTTCCAGTTCACTCTGTCTTCCAGTTCACTGATCCACTATTTCTCTTCTAATCTAGTGATTTTCTCTAGTGTATTTTAAACTTCTGTTATTGAGTTTTTAAAATCTGATTGGTTCTAGTTTTTCCTTTATAAATTTTATTTTTTTGACAGAGAGAGAGGGTGAACACAAGTAGGCAGAGTAGCAGGTAGAGGGAGAGGGAGAAGCAGGCTCCCTGCTGAGCAAGGAGCCCAATGGGTTTGATCCCAGGACCCTGGATCATGACCTGAGCTGAAGGAAATCGCTTAACCAATTGAGCCACCCAGGCACACTTGATGGGTTCTTTTTTTGTTTTTTTCTTTGTTGAATGTCTCACTGAGATTTTCCACTCTTTTCTCTAGTCCAGTAAGAATCTTTATGACCATTACTTTGAGCTCCCTATCAGGTAAATTGCTTATCTCCATTTCATTTAGCTTTTTTGCTCTTGTTTAGTCCTGTTCTTTCATCTGGGACCTATTCCTTATTCTCATGTGGGCAGGGTTTGGTTCTTGTCCCATTAGGAAACCAGTCTGGGGCCATTGTGGGCTTGTATTTATGCAGTGTCAGCAGTCAGACCAGAGAATGCCTCTGTCTATCTGTTGGGGGTGCAATAGCACTGCACTGCAGGGTGATCTCCCTGCCTTGTCCCCTGAGAGGCATTTGTTGGTAAATGGGCCCAGAACTTAAGCCAGATGCTACGTGGGCTTCAGATGCACTGACGGGCATGGCACTCTCTTTGGACTGTCAGTTAGAAGATTTGGGTTCCCAGGATTCCCAATATGCTAAGTGTGTGTTTATCTTCTCCTCTTCCTAGAGAAAGAATCCCTTTTTGAGTGTTGCTGTCTCTGACAGGGATGTTTGCAGGAATGAGATGTGTAGGAGCTGCTTTGGAAGGACTCCTGCTGGGGAGGCTGGTCGAATGGGGCAAATCTATAGAAAATTGTGTCAGGGTGGGGGGTGCAGGTTTGTGAGACCCAAGCCAGGAGCAAGTTAGGTCAATGATGTTCTTGCTGTTTCCTGCAGGTTTCTGTCTGTCTATGCTGGGAGTGGGGTGGGGAGGGTGGCATTTGTGAGCTCTTTTGTTCCTGGAGAAGGCCCTTTCAGCATGAGTTCTGAGATTCATAAATAAATCTACTTCCTGTATACTCCAGGTACTTTTCAAACTCTGTGCTCTATCTTGGCAGGGTTATTTATCTCTAAGGGCTGGAACTCAGTTTCCTATTACCCTCCAGCTCTTCCCGGGCAAACTTACTGATTTTTAAAGTACCGAGGTATAAGCCCTGTTGGTTATAAAAACTCACAAAGTTAAGCTCCACTGTCGAAGCCAGTTGTTAGGAGAACTCGACTTGTCTTTCCAGTGCAGGTCCCTTGTGTTTGTAATAGCTAGTGTTGGATCTGCTCCTCTCCCTTCTTCGTGTGGTAATGTACCTCCAGTTTATGGTTAGTCTCTTAGGATTTTGGTTCCTGACTGCATCTCTGCCCTCTCTACCCTTTCTGGTCTGTCCTCCTCTGTAGGATTAACTGTGGAAAGTCTGTTCTGCCTGGAAAGTCTGAGTTTTGGTCGTCGTCTGGGTTGGATGTACTGATGTGGCTGTTGTCTAGGTATGTCTCTGGGGCCAGGTGATCTTAGGATTCTTCTATTCTGCCATCTTTTCAGAAGTGGAATTGTGTGCTTTTTGACTGCTGTTACCTATTTTCTACCACCCCTGAATTCCCAACACCCCATTTCTGGCAACCAACAATCTGTTGTTTCTGTGAGGTTTGTTTGTTTGGTTTTTTCCACATATAAGTGAGATCATTCACTATTGTTTTTTTTTTTTCCTCTGTCTAGCTTATTTCACTTGACATAATACCCTCAGGGTCCATCCCTGATGTTACAAATGGCAGGATTTTCTTATTTCTCAGGGCTGAATAATAGTCCACTCTGTGTGTGTGTGTGTGTGTGTGTGTGTGTGTACCACCTTTTCTTTATCCATTCATCCTTTGATGGATACTTAGTTATTTCCATGTCTTGGCTGTTATGAATACTGCTGGAATGAACGTAGGGGTTCAGATAACTCTGAGACAGTGATTTGGTTTCCTTCAGGTATATATCTGGCAGTGGAATTGCTGAATCGTATAGTACTTTTGTTTTAATTCTTTGAGGAACCTCCATGCTATTTTCCAGATGACTGCACCAATTTACATCCCCACCAACAGTACACAAAGATTGCCTTTTTCTCTACATTCTCAGCAACACTTGGTACCTCTTGTCTTTTGGATGACAGCCATCCTAACAGGGGTAAAGTGATATCTCATTGTGGTTTTAATTTATATCTCCCTCTTGATTAGTGAATGTCAAATACCTGTTCTTGTATTTGTTGGTTATTTGTATGCCTTCTTTGAAAAAAAAAAAGTCTAGTTTCTCTGCTCATTTTTTAATTTGAATGTTATTTTGCTATTGAGTTGTATCAGTTCTTTATATATTTTAGATTTCAGCGCCTTATCAGATGTGTGAGTTGCAAATATTTTCTCCCATTCAGTAGATTCCGTTTTCATATTGCTGATTGTTTCCTTTGCTGTGTAGAAGCTTTTTTGATATAGTCCCTCTTACCTCAAATTTCAAAACCTGCCCTGTATTTATGAAAGTTTTCCCTGGCTCATCCCTCATGTCTTTATATTGGGGTTATTTGTTTTATTAGAATAGTTTTTGGCTTCTTTTATTATGTTACTTTAATGCATTTTTTGTCAGTTGCAATATATGTATATATATTGTAATATTTTTAAATTTTCCATTTGTCTTTCTTTAGACATTTTTTATATATTCTTTCAACTTGTTTTCAACTTGTTGTATATGTATTTGTGTTTTTGCACTCTCTATATTACACAGTTGAATAATTATTTTTCCTCTTACCTGGTCTTGGATAGAAATAATTCTGTCCATCTGTACTATATATCACGTGACCCTCCCACAGTGGTGTTCTGTGGCATTAGTAAAACACTGTGGAACTGGCACCTTTCTTTATCTTTTGCCTCTTGACTGTATTGTTTCAGTAAGTGAATAAAGATCTGATTGGTATTTGCATTTGGGCTTGTTACCCTACTTGACTCCGTTGACACCTGACAGCTTGACAGTAAGGTTCAAAATGTCTTTTGATTATATCCAGATGTCCCATTTTCAACAAAAATTTTGAGGGATATAAGGAACAAGAAATTACAATGCATAAAGAAACAATATAAATTCTATCTGAGAAAGCTCAGATATTAGGCTTATTAAAGACAAATGATTTAAACTATGTTAAAAGTACTAAAACAATGTATAAATAACTAAAGGAAAGAATGAGAATTATGTCTCATCAGAGAATATCAATAAAGAGATAAAAATTATAAAATGCAATAAAATTGAAGTTATGGAGATGAAAAATGAAATAGCTAAAATGAAAAATTCACTTCCAAGGCTCACCAGCACATCCACATGCAGAAGAAAGTAGTAATACACTTAAAGGTAGGACATTTTCCACTATAAGGAAAAGAAAAATGAAGACCTCACAGACATGTGGGATACCATCAGGCACACAAACACATGCACATGGGAGGTACAGAAAGAGATGGAAAAGAGAAAAGGGGCAGAAATACTGTACAAAGAAATACAGGCAAAAAGCTTCTGAAGTTTGACTAAAGCCATTATTGAACACATTTATGAAACTCAAGAAATGGTGTAACTCTTAGAAGAAAACATAGATGTAAAATCTTCTTGACATTCCCGGTGGTAGGAGTTTCTTAGATATTACACCAAAAGCATAAACAACTAAAAGGAGAAAATGGATAAATTTGACTTTGTCATATAAAAAAATTATACATAAAAGGACACTATTAAGACATTGAAATGACAACCCAAATAGAGGCAGAAAATGTGGATCATTTATCTGAAGAGTTTAATATTCACAGTTTTTAAAGAATTCTTACAATTAAGCAATAAAGAAGTGTATTAAAAATGTACAAAATCATTTAAATAGATACTTCTCCAAAGAAATTACACAAATGGACCAAAGAACATTAAAAAAATGTTCAACATTATAGATTATTAAGGAAATCCGAGTTAAAACGAGAAAATAACCATTTCATAACCACTTGCGTGGACAATAGTAAATCTTTGTGAAGATGTTTAGTGGTACCTGAAAGAGTCAAATATAGGAGTACTATATGATACAGCAGTTGCAATCTTTGGTATGTACACCAAAAAATTGAAAGCATATGTTTACACAAAAACTTGTACATGACTGTTTATAGCAGTTCTATTCAAAAATAGCCAGAAAGTGGAAACAGTCCTGATGTTCATCAATTGATGAATGTATAAACAGATGTGGTATATCCATACAATGAAATTTTGTTAAACAATGAAAATCATTGAAGTCCTGATAAATACTATATAACAGATAATCTTGAAAACATTATCCTGAATGAAAAAAACTGACATAAAAAGTCACATATGTATTCATTTATGTTAAGTATCTAGAATTGGCAAATCAATAGAGAATAGATTAGTGATTACCAGAGAATGTGAATATACTAAAAATCCTTGAATTTTGCAATTTAAAATAGTGAATTTTATGGTACATGCATCATATCTCAAGATATTTAAAAATGCATAGTTCGAACACTCATGAAAGAAATTGAAGAAGACACAAAAAGATGGAAGACCGTTCCATGCTCTTGGATTGGAAGAATAAACATTGTTAAAATGTCTATACTGCCTAGAGCAATCTATACTTTTAATGCCATTCCAATCAAAATTCCACCGGTATTTTTCAAAGAGCTGGAGCAAATAATCCTAAAATTTGTATGGAATCAGAAGAGCCCCTGAATCACTAATGAATCGCTAAGAAAATGTTGAAAAACAAAAATAAAACTGGGGGCATCACGTTACCTGATTTCAAGCTTTACTACAAAGCTGTGATCACCAAGACAGCATGGTACTGGCATAAAAACAGACAAATAGACCAGCGGAACAGAGTAGAGAGCCCAGATATGTACCCTCAACTCTATGGGCAAATAATCTTCGACAAAACAGGGAAAAATATACAGTGGAAAAAAGACAGTCTCTTCAATAAATGGTGCTGGGAAAACTGGACAGTTATATGTAGAAGAATGAAACTCGACCATTCTCTTACACCGTACACAAAGATAAACTCAAAATGGATAGAAGACCTCAACGTGAGACAAGAATCCATCAGAATCCTAGAGGAGAACATAGGCAGTAACCTCTTCGATATCAGCCACAGCAACTTCTTTCAAGATATGTCTCCAAAGGCAAAGGAAACAAAAGCAAAAATGAATTTTGGGACTTCATCAAAATCAAACCTTCTGCACAGCAAAGGAAGCAATCAACAAAACAAAGAGGCAACCCATGGAATGGGAGAAGATATTTGCAAATGACAGCACAGAGAAAAGGTTGATATCCAGGATCTATAAAGAACTCCTCAAACTCAACATACACAAAACAGACAATCATATCAAAAAATGGGCAGAAGGTATGAACAGACACTTCTCCAGTGAAGACATACAAATGGCTATCAGACACATGAAAAAATGTTCATCATCACTAGCCATCAGGGAGATTCAAATTAAAACCACATTGAGATACCACCTTACACCAGTTAGAATGGCCAAAATTAGCAAGACATGAAACAACATGTGTTGGAGAGGATGTGGAGAAAGGGGAACCCTCTTACACTGTTGGTGGGAATGCAAGTTGGTGCAGCCACTTTGGAAAACAGTGCGGAGATTCCTCAAGAAATTAAAAATAGAGCTTCACTATGACCCTGCAATTGCACTACCGGGTATTTACCCCAAAGATACAGATGTAGTGAAAAGAAGGGCCATCTATACCCCAATGTTCGTAGCAGCAATGGCCATGGTCGCCAAACTGTGGAAAGAACCAAGATGCCCTTCAACGGACGAATGGATAAGGAAGATGTGGTCCATATACACTATGGAGTATTATGCCTCCATCAGAAAGGATGAAAACCCAACTTTTGTAGCAACATGGACGGGACTGGAAGAGATGATGCTGAGTGAAATAAGTCAAGCAGAGAGAGTCAATTGTCATATGGTTTCACTTATTTGTGGAGCATAACAAATAGCATGGAGGACAAGGGGAGATGGAGAGGAGAAGGGAGTTGAGGGAACTTGGAAGGGGAGGTGAACCATGAGAGACTATGGTCTCTGAAAAACAATCTGAGGGTTTTGAAGGGGCGGGGGTGGGAGGTTGGGGGAACCAGGTGGTGGGTATTGGAGAGGGCACGGATTGCATGGAGCACTGGGTGTGGTACAAAAACAATGAACACTGTTACGCTGAAAAGAAAAAATTTTAAAAAGTCTCAAAAAAAATTTTTTAACTCACACACAAAAAAATGCATAGTTCATTATCACATCACAAAGATAATACTTGTATAACAACACTTAAGTAAAAAAAAGTAGGACATTGTCAGTTATTACATATCTCCTTTAATGTTTTTTATTTTCATAGTTTTACCACCTGGATTTGTATATCTAAGTGCCGTAGTCATCATAAATATGATGTTTTTGCATATACCCTTATTTTAATGAAAATTATGCTTGTAAGATTCATCAACATTGCTGTAAGTTTGTTTACTTTCATTGTAGTATATTTTTTCTATTTTATTACTGTGCTATATTTAATATATGCATATTCAATTGACAGAAATTTAGAATTTTTCATATTACAAATAATATAGTAATCATTCTTTTATATGTTTCTTGATGCACATATGCGTGCAATTTTGTTGGTCACACATTTTCATGGATGCACACGTGTATGTAATTCCTGAGGGGGTGAATTGCTGGATGATACACATATGCTAAGCTTTAGGAGATAATGACAAACAAATTTACACCCTCGCCAGCAAGTATGAAGGGTCCAGTTGCTTCATTTCCTTAGTGTTGTCAACACTTTGTATATGTCCTTCGTTTTTGCTTACTGTTCTAGTCAGCTCTCACTGCTGTAACAAAATACCACAGAGCAGGTGGCTTAAACAACAGAAATTTATTTCTCACAGTTCTGGAAACTGGAAGTCCAAGATCAGGGTGCTAGCAATTTAGGTTTTATTCTGAGGCTTCTTGGCTTGCAAACAGCTACCAATTCACTATGTGCTTACATGCTCTCTTCTTTGGGTGCTTAAAAGAGGAGAAAGAAAAGCAAGTCCTCTGATGTTCCTTCTTATAAGGGCATTAATTCTCCACACTCATGACCTCATACCTAATGACCTCCAAAGGCCTCATTTTAAAATACCATCATATTGAGGGCTGGAGTTTCAACATGTAGGTGAGGAGAGAGGAACACAGACCTTCAGTCTATAGCACCGGTATTGCCATTGTCAATGGCTTTTTAAACTTAGCTATTCTGTCTGGCATGTGGTAGGTAGTACATATTAACCAAGTATTTATTGGTATCTAGCCTACATTTAATTTAGATTTGCCCGATGACCTATAAGGTTGAGGATTTATTCATATGTGTATTGACTCATTTTCTTTTGTGAATTTTATGTTCAACTGGCTTGACAATTTTTTGTTTGCCTTTTTTCTTTTTTCCTCTTTGGCTTTTAAAAATATGCTTACTATAAATGTTTTAACTTTTTTATATCCCGGTACAATTAACATACAGTGTTATATTCATTTCAGGTGTGCAATAGTGATTGAACAATTCTATACATTAATCAGTGCTCATCATGATAAGTATACTTTTAATTCTCTTTACCTATTTCACCCATTCATGCCACCCACCTCTCCTCTGACAAACCATCTGTTCTCTATAGTTAAAAGTCTCTTTTCTGCCTTGTCTCTTTTTTACCTTTTTTTTTTCCTTAAATTTAACTTAAGAGTAAAATCATACGGTATTTGTCTTTCTCTGATTTATATCAGTTAACATCATACCCTTTAGGTCCATCCCTGTGTCTGTAAATGGCAAAATTTCATTCTTTTTTATGGCTAATAATCTCTGTATATTCTGTGTATATATACACACACACATATCTAACACATTATCCATTCATCTATAGATGGACAGTTCAGTTGTTTCTATAATTTAGCTATTGTAAATAATGCTGCAGTAAACATAGGGGTGCATATATCTTTTCAGATTAGTGTTTTCATATTCTCTGAGTAAATACCCAGTAGTGGAGTTACTGGATCCTGTGGCCATTCTATTTTTAATTTTTTGAGGAACCTCTGTACTCTTTTCCACAGTGGCAGCATCAGTTTATATTCCCACCAAGAGTACACAAGTGTTCCTTTTTCTCCACAACCTTACCAACACTTGTTTCCTTCTTGTGTTTGATTTTAGGCATTTTGATAGGTGTAAGGTGATACCCTATTGTGATTTTGATTCACATTTCCCTGATGATTGGTGAAGTTGATCATCTTTTCCTGTGTCTGTTGGCTATCTGTATGTCTTTTTTAGGAAATGTCTGTACATGTCTTCTGCCCATTTGTCATTTAGATTATATATGTTTTTTGTGTTGACTTGTATAAGTTATTTATATATTTTGGATACTAACCCCTTATCATATATGTCATTTACAAATATTTTCTCCCACTCAGTAGACTGTCTTAGTTTTCTTGATTGCTTCCTTTGCTTTGCAGAAGCTTTTTATTTTGATGTAGTCCCAGTACTTTGTTTTTGTTTCCTTTGCTTTAGGAGACATATCTAAAAAAATGTTGCTATGGCTGATGACAAAGATATTACTGCCTGTGTTCTCTTCTAGGATTTTTATGATTTCAGGTCTCATAGTTAGGTCTTTAATACATTTTGCATTCATTGTGTGTATGGTGAAAGAAAGTGGGCCACTTTGATTCTTTTGCATGAAGTAGTCCAGTTTTCCCAACACCATTTGTTAAATAGACTGTCCTTTTACCATTACATATTCTTGCCCCCTTTGTTGAAGTTTAAATGATCAAAAACACATGAATTTCTGGGATATCTATCCTGTTCCATTGATACATATATCTGTTTTTGTGCCAGTACCATACTGTTTGGGTTACTATAGTTTTGTATTATATCTTGGAATTTGGGATTGCGATACCTCCAGTATCCTTTTTTTTTTTTTTTTAAGATTTTATTTATTTATTTGACAGAGAGAGCACAAGTAGGTGGAGAAAGAGGGAGGAGGAAGCAGGCTCCCCACTGAGCAGAGAGCCTGATGTGGGGCTCAGTCCCAGGACTCTGGGATCATGACCTGAGCTGAAGGCAGAGGCTTTAACCCACTGAGCCACCCAGGCGCCCTGCAATACCTCGAGTATTCTTGTTTTTAAAGATTACTCTGGCTATTCAGGGTCTTTTGTGGCTCCAAAAAGTCCTAAAACTCTTATTCTAGTTCTGTGAAACATTTTCATGAGGATTGCATTAAACTGTAGATTGCATTAGGTAGTATGACATTTTAACAATATTCATTCTCCCACTCCATGATCATGGAATATCTTTCCATTTGTTTGACATTATCAGTTTTTTTTCATCACTGTTTTATAGTTTTCAGAGTACAAATCTTTCACCTCCTTGGTTAAGTTTATTCCTAGGCATTTTATTATTTTTGTTACAATTGTGAATGGGATTGTTTTCTTAATTTCTCTTTATGCTACTTCATTATTAGTGTGAAGAAATGCAACAGATTTCTGTATTTTTTTTTTTATCCTGACTTTAGTGAATTTACAGTTCTAGTAATTTTCTTGGTGGAGTCTTTAGGATTTTATAGATAGTGTCATGTTATCAGCAAGTAGTGAAAGTTTTACTTCTCTCTTACCAATTTGGATGTCTTTTATTTCTTTTTCTTGTCTGATTGCTGTGCCTAGGATTTCTAGTACTATGCTTAATACAAGTGGTAAGAGTGGACATTCTTGTCTATTCCTGATCTTAGGGGAAAAGCTCTCAGTTTTTCATACTTGAGTTTGATTTCAGCTGTGTTTTTTTTGTTTGTTTTTGTTTTTGTTTTTTATGACTTATTATTATTATTATTATTATTATTATTTTGGTGTTTCTTTGTTGTTTGTTTTTAATTTTTTTGGCCTTTATTATATTGTGGTATATTCCGTCTAAACCTACTTTGTTGAGAGTTGTTATCATTAGTGGGTGTTGTATTTGGTCAGATGCTTTTTCTGTGTTTGTTGAAATGATTATTTTTTATCCTTTTTCTTGTTAAAGTGATACATTATGTGGATTGATTTGTGAATATTGAACCACCCTTGCATCCCTGAAATAAATCCCACTGGATCATTGTGCTGATTTTCTTAATGTGCTGTTGGATTTGATTTGCTAATACTTTGTTGAGGATTTTACATCTATGTTCATCAGAGATATTGGGCAGTAGTTCTCTTTTTGGTATTGTCCCTATCTACTTTTGGTATCAGGGAAATGCTGGCCTCATAGAAAGGATTTGGAATAAATTCTGTTTGCATTTTTCTTGCTGATTTTTTAAGGTTTTGAAATACATTAGATATCGAAGTTGCTTTTATGTGTTGCAAATAACTTCTACTCTATGGTTCATTCTTTTTTGTCTCTTAATGCTGTAACTTTATTGAGCAGAAATTTCTAAATTTAATGTCCAATTTATCAGTCTTTTATTGTTAATTATTTGATTGTTAAATAAGTCTTTCCCTTCATGGACATAATTATCATGTTTTTCCATATCTTATATTCTAGGTCAGTATAGGATGTTTATTATTGTTTGTGTTATTACTGTTCACTTTTACGTATACATCAAAATCCACCTAAAATTGATTTGCATGGAAAATATATAGTGGGAGTCAGGTTTTACTCATTTTTCTAAATGAACACAAAATATTCAACCCATTATTGACATGCCTTTCTTTATGTACTGTTCTGTAGTGCCACATGGATAGATCAGGTGTAATAGGTAGATAGATTGATCATACATGTGTGTATCTGTTTCTGGAATCTCGTCTGCCTCATTGTTCTATATGTCTATTTTTATGCCAGAACCACCATCTGCTAATTATTTTAGCTTTATATATGATATCCAGTAAAGAAATCCTCATACCATATTATTTCAGTTTCTTGGCTATATTTGCCCCATTGTATTTCCATATAAATTTTAGAATCAACTTCTCAGGCCTTAGGCATCTGATAGAAATTTGATAGAGATTTTACTGACCCTACAGATAAATTTGGGGAAAATTGAATACTGTATCTATGTGTCTAGTTTAGTATCTCAATATTTTGGATCATATATATCTTTTGCAAGATATATTCTAGCATATTTATTTTAAAATTTTTATAGATTTGCTTAAAATGTTTTTTAGTTTGTTCAAGTTATATAGATATTCAGTTGGATATTGTATATTAATCTTATATGTGACAAATTGTTTAAATCAGTAATTAATGTTAACCTGGAGATTAATCTGAATTTTCTTTGTACATATCATGTGACCTATAAATGATGACAGTGTTATTTTTCTTTCCAGTAAATCACTTAAAATTTTTTTCATGTCTTATTTTCTCACAAGGATTACTAGTAAACAGTTCAAATACTTTGAAAGGTGTGGTAATAGTAGCCATTTGTGACTCATTCCTAACATCATATTGAAATTAATATTCCACCATTAAGTATAGCTGTCAGTTTTTTATAGCTTCATTTATCACATTAGGAAAGTTCTCTTTTTAGTTTCCTAAGATATTTTTATTATAAGCAAATTTATACTGATGCACATGGGTATTGCAGTTGGTTGAGTGTCTGCCTCTTGGTTTTGGCTCAGGTTGTAATCTCAGGGTCCTGGGGTTGAGCCCCATGTCTTGCTATGTGCTTAGTGTGGAGTCTGTTTGAGATTCTCTTTCCCTCTTCCCCTCCCCTTCCTGCCCATGTTTGCTCTCTTGCTCTCAGATAAATCTTTATAAACAATTGTTGTATTTATACACTTCTTTGCCTTCTATTAAAATGATCATGTGCTTTGTCATTTTGTTAATGACTGATTTTTGAAGTTAAACCTACATTCATGGAATAAATATGAAAATGGCAATATGTTCATTGCTTGTATGATTTGTTTTAGTACTTCACATTTGTATTTGAGTAATACTGACCTAACGTTTTCCTTTATTATGATATCTCTATCAGGGTTTGTATCAAAATTATGCTGTCCTCTTAAAGTGTGTTGGGAAGTGGTACCTCTTGTCCTGTCCTCTTGAAGTGTTTGTATAAATTTGGAATTATTTCTTAATAGTATTATAATATCTGCTAGTGGATCTTATGAACTTAGAGCTTTGATTGAAAGAAGATTACTATGTATAGATCAATTACTTTGCTATAGGACTGCTTATATTTTCTATTTCTTCTTATGGGTGTTTTAGAAAATTATATTTTCCAGGAATTTATTTTCTCTAAAGTTTTATAATTTTTTGTCATATTCCTTCTTGTTTTTGTTTTTTATAATATCTTCATTACCTTCTCACTGCTTGTAGAATCTGGTGATAATAACATTTCCATTTCTGACATAGGCTATTTGTGCATAATCTATCTTTGATTCATTTCCTGAGGTATTTATTAATTTACTTCACTGAGGGTTTATTTTCTTTCTGTTGTTTTTTCATCAGGGATTCATTATTCTTTTTAAAGAACTTGCATTTAGTTTTATTGGTCCCCTTCATTGAAAAAAAAATATGTATACACATATGTATGTGTGTGTGTGTGTGTATGTATATATATATATTTATTTCATTTTATCAACTTCCTACTTTATATGCTTAAAGATACGTATTAGCACTGGAGTGCTAACAAGGTCGAAAAAAATTTAGAGGTCCCATGTAGGGCAAGGTAGAAGTTCCAGATGGGAACAATCCACTTTATATATTGTATTTGCTATTCACTCTCCTCTCACTTTCTGTCTTATTTCAATGTAATATTTATGTACAAATATTTGTTGAACAGATGAATAGCAATTATAGTTACCCCACAGTGACTGTTTTTCTCTTTAACCATTAGTTTATGGGTAGAAATAGATTACATGGTTACTTAGTATCTGTTGTGGGGGGGAATCTAGATAGAGAAACTAGGACTGCTATTTCTGATCTCTTATGCTGGTTTTTTATTTTTATTGACCCCAAATTGTATTATAGTGACTGTAGAAAATTATGCTAATTTCCTGGGCTGATTTATTAGTAACACAACTCTGAATAAACATAAAACTTAAAGGAAGTCATCTTGACAGGGCCCAGAACCAGACCTAAATAAATAAATGTATAAAAATTTAGAAAAGTAAAAAGCTCTTTATTTTTGCTTCCACATTCTAGAGAAGAAAATGTGCTCTTTAGAGCACTCCACTCTCTTAGAATGTTTAATGACATGAATCAGTGTGAATTTTTAAGTGGGTCCTTAAGTATTTTGTTTATTCATTTATTTTCTTATTTATTTTTGTGCATGCTTTAATTGATTCATAGTTGTAGAGTTCTTTAATTCAATATATAACATGTATCTACTTTCACTGAAATTTCACAAATTGTGTGCTCATTGAAGTGTGGTGCCTTTCCACTTATAATTATTTAAAGAGAGGGACATAGAGTGATGATAACTTTAGATATTAATCCCTGGATTAGCTTTCTAGACACATTAGCAATGAAATAGAAAGTATTTTGCAAGTTGATACAAAGAAGAGCAGAAAAACATTAAGACTCACAAACCTGTCATTGGTTTGGCAGTGAAATACATACTTAAAATCTTATTCTTAAAAGGCATTTTAGGTTAAAAAAGAAAAAGTCACAGCTTTTTATGGAATTTCCCTGGTTTTTATCTTTAAGGTGAAATTTAAGACTACTTACTGCAAAAGATGTTGCCATGAATATAGTTTTTGGTTTACCTGAAGCACATTCCCTTAATATGCCAAACATAGGCAGTTAGTAGTTAAAGGATTTGTGAATCTTGTTCTTAGTGTGGTGTATGTGAAAAATGATTGATGGTCAAAAAGATTAATAGAGAAAAGCAAATTCTTACACAGTTTCTTCAAAGTGCCATCTAAATGTGGAAAAAGGAATAGCAAAGATGATATAGTATGATAGAATGTTATTTGACATTTATATGTCAAGAGAGCACTAATAATATGTACTTGTTTATCACATATTAGTTTTCTTTCAGATAATTATGGCTTGTTTTATTTAAAATTTGTTATTATTCTAGAAATTGGCCATTTCTCGTGCTTCTTATATTTGTAGAGATTACAGATTACTTTTGTGCTATTTATAGCAAAATACTTCAACATTGTTCTAAACAGTGCTGTCTGAAAGAACTTTATATAATGAAAATGTTTCCAGTGTTTTCCATTATAGTGGTTACTGGTCATACATGGCTGTTGAGCACTTGGAATGTGGCTAGTGCAACTGAGGAGATGCATTTTCAAATTTATTTAATTTTAATTAATGTAAATTTCATATTAAATATCCACATGTGGCTGACTACCATAGTATACAGTATGCTGTTTACATTTATCTGAGTTAAAACATGTAAAATACTTAACAGTTTTCAGATAATCAGTACTTATCATCATTTATTGTTGCTGTTATTAATATTATTATGTGTTTATAGTATATTTGGGAAATATGTTGGTCACATGAATTCAGTTAACAAGAATATTATGCACATCTTAAATATTATGCACAAAAAACCCTAAGAATCAGCTATATTCATTAGGATCCATTCTTCTGACATTCACTGGCTTAAAAAAAAAAAAATGATTTCAGTGGATTCTGTGTCCTGTGTGAAATTTGAGATCTTTTCATGATTTAAAGCTGAATTATATAATTTGTGAACTCCGTATACTTCTTGTTCTTCTTTCCTCTATTTTTCTTCCTTTTTATATTTTTAAAATCACAATGATGCAGATTTGGACTTACATTAAAAAGTTGTCAGAGGAAGAACAATGCAAATTAAAACAATCTTTTTATTCCTGAATGTCACATTCAGTTATGAAAACAACAAACACATACCTCTTCTATCTATTGGATAGGAAAAAAATCAGTTCCATTATTTTAGTTTCATAGAATCACCATATATATTTATAAGACCTCACAAAATGTTTGATTTAAACGTTTTAGGGGGCACACAACTTGCACCTGAAAAAAATTTTAATTTAAGAATACCTTAATTTCTGATCTCTATTGATTTTCTGTTGTTACCCTCAGTTTGGAGCTACCTCTATGTCATGAATTTCCTCAGTACTCCTATGAAACAAGCCTAATCTGGATAATCATTGCTATTATTTCTTTTGAAAAATGGCATTTTTCCTACATTTCTCCTATAGTAGCCCTGAGGTCTTTTACTAAAACCGTATTTGAATTTTAACACACTCCTGTTCTTTAAGCTTAGGCAAAGCTGAATGTTTCTGGATGATAGTTTTTGTTTTGTTTTGTTTTGTTTAAGACTCATTTATTTGAGAGAGCACCAGGAGAGGGAGAGAAAGTCTTGAGTAGACTCCTCACTGAATGTGGAGCCTGAAGCAGGGCTTGATTTCATGACCCTGAGATCACCATCTGAGCCCAAATCAAGAGTGGAACGCTTAGCCAACTGCACCACCAAGGCACCCCAATGATAGTTTTAAGCTAAAAAAGTGCAGCTTCCCCAAATGTATAGGTACTGCAATGTTAGGGGCCAAACTTCAATGATAAGAATAAGTAATCCTCTTTTGTGTGTATTTTTCTAGGATCAAAAATTTTGACTTCAATAAGAAAGCAACAGTTAAAAGATAATCAGAGAGCGTGCAACTAGAATGCAGTTAATGGACTTCAAAACAATTAACAGGGATAAAATTTGAGATTAATATGTTGGAAGGTTAATGAACAATAATATATTTCTTCCCAGTCTGTAGTTTCACAAAAGGCACTAATAAGTTAGTAGTGAACCTTATATTGTATACAACTGACCTTACATTGGGCTGAGGAATGTCGTAAATGATCATGTGATAGAGATTCATGAACTTTTATTCTTCTCTCCAAACCCTTAAGAACAGAGGACTGGCAGGTTACTGATCACTAATTTTGTCTGTATCCAGTAGACTGCAAGGAAACATTCCCCTTATTATTATTTAAAGCAGATGCACATAGTTGCTTGCTATATGGTTATGTCCCCTTCTTGATCTAACTATCCTCTAATTTTGTTCAAGTATCTACCCTTAAGTCCTTGTCAGTGAGCTTCACTGATCCGTTCTCAGCCTAGCAGGTATAGTGAAGGGTGTCAGCCAGCCATGGTGGCCTCATCACCTTTCAAGAGGTTGGCTTGGCATGGGGTCCATGTCTCTCCTGGCCAGTAAGAGTGCTGTTGCTGGGAGTGCAGCCTGATAAGGGTTTTCTTGTTCGTAAAAGGTGACACAAGAGAAATTACCCCTTTTTCTGCCTCCAAACTTCATTGTGAATGCAACAGTGCCACAGCCTATAAAGCTATCCTCTAACTTGTAGGGGAGCTAGCCTGAGAACATAATCTAGAGCTGAAACTTAAAAATAACCAGAATCCTTGCTGAAGGCATGGAGCTTTTGCAAAAACCAACCAAAGAAAGTGCTCTACCTCCCAATTTCCTGATTTTAGGGATTTTAACTGCAACATTATTTAAACAATTGAAATAGGGATTTTTCAGTTTCTTGAAGTCCAAAGCTTTTTAACTCATGTATTTCAGTATTATTTTTATATCTATATGAAGATATGTGTTAAATAATTATTTGAATAAAGGCATGATTAGGATGACAATTTCACTTTTTTTTTCAAGATGCAGAAATAACTTTTACTCATAATTATGTGGATTAGGACTGGTGTAATTTGCCCATTCCTGCTAATTTGTATATTAATTTATTCACTTATTCTTGTTTCTAAGCTCTATCTCATTTAAGTAAGCATTTTAACACTTATATTCAGGATACAAAACAGTTTGATTTGTAATTTTAAAAAATGACCATGATAAAATCAAAGGAAAATAGGAAACTCAAGGAGAACATTTTATTAAAATATTCAGATACACAAAGAATATAAGTTCTGATTCAGATTCCATGAAAACATCTAATATATTCAGTAAGAAAATTTATTTGTAAATGTAATAATTGCACTAGTATTCTGAACTTCTATTTTTACTATTGCATAGATGAGTTTCTATCAGATTTCAGAGTAGGATTTTCTATAAACTACATACCCTAGATCATACTGGATTTGGATGGTACTATTTCAGATGATTAGATATGGTCTCCAGGCATCCTGATGTGCCATATAATGGATTTGAGAAGGAGTATACAGAACTCTAAAAAAAAACAAACCACATTGAAAAGGTTAGGATTTTAAGCATTAAAGTAACAGACTTCTTTCCAGATCATGCAGAATACAATGAGTTTTAATGGATTTCCACTGAAGTAATAACTAGAGCATTCCTGACTTTCCCCCCATTACCTACAATCCACACTGCCTACACCGCTGACAGGCCTTCGGTCGGTGTGTGTCCTAGGCCCTTGGGGCATGAGAGTCACTGCCTTATCCTCACCTCTGGTGGAATGGGGACATACAGTGGTAGGATCTTGACTACCTCTTTTCTGTGGTCCTGGTTTCTCTAAGTCTGCTGTATTGATCATAGTTGAGTTAAACAAAACAAATACAAAACAAACAAACCTGACTTTTAGTTGAGAGAGTTATATTTTATAGAGTATATTAGAAAACCTAAAATTTGCTAAGTTCTAATAGGACAAACACTGATTTCTTCAACGAAGAACATGTAAGGAAAACATGAGAGAGAAAATGGAGCCTAGAGATTAAAAGAGTCTTAGGAGACATGTCTGTCAGTTTGGATGATATACCTTTATATTCATCCTGATTTTAAAAATATAGCAACAACAACAAATATAACCCCCCTATTTATTTACAAGATAGTGGGGATAGGTTGAACACTGATTGAATATTTAATGGCATCAAGGAATTACTAAATTTTTAGGTATGATACTGTGGTTATATTTTATAAAGTCTTTATCCCTTAATATTAAAATGTAAGTCTTTACAGGTAAAACCTAATGATGTGTGGGATTTGTTTAAAAATACCCTGGTTAAAACCAAGAGTGAACCCTAATGTAGACTATAGACTCTGGATGGTGGGTAGATAGATTTGTCAGTGTAACAGATGTACTATTTTGTTGTAGGATGTTGACCATGTGTTTGTGTGTGTGGGGGGGGAGATATATGAGAACTCTGTGTGTCTTCTGCCCAGTTTTGCTATGAACCTAAAACAGCTCTAAACGCGCCTGGGGGGACCTCCTGGGTGGGCGCCTGGATGGGTCAGTGGGTTGGGCCTCTGCCTTCAGCTCAGGTCATGGTCTCAGGATCCTGGGATCAAGCCCCATGTCAGGCTATCTGCTCAGCGGGGAGCCTGCTTCCCCTCCCCCGCCTGCCTCTCCGCCTGCTTGTGATCTCTCTCTCTGTCAAAATAAATAAATAAAATCTTTAAAAAAAAAAAATGAACCAACACTACCATTCTGGTGTGTAATGGGAATGGGTGGTAGTAGAGATGAAACAAGAATGATAATGGGTTGAAATGATTGAAGTTGGGAGATGGGTATATGGTAGTTTGTTATACTATTCTTACAATTTCTGTATCAGAATTTGAGAATTTTCTCTAAGAGATTCTGGAAAAGTATTTTGGAGAAATCTATTTCTCTGTTACAAAGTCAGGGAAGGTACACTTAGTTTAATACAACGTCATTGTTTCTGAAACAACAGAAATCAAAACAGCAACAAAGTTCAAGAACTGTGACAGAATTTCTTCTCTAGCCCTTCTTGATGAAACGGGGAAAAAATGTGAAAGAGGAAATTTTTTTTTATTTGGATAGAAAAAAGGAAATTGCTTCCAAGTTTCTTTAGAGTCATCAGTTGCACTGCCATGTGCATACATAGCATAGTCTTGAAAGCACCTTGAAAAGTGGGTGTTTGATATGAACCCCCACTCGTGTGCCAGAGCAGCCATTTCTCAGTAGAAAGTAAAAGATGCACAGTACCTTCCTAGCAGCTTTTTAACTATTACAATTTTAAGATATTAATATAAAAATGCCAAATTTAAAACACTTATATCATTTGTATCTTTCAGATACTAAATGTTAAAGATTAAAAAAAAAGATTAAATTTTCTTTCCTTTCCTAAAATGAAAGTGAGTTTGTACTACACCTGCCTACTTTGCCAGAAAGATACCTTAAGCTTCTTAAATATCCATTTATTTATTTATTATCCATTTGAAGTGGGGAGGGAGAAAGGTGGGGGCCTATATTTTAAGTTTTACTCTGTGTCTTGACTGACTTGACAGATCATCCAAATTGATTCTCTTTGTGCGCTGGGAAATATTTTCTCGTTTTCATTCCTAACAAAATAATACTAAAAGTATGTACAACATCATTATTGAATAAAACACAAATTAAGAAGTCAAGTGTTGTGTCAGCCTTCAACCATAGTAACCAAGGCTCCAAAACTACTAGAAATCATCTAATCTGGCACCTTATTACTCATTTAAATAATGGTAACAACTCTTTGTGGCCTATTTTCATTTAAAAATAATAGGGGGGAAAGGAACACTTTAGCTTTCTATATGCTCACCTTGACAAGAATGAATCTGATAAAATATTGCTAAAATCAGATGTAAGGAGGTTTTCCCAGATAAGAAGTGATGCGTCATGGCTAATCCTATTTTATACCTAAGTGAATGCTCATATTATCTACTTAAGAAAGAGATGAGAAAGATTTTACTTCATTTTCTCTCTAGTCTACTTAGTGCACTGATAAGAAATAGCCCTAAAAAGTCCCAAGAAGATGTAATACACTTTCATTTCTCCTTTAGTCTTCTAAATTAGCTGGTAATAGCCCTTTACTGCTCACACCTAAATTTAAAGCACAGCACAGAATGCTGTCCTCCCTTTTGTCTTTGGGAATAGAATACAAAGAATAGTCAATAAAGAGTTACTGTGGGTAGCTGAGTAATACTCTGGGTTAAACTGATATTTTCCAGATTTGTCAGCTCTTGTCGAGTATGAACAGTGACCACAAAGCCACTTAACATTGAACTGACTTTACAAACAGATTGAATCTGTCCTGGAATGGAAAATTCTCATTACACATTCAGAGAGACTAAAACCCTTCCCATTCCCAATAAAATAATCCCATTATAATATTCCTCTTAGCCATGATATGGAAACATGTCCAAATAACACTGTGTGTGTGTGTGCGTGTGCACATGTGTGAGTTTGTCTGTGTATGTGTGTATATATTTTTGCTTCTGAAGCAATGCAGTTCACCATTACCACTTACCTCTGTTTTCTCTGGGTTACTCCAGTTCCCATAAACCGGATTAACAAATGCACAGTTAACACTTCCTTTAGTTTTCCTTGAAGCACACAGGACCATAAAAAAAAGAATAATTATTGAAATGTAGTACAGTACATTTCCAGGTTAGTACCTGGCAGACATCTTTGAGAGACACATTCTAGCCAGTATATTTTATTTTTATGAATGTATTACCATAAGTAAAGTTTTTATTATTTTTTTTCTTTGCAGGACACTAAGGCAACTACATTCTTGAAAGTAAATGTTATTTGACCTCTGAATATTTAAATCAAAATAAACACAGGGAGATAAAAAGTGGCATAAATTGGTCTTAAAATTGATTTCTTAAAGTATTAGGTAGTACAAAGGGTACAACATTGTAAAGAACCAGCTATACGGAAAGGCTACCTTAGACTTCAAAAGTGCCAAACCACCAAATCCTGAGGACTATTTTTAGTGACAGCATTTGTCATAAAAATCTATAGCAATGAGTCATTCTTTAACATTTTAAATAGCAAATTTAAATGTGAGTTTTTTGAAGAGTTCTTAGTGTTTCCTTTAAATGAATCATAAAGAGATGTGTCCTTGATAATCTCACATGTTGGTCTAGATCTGCTAATATACTCTGATTAACTGAACTCCTAAATGATCATTTTCTTTTTGTGGTTTACTTAATTACTTAAGAGTCCACAGACTTATTAGAAGATAACAAGCCTTGGAATACTTGGTCACAACTGTTGAGAATAAAAAATGCCCGCCAGGGGAACAAAAAATATAAGCAGATAACTAAATACACCCCATTAAAGATATACAGAATGATCCCATATATGTACACACAAAAGCATAATGGAGAATGGAAGACCAATTGCAGGATGATTGCCAGTGTCTTGAGGACAGCTAGGAGGAAAAAAATATAGTTACACCTGAGTATTTTTGCCTAATCAGGGTATAATGATAATAAGTCTGTCAATCATATACCCTTAAATCCTAAGGGAAAAGGCAGTAAAGAGGAAACTAACTTGTTTTTTGAAAAGAAATCTTCAGTTAATGACTTCTTATTGTCATCTACCAAAACACATAGTCCAACAGCCTAATCTGGGTAATTGTGTTTGGCTGGCAATGTGTCCTTTCTATTGATTCAGTCTTCAAAGCTTCCTAATCTCCACTATTTCTGTATAACTGGCTTAAATATTCAGTAGCTTAATCAGCTGACCCTCATTGAGTCTACATTTTGGGTGTCAATCCATAGGGGGAGATATACACACACACACACACACACACACACACACACACATATGTGTGTGTGTGTGTATATATATGTGTGTGTGTGTGTGTGTATATATGAGCTATATTTGTGGGTTATTACTGGAAAAAAATCATAGATATGCTCTTAAATGATGCAACAAATATCTGTTAATTCCTTAACTACAGTAAGTGAGTACTTGGGATTTGCTACAGTTAGGTTGAATAAGTGGTATTTTATTCTTTGCCTTTCCTTCCTTCAGGACTAGTAGTCAATGTAAACTTCTCAGAGTGGTAAGCTCAGTAAATGATACAGTTAGGTGCAGGCCTAGGCAGTGTTGCTTTTAGAATTGAGACTAGATAGGGAGTTGAACGGAAATTTCAGAGTATGTCACAATGCCAAAACAAAGGCTGGCACAGGAGAGACTGAACATCAAGGTAGGGAGTAACAAAACAAAATAGAAACTAGGAACTAGGTAAAGATCAGACGAATGCAGACACCACTCAGAAAAATTAATCTCAGGGTGCCTGGGTGGCTCAGTGGGTTAAGCCTCTGCCTTCAGCTCAGGTTGTGATCTCAGGGTCCTGGGATCGAGTCCCGCATCAGGCTCTCTGCTCAGCAGGGAGCATGCTTCCCCCTCCCTCTCTGCCTGTCTCTCTGCCTACTTGTGATCTCTCTCTCTGTCAAATAAATAAATGAAATCTTTTTAAAAAACATTTAAAAGAGAAAAATTAATCTCAGCTGAAATCAGGAAGCAAGAAGAAATCTAAACCATAGGCCTAGAGAGGACAGATGGTCCAAAGGCCAGGCAGGCAACCAGGAACTGAAGGGACAGGCTTGGCAGTCAATGGGATAGAAGTGAGGTGCAAGGAATACAAAAAGATGTGAGACAATTATTTTTGGCTTTGGAGCTAGAATCCCAAATGACCTATACCAAGATTGGCAGGCAGAAATCAGGTAAATTGATCAGTTTTCCAGTTGTTAAATTCAGGTATTGGAGCAACTTTTTCCCCCCCTGAGAGGATTTTAAGTCTTAAATAATTTTCTATTAGAATGAAAAAAAAAAAAAAAGACCTATAGGTGGTAGACTTTGGGGATCAGGTGACCACAAAGAAGGAAGGGTTGCACTTAAGGTAAGAATGTGAAGTTGTAGTAAAAGAGGAAAGGGTCATGGTATGAGTAGCAGAATGTGAGCAGTGGTAAATTTGTCCTTCCTTAAATTATGTTTATTAGCAGTCACAAACTACTACTGATTTTCCTATCAAGGGTATGTCCCCAAATAAGAACTGTTAGGCTTAATTTTTAATGTAGTTCCTGTTTATAGTGTAAAATATCACCCATCATCAATAGATACTTACATTAAGTAAATTTCTAGTGTCAACTCCGTACATTTACTATTTCAAGTACTATGATATAATTTTCCATATGTATCAATTATATATGTTTTATATTCAGACACAAAGAGTTTTACTTAAAGTGGTAGACCCTTCTATAAGGAAAACAAAACGTCTGTGAAGTTTTCTGCCAGTTCTAACACTGTAATGTATAATGATAAGCCTATATTAGGCTAAAAAATGCTACATTTAACTTAACTCTATCTGTCAGTAGGCATACAGCTCTAAAAGAGTTGAGGTTTCAAAGAATCTCACCACCTTCAGGAATCAGCAGGGAATTGACTTAGAAGTTTGGAGTAGAGAGAAAAAGGCAGCATGGATCACATGAGTTTTCCATCCATAACTTAATAATGCATTCACTTAAATTATTATTAAGCTCCTGCTGTGCCCAGTATGCATAGTAGCTATATAGGGTGGCATTTTGAATAGGCTGCAGAGAGATGTCATTACTGAACTAGGATAATTCCAATAGGAATTTCCAATTTAAATTTAGTGAGCATATGTATAACTCTAATGGATATCTGAAATTACCATATATGGGCAATGAAGAAAAAGAATAAAACAAAAACTCATTTTTGTTACATCTACTAAACATGACTTTGAGGTAAATATTCATGTGTATTTTAACAGCTTTATTCAATTATCACACATAATACAAATTTACTCATTTAAATATGATTCAGTGTTCAGTAACATTAATTTTATTATTTTTAAAACTTGTGAATATATAGGTAACATAAAATTTGACATTTTAACCACTTTTCAGTGTATAATTCAATGGCTTTCATTATTTTATTATTTTTTTAATTTTATTTTTTATAAACGTATAATATATTTTTATCCCCAGGGGTACAGGTCTGTGAATCACCAGGTTTGGCTTTCATTATTTTGACAGTGTTATGAACCATCACCTCTAGTCACAGAATGTTTTCATCACCAGAAATAGAAACTCCATAGCCACTAAACCATAGTTTCTCATTCTCCTCTTTCTCTAGCCCCAGGTAACCTCTGATTTCCCTTCTGTCTCTATGAATTTGCCTACTCTAGGTACTTTACATAAGTAGAATTGTACAATGTTTATCTTTTTGTGTCTAGCTTATTTCACTTACTATAATGTTTTCAAGGTTCACCCATATTGTAGCATGTATAAGGACTTCAGTAATTTTTATGGCTGAGTAGTATTCCATTCTGTGCCTGTGTTACACTTTGTTTACTCATTCATCTGATAATAGACACTTGAGTTGTTTCACCTTTTGGTCTATTGCAGATGATGTTATGAATGTTGACATGTGAGTATCTGAGTTCCCATTCAATTATATATCTTTTCACATGCTAATCTGCCATTTGTGTATCTTTATTGAAGAAATGTTTATAAAAGTCTGCTGCTCTTAATCTGGTGGTGGTTCTTTGTTATTGAGTTGTAGGAGTTTTTTTTGTAGATTCTGGATATTAAACTCTGATCAGATGTATGATTTCAAATATTTTTTTCTGTTCTGTAGGTTGCCCTTTTAGGATTTTTAAAGTATCCTTTGATACATGAAAATTTTTGATGAAGTCCAGTTTTCTTTTTGTTTTGTTTCTTAGGCTTTTGGTTTCATCTAAGAATGCATTGTTATCTTTTCACATGTATGTTGGTCATCTGTATGTCTTCTTTGAAAAAATAGCTATTCATGTCCTCTGCCCATTTTTTAATTGGATTGTTTTTTTGCCGCTGAGTTGTATAAACTCTTTATATTTTGGATATGAACCCCTTGTCAGATTATATCATTTGTAAATATCTTCTCCCATTCAGTAGGTGCTTTTTTGTTTTGTTGATGCTTTCCTTCGGTCTGTAAAAGCTTTTTATTTTGCTGTAGTGCCAATAAGCTTAATTTTGTTTTTGTTTCCCTTGCCAGAGAAGACCTGTCTAGAAAAGAAAAGTTTCTATGGCTGATGTCAAAGAAATTACTGCCTTTATTTTCTTCTAGGACTTTAATGGTTTCAGGTCTGTATCACATGATCAGTGAAATGCAAATTAAAACCACAATGAAGTATTACCTCAAAATGGCTAAAATAAAAAACCCAAGGATTAGCAAGTATTGGCGAGGATGTAGAGAAAAAGGAACCTTTGTGCACTGGTGAAGGGAATGAAGATTGGTATAGCCACTGTGGAAAAACAGTATGGATGTTCCTGAAAAACCTGAAAAAACAGAATTACTGTATGATCCAATAATTGCACTGGGTGTTTACCCAAAGAAAACAAAAACACTAATTCATAAAGGTACATGCACTCCAGTGTTTGTTTATTTTGCCTAAGTGCTCTGGTTAAGGTTTTTTTTTTTTAAGATTTTATTTATTTGACAGAGAGAGATCACAAGTAGGCAGAGAGGCAAGCGGTGGGTGGGGGGGAGGAGGAAGCAGTCTCCCTGCTGAGCAGAGAGCCCCATGCGGGACTCGATCCCAGGACCCTGAGATCATGACCTGAGCTGAAGGCACCCAGGCAGCCCCTCTGGTTAAGGTTTCTTACTGATAAACACATTTATCTCTAGCTTCTTGGGGCTTAAACCTTTACTAATATAAAACTAAATTATGTGGTGCCTGAGTGGCACAGTACGTTAAGCATCCAGTTCTTGGTTTTCGCTCAGGTCATGATCTCAGGGTCCTGGGATCAAGCCCTGAGTCAGGCTCTGTGCTCAGTGTGGAGTCTGCTTGGGGTTCTCTCTCCCTCTGCCTCTCACCATTATGTGTGCTTGCTCTCTCTCTCTCTAATCTTTTAAAACAAACAAAACATTAACAAAACCCTGAATTGTAATGACAGTGTATAATGAAAATTTATATGTCAGTGTTTAGATAGTTTTAGGGTAGATTCTGATTGTCAATGTGATCATCCTTAGACTAGATGAGTGAATAAACCTTTATTTAGGTTGAAAGAAAAGGTGACAGTGAACATGAGTATCACCCTGAATGTTGAAGAATGGCTATCAGGAAGATTACACGAAGAATGATAGACGGTGCCTGAGTTGTTTCTATTGAAAAGTCTGTACTCCAAAATGAACATCTGTTTACATAAATCATTAGCTTATTAATTAGTAACTATAATCCACTTTAATAATTAGTTTTATTGTGCATGTCCTTTAATTTTATTTACCAAATTAATTGTTGGTTATGGTTATCAGTGGGTTGTTTAATTTCTGTTTGTTAACAACAGACATGTTTTTCTCTAAGTTACAGTATGTCATCTTGTGTGTCTGAGAAACTGGTCAGGCTTCTTAGTCTAATCTACCAAATGCCTTCATCCCCACTACCATCTCAGGGGAACAAGCTGTCTCAATTTTTTCTCCTATTTAAAAATAGGCTTAGAAAACACTCAGAAAAATGAGCTACAAATTTTAGTGCAAGATATAAAAAAGGAAATACCATTTGAGAGGGCAGTGTGTGATGATTCTGGGTGGACTGTATTATAAAATTCTATTGTAAAAACCTGTATGCTAGAAAGTATGGAGAACTGTCATCTCTGAAACTGAGGTAATCATAATGCAGTTACCAAGGTGATTTGAAGGCATGAACATGATAATTTACCAAAAAATGTTGCTCTTCGTGTGTGTGTGTATGTTTGTGTGTGTGTGTGAATCTTTTCTCATGCTTCCACTAATGAAATGATCTGTATATATTGCTTCTAAATGTTGAAGGATATTCTAAAATTCAAGAAATGATTGTTCTGAGTTACTTGCATGAAGGAAAATTATGCTTTACAAAGTGATGACTCATTTCTTAAGATGGCAGAATGATAGAATATTGCTGATGTTATCATCTTTTATAATTATTTAAATATATCCAATAATTCTAGGATACAAACTATGTACTAAAACATTGTGTTAGGTCTTGGACTTACAAAGTTGATCAGTATATGCCTCTAGAACTTTTGGAGGGTGGCAGCTAATGGACTTCTGTCTCTTGGATGAAATTATATGTATAGACAATGTCTACCACAAGTAGATGCCTGGTAATAGTTGAATGCAATTCTCTTTACCTTCTTTTCTTATTCTTTCCTCCTTCTGTCAGCTGTCTTTTTTTTTTTAAACTTTTTACTTCTTTCTCCTGACCACAAAGCCTGGATTCAATGAAGGGATATTGGGATAAAGAAAAATAATAAGGAAGTATCAAAGTCTTCTGGAGGAGAAAGACCAAATCTAGTTATTCTTCTATCACAGTACCTAATGCAGTAGGAATCAACTGACTACTTATGGAAAGAATAATTTAATGTATATGGTCTGAAGCATTTATGGTGGAACAAAATCCACTAACCTGCTTTCTGTCCTGTTCCCTCATGCCCACTTCTTCCAATATACTTCCTAAGTTCCCACAGAGAAAAGATAATCATTTTTACTATCATGGAGTCACATTTGTATTTAGCTTTCTGTTCCACTTAGCACAAGACTTTAAGTGGGCCAGGAGCCTCCTTCTCTCTCTTTCCATTTTTTTTTTTTTCCAGTGGATTAACTGCCAGCTCAGATGAATAGCTTGGGGCTTCCAGGAAGACTAGAGGAAAAGAATGGGTGTGGCCCTTCTATCTCTCTCTATTACCTAGAAACTGAAAAAGTCATATGATTGGCAAAAAACCAACTTAGTGCAAATAACTTATTTTACAGTATTTGAAAAGTAAAGGTCTGAGTTCCTAATATCTCATGCATCTCTGAAAGATGAGAGGTATGAAACATCCATGTACAAATACAAGAATCTTGAAATGAATTTTCAGTCTATGAAGTATTTGATTTGTTACTATTAAGGAAAAATATTTTCTAACCATAAAAGTACTTTTATGGTTAGAAAAAGTGACTTAAAAAAGTGATTTTTTTTAAGGATACATCTAAATTATGAAATACAGTTATTTCAGTGGTGGAGACAGAATTCATTTATTCTGGGAGTCATCTCCATTACATTAAATTTTGCTTAGCCTGATCAATGATGAATCGGGGGTGTCCTAGAGAAGTAAATCTCAATTCCACTCTCCCTGTTTCTACCTCTGTCATTTAAAACTCTTCAGTTAGTTTTTTTCCAAATGTTCTTAGTCTTAAGACTTTGTTAGTATGTATGCCCCAGTCTTTCTGAGTGTGCTAATCTTTCAGATGAAAATATATTATAAAATCTTAATAGAAATAAAGTATTCCTGGGTTTCCACTTTTATTCATCTATATTTAATTGTTCATTAAACATACTTTTGTCAAGAATGGATTTTTTTTTTTTAAGATTTTATATATTTGAGAGAACAAGAGCAAGAGAGAGGATGAGCAGGGGAAGCAGCAGGCAGAGGGAGAAACAGGCTCACCACAGAGCAAGGAGCCCATTGTGGGACTTGACCCCAGGATCATGACCTGAGCTCTTGGTAGACACTTAACCGGCTCAGTCATCCAGGCTCCCCAAGAAGAAATTTTTTCTTTTAAGAAATGATTGTTTCTTGACCAGGGTAATACTAATTTTTTTCTCTGTCCCATCAAACAGATTAATGAATTTTTGTTTGTTTTTGCTTCCTGATTTTAGATTGATGCACTTTTTTTTTTTTTAGTTTTTTTTGTTTGTTTGTTTTTTTATTTATGTGTTTTTGGGATTTTTTTTTTTTATGTGTTTTTGAGAGAGAGAGAGCAAGCAAGCCAGGATGACCATGGGGAGGGGCAGAGGGAGAAGCAGACTCCCTGCTGAGGAGGGAGCCTGATGCAGAACTCTATCCAGGACCTGGGGATCATAACTCTAGAGGAAGATAGATGCTTAAATGACTGAGCCCTGCCCCAGGTGCCCGATGCACTTTTTCCTATGAAATTGTCAGTGCTCTATGATTCACATATATTATTATTTTTTTTTCCTTTCTCTAAGCCTTAAGTTTTATTTTATACCTGGTCTCTGTTCTTTTCCAGTCCAGATTTTAGCCTGTTTGAATAAAACTTTTTAAAGGAGAATTATTACAAATTATAAAATTTAGACCTTATTTTGTTCTTTTCATGTCTTTCAGCTTGCAAAGATAAGTACAATAGAAGAATATAAATTAAATAAGAAGTAGGTAGGAAGTTCAAGAAAGGAATTGTGAGGACTGGAAAATAGAACCAGAGGTAGTGAAATGGGACAGTACATGAATTGAGAGTCTATATATTTACTAAATGAAGGATACAGCTTTGACTTTAAGATTCTTAAATTTAAATGTAAGCAGGACAATCAGTTACATAGGTAACTGCACTACAGTTACATAGGTAGCATGCACTACAACTCAGTGCAATGTAGGCTGAAAGAGCAGCAAGTCCCCAGGGCAGTTCAAAATATCAGTGATAAAGTGTGCCTCAATAAAATCTATCTCAGAGAATGTGGTCGCAAGGAGGGGGATGAATTTTATGGAACCCTTGAAGCACAACAGTGCCTCAGAGAATTTGATTTCGGGAGCATTTTCATATGTATATGTTTATGTTTATTATAAAAAAAGCCAACAGATTACAATTAATAAAAAGATTACAATTTGTAGTAGGTAATTACAGAGCAAACATTAAATCTGTTATAACAATCTATAGCTAGAATAAAATCACATAACATCATGAGGCATTGTAAGAATAAATTGAGTCTATCAAATCACCTTTTATCATTGAATGTGTACTCCTGTAGAATACTATATAATCTGGTATGTATTTTATATAATATATATATATTTATATATGTTTTATATATGTTTTATATATTTTAGCAGTATTATATAATATTTTGTGTGTGTATATAAACATACACATATATAAAATATATATAAATATATTAAACACACTATATAATACTATATAATACTGCTAAAAAAGGAAAAAATCAGGACATATTCAGCTATATAAGAGTCTCTATTTCTAGCGAGATTCTGAGTTTTGTTTTGTTTTAGAAGTAAATCTGGGAAGGAGAAAAAAAAAAGAAAAGCCAGTTTTAATAAAGCAGGGATAAATTAGGGGGGCATATCCATGACTCGAGTTTTCATTTCCAAGTCCTTAAGAAACAAGCTGAACCAAATGTTTGGGTGAAGAAGTTCAGAAAGGATTGGGTTTGCAAACATAACCAGAAATGCCACAAAAAGGAGAGGAAAGGATTAATCATCTGGGGTCACAAAACCAAACAACTGGGACACTGCATTTTGCTAAACTCATTCACATGACACAGCAGCTGCCATATTTTTCTCCTCCTCTTTTCAGGCAGGAAATAAATATCACTGACTACAAAACCTGTCACTGTTTAACGTGATCTTGCTGTGGCAGAGAGCCTAAAAAGGAACATGCCCAGGAATATGGATGCAATTAGTGTGAATAAAGCTGACTCAGGTTCCTGTAGCTTAACCTTAGGGAGACCCCCCATGCTGCCAGTGTGAGCATAGTCTCAACTTGGCTTCTCCCAATCTGAGTGTAGTGTTAGCACATTCACAACTGCCCAACAGGAACCAGATGCAGAGCTGGACTCCCTTTGGAAATATATTTGGGAGTCCTTTGAAAATCTTCTTTGGCCTGGTAAAATTATTAGGAGTCAATCTTTAGGAAATAATTAAGAGAGGACAACAAAGATTTATGTAGAAAGAGGCTTATCACAAATTATTTGTAATAATGAAAAATTATATAACTTAATGATATAATAGGATAATGGTTAATAATAGGATAATGGTTAAATGATGATACGTGTACTTGAGAGGACCTTAAATAGCCCTTTCGAGTAATGCTAGAAAGAATATTTATTGGTTTAAGGGCGGTGTTTCTCAAAGTGTAGTCTGTGGACTGCCAGAGGTCCTAAGACCTCTTCAGAGGTATACAAATTCAAAACTATCATCATCATCATCATCATCATCATCATCAGACCCACTGATAAAAGATTCATTCAAATGCAAGCTAGATCGATGAATTTTTATTTTAACAGACTTTTTCACTGTGTTGAGATTTGCTCTGATGTTGCACTGATGATTACAACTGTCAGTGCCTTAGCAGGGAACAAGACAATGGTACTTAGCTATATGTTACATTCTTCACCAGCACGTATTTGCGGTAAATTTTTTGACAAGTCCGTTTCATTTCAAAATGATCTTGTTGAAACAACAAAATTGATTATATTAAATCTCAACTGTTCATGCAAGGTTTTTCTAGTATTCTGAGAACTATGCATAAAGCACTTTTATGGCATATTGTCTTGTGGAAAAGCACTGCAAGACCGAGTTGCATGCTAAACTAACCACTTTTTTCATGGAACAGCAATTATATTTGGAAGAATGACTGACAGCTTGTGGTTATTCAGTTTAGGGCATTTGGCAGACATTTTACTAAAAATGAACATGAGCAATGATATCAGAGAAAACACCTGACAGTATCTCTTGCTAATGATAAAATTTGAACTTTCAAACAAAAGTTAGAATTCTAAAAAACTTGCATTTTCCATCAGGATCACAACAGCTTCCCAGTATTTTAAAGACTTGTCTGAAATTTTTTTCTTACATTGCATAATGAAATGTTTCAACACTTGAGAAGCTACATAACTCACTTAACATTTTCTAAATGAAAAGTGCAGGACACTACAGAATGGGTAAATGATCCATTCATAGTGCCAGATAGACTAATGAATTTTTAATGTAACAGTGCAAAGACTTCTTCATTGATAGGGTTTCAGATTCCACATTACAACTACACTTTACCACAATGTCAAGTTTTGGTATTAAAAAAAAACATGCATGATTACCTAAAAATCTATGAAAATATATCTCCCTTTTCAAAATGTTTATCTCTGTAAGGTTGAATTTTCTTTATATACCTCAATCAAAACAATATACTGCAGTGCTTTTAATGCAATAGTAGATATGAGAATTCAGTGCTGGCTCTCACTAAATTTTTCTTTCAGTTTGAGTACCTCTGTTCTACTGAGCATTCCGGTTTCAAATAGGAATAAGTACCCATTTACCTGGCAGGAAACAAGACATACTTTTCTTCAATAAGTTTTTGCTATCTCTTCTAAAGATATTTTGCTATTTCTGTATTCTTTTCCTGTCTCCTATAAATGTGATGCCATAAAGTCCTACATTAATAAAGGTCATTTTCATAAAATGATAGGTATATTATAGATGTATAATACATATATGAATATGTTTTTATAATAAGTATTTTATCCTAATACATGATGGATTTTTTATTTTAAAATGAATACATATAATTTAAAATACTTCTCATAAATATAAATATAAATTTTGATAACTGAACCACATAAAAAAGTTTTTTGGGGTTCTCAATAATGTTTGATGATGTAAAGGTATCTTGAGAGTAAAAAATCTGAGAGTGATCAGCATAGGGAGAAAAGAAAATTGGTAGACAACTCAAATTTCAAGATGCAAGCATGTGCACATATGTTTATACGTGTGCACATTGATAAAAGTTTAGAAGATACATCAAAGTGGTAATAATATATATCTCTTCATGGTGACATTAAAGATAATTTTAAATTCTCTTCTGGCACTTTGTTGTATTTCCTGGTTTATCATCGTTAAGTTGTTGTGTATTAGAATCTTGGAGGAGATGAGATGGTTTTCCAGTTCAGAAACTATCAGGAGGCATTACCCCAGCTTGAGCTCCATACCATCCTGCCCCAACGCCTGTTAAGTCATTTGCCTAAAAGATAAGATCTGCCATGCTCACCAGGTTTTCCTGATTGCCTTCTTTTAGCATTTCTTCTCAAAGCCAGTCTGGTCCACCTTGCTGCACTACCTAACAGTTGTTGGATAGGCTGCGCTTTTTCATAAATCCTGCTTTTGCTCTGAGGTTCACTCTCCATTGGCCAGAACTGAGCTAGCTCTGGAGCCAGATAAACTTTTCTTTGTATTCCACTGTGCGTGGCGCATTTTACTACCAGGACATATGGTACTTTTTTAATTGGAATGAAATACTTTTCCATGTAAATTGATCTATATGAAAACTCTAATTTCATTATTGAATTCTTTTAGACATATAATCTGTTTGATTGAAACTGATGGCAGTGTTGAAGTTAATTATCAGTCTTCATGATTTCCCTTAGCAATCACCTAGCAACTTGCTGCTTTTTAAATCTTTTTAGACAATTTAAAATTTACAACACTATATGAAAATCTATATAGAAAGAATGGACTTAATATTTTATTATGACTCACAAGTTTCCACAAATTTTTAAAAATATACTGTTTTGGGTTTATTCATATATACAGCTAAAGCTCTCTTGGACCTATCAATAAATTTAGCTTATAATACATTAAAAATGGAAAAAAAAACAAAATGGCATTTTCCTGTCTTAAAACAACCTCTCTTATAAAGCATATTTAGAAATTATAAGCACCCACGCACATAAATTAGCATTCTGTGTAGATTTCTTACATTTCTACATTCTATGTAGGTTTCCCTGTTAATTCCTAGTAAATTTACCATCATTTTAAAAAATTTTTTTATTAACATATAATGTATTATTAGCCCCAGGGGTACAGGTCTGTGAATCGTCAGGCTTACACACTTCACAGCACTCACCACAGCACATACCCTCCCCCATGTCCATAACCTACCATCCTCTCCCTACTCCCTCCACCCGACAACCCTCAGTTTGTTTTGTGAGATTGAGTCTCTTATGGTTGGTCTCCCTCCCAATCCCATCTTGTTCATTTATTCCTTTCCTACCCCCCAAACCTCCCATGTTGCCTCTCAACTTCCTCATAGCAGGGAGATCATATGATAATTGTCTTTCTCTCACTGACTTATTTCACTAAGAATAATACCTTCTAGTTCCATCCACGTCATTGCAAATGGCAAGATTTCATTTCTTTTGACGGCTGCATAGTATTCCATTTCATATATATACACCACATCTTCTTTATCCATTCATCGTTGATGGACATCTAAGTTCTTTCCATAGTTTGGCTATTCTGGACATTGTTGCTACAAACATTCGGGTGCACGTGCCCCTTCAGATCATTACATTTGTATCTTTAGGGTAAATACCCAGTAGTGCAATTGCTGGGTCGTAGGGTACCTCTATTTCCAACTTTTTGAGGAACCTCCATGCTGTTTTCCAGAGTGGTTGCACCAGCTTGCATTCCCACCAACAGTGTAGGAGGGTTCCCCTTTCTCTGCATCCTTGCCAGCATCTGTCATTTCCTGACAAATTAATTTTAGCCATTCTGACTGGTGTGAGGTGGTATCTCATTGGTGCTCCACATCACTTGGCATCAGGGAAATACATACCATCATTTTTTCTTACATTACCTGTTTTAGTCACACTAACCATGCCACCCTCTGTCATGGCTTGTGCCTTTACACAGGATGTTCTGTCTTTGTGATGTTCTTCCTCCTTTTCATCTAGTGGATTTCCGTCCATGATTTCAGACTTGACTGATGCAGCACATTCTCACAAAATCCTTCTTCAATGTCTCTAGCGTATTATTCTCACCTCTGAAGCAAAGTCGGCCTCTTCTTTACCTGTGTGTCTCCATTGTTGTGCAGGAAGTGACTGTATGTGCTTAATACTTGCTTGCTGAAGAACTGCTGTTATTTGCTTTTCTAGGTGCCTTCTTCACCAAAGTCTAAGTTCTTATTTATTTTTATATTCTCATCCTTAGCACAGTGCCTACCACAAAATAGGTGTTTAATAAATGTTTGCCAACAAATATCTGAGTGGATTGCTAGGAGTTTTATGATTTATGCCTTTCTTTTTATAAAGATGAATATAAGCTGGTCTTTTACATTCTGTTGTCATTCTGTCCTTTGATTCATTAGTGAGCTAGAAATTTTAACACAGTAAACAGATTGTTGAACTTATAGGAGTATCCCTAAGGATGCTTTAAGGAGAAATTGTGTGAAATATGATTCAAAAGCATAAAAGAATCTCTCAGGAGAATAGCAAAGCAGTTACTGAAGAAAAATTATGAAACTGATCCCATTCTCCGCCCGCCCCCCCGCCAAATTCCCCACCTTTTAGTAACTCCTAATGAAGGAAAATACTTAGCATCTTGATTCTCCAAAGGTGCTGAATGTATTTGCTGCATACCATGGGAGAGCAATGTGATTTACTAAATGATTAGTATACTTATCTGTACTGCCTTCCTCATTTAAGCACGTTACTTCTTTCAGTGTGCAACTGAAACATATGGTTTCTTATGGTTTGTCTCCCTCCCAATCCCAACTTGTTCATTTATTCCTTTCCTACCCCCCAAACCTCGCATGTTGCCTCTCAACTTCCTCAGAGCAGGGAGATCATATGATAATTGTTACAGGAAGGAGTAATTTAAGCAACATAAACATTTTAAGTTTGTAGTTCTATTTTATGTTAAAAATAGAACAGAAATATAAGAATGACACAACAAAACCATGCTTTCACAAATACTATTTCTTTGGAGAAGGCTAAGAAAAAGAAAAGTCTATTTAAAGATAAATACATAAATAAAAGTAATAGTAAACATAATATGTAGGCCCTAAATTGTGGGGACAGCCTATAAATGATAGAAGTTTGGGAAAGATGACTGAGTTCAACTTCCCCATTTTACACGTAAGAAAATATAGAATATAGTTTTCTTTCTGTTCTCCAAACCCATCTTTCTTCCTGGATTTTTGCATCTCTCTTAGTGGCATTATCAACCATGCAGTTGCCTAAGTACAAGATCCTCAAATCAACTTTGACAGTTGTTTTTTTCTCATCTCCTATATTAAGGCATTCAACCACTGTCTGGATTCAAGAATTTATAATCTCTCTTCTAAACCTCTTGTGTAGCCTTATGTCCTAAAAGATTAGATATTTTCTAATCTAGTCGCATGCTCTGCGTGTGTGTGTGTGTGTGTGTGTGTGTGTGTGTGTGTTTAAACACAGATACGATCTGGTCATTCTTCTGCTTAAAACACTTTCCTGGCTTTTATCAGCTAAGGCCCTACCCGAAAATAACTGACGTACTCAAATTGGAGAACTGGATGTTTGATAAAGTGAGAGTTTGCAGAGGTATGCCAGAGTGTAGAGGAACGAGAAGAGATGGTGCAATAGACCCGGCCCATCGTCGGGCCTGCTGTCATGGAAGGGGTTAGAAGGAGCATGTTGGAGAAAGTAGCAGTAGAATGCAGAGGGGCTTGTGACCGTTCTTCACTTCTAGCAGCCAGCTGGAACTTCACTGTAGGAAGTAGTCAGGGTTATGAACACCCAGGCCTTCTCTTTTTCCTCCCTCAAGGTACCCTACTCTGGCCAAACATAGTGTCAATTCAGATGACAAGGGATCCCATGAATGCAATTGATAAAGGCCAAGTCTCCAGATCAACCTTCTCCTCTTCTCCATCCTGTTTAGTGGAAGAGTGGAGGGTGGACCTGAGGGGACAGATAGAAAATAGCCAGCACTCAGCTCTATTTTTGTCTCAAATGAGTTGAAATCCCCTGAGTAGGCATTCAAACTCTGGTCACCTCCCCCACAGAGTAGTACTAAGTGTAATTTTTTGTTCCCCCTCCCATATTTTGTAGCTGTGTTGGCCATTTTTGGAACTCTGAGTGTCCACATTATTTTTTTGGAACTCCCTAATCCCATCTTTGTCTCGTTGCTACCTCCCTTTTGTAGCCCTCTTAATCCTTCTTCCATGTGAATTGCTAGCTCCCTCGAATGCCTCCATGTGATGTTTCAAGACTTGTCTTATGTACCGCTCACCCCACTCAAATGAGAGGCCACAGGGTAGGAAGTGGAATTCCTATGAGAGGAGCAGAAATGTGACTGTCTTGAGACAAATGCTTTTTCCTCTAAATACTCTATCGGCCTTTTCTTCCATTTCGGGAAAAGAACACAAAGTTTAGGATTGGGGGAAAGTATCAGGGAATAAACGATATAGTCTTCTCTTTAAAATAGAGAAGAGAGAGGAGGAGGAGGAATCACATGTTGTCCAATACCATTTTTAAGGGGAGGATTTGGAAACCCTGTTCTCAATTTCCCTTTTCCAACTCAAAGCAAACATTTGGCAAGATTGGCAGAGCATGGCTCCAGTATACAAAGGAACTGAGACTGGGGAGTGAGGTTCCTAGGTTTTAATGGCTGTATTTCTTTTCTTTTTTTTTTTTTTTTAAGATTTTATTTATTTATTTGACAGAGATCACAAGTAGGCAGAGAGGCAAGCAGAGGGAGAGGAGGAAGCAGGCTCCTTACTGAGCAGAGAGCCCAATGCGGGGCTCGATCCCAGGACACTGGGATCATGACCTGAGCCGAAGGCAGAGGCTTTAACCCTCTGAGCCACCCAGGCACCCCTAATGGCTGTATTTCTTGTGGGCAAATGCACACAAATGGAGAGAGCAAAAGTTTGCCAGCATTATGAGACACCATTGGTTGTTGCTGCTAGTGGTTGTTGTCTAAGGGTAAGTACCTATTTCTGGGATCAGGGCAGCCTCACTAGTGACACTGTAGCTGCAAAAGGAGCTGAGTGCCTTGAACACAAAGTAAGTGAGGTTTTGGTTTTTACTAAGGATAGATATTCATTGCTGGGCCCAAGTTAGGCCTGTCCAGGGATCTTGAAGTAGAAAAAGTAGCTGCCCTTCTGCCTCCAAAGCTCCACATTATTATACAAGGTGTTTGCAGTGACAAGGGTCTAGTAGAGAGAATATAGTATTATAGGGACAGATAACTTTACCTGTGGGCAGGGCCACTCATTCAGGCATCTCCAAAAACAAGAACACCTGTATCTCCCATGGGGTTATAGGCAGCTGGTTCAGCTGTGGAGACCCTAATCACCTTCTTTCTTATCAGAAATATAAACACCAGTCATTCTCTGGATTATCCTTTCCTTCCAGTTTACCCCCAGAATATTTTGGATTACATTTCTACTATTACACTTATCATAGTTAAACATATGTTATAAGTTAGAAAGCAGGGTATCATCTTACATATCATCAAGCTCTCTCAATACTAGCACACAGGAAACTTAATAAATGTTTGTGGAGTTGAACCATGAAGCATTCCCAAGATCGCATTCAGATCTTGTAATTTCCTACTCCAGTCTTTCCACTGTTGCACATATTTACAATCCTGTGAAATTACTTAGAAATTTCCAGATGCAAACTTTAAAAACAAATCCTCACATGGACATATCTTATTTCTTAGCGTAACTAAATGAAATATGTTTATTTTCAACTTTTATTAAATTAACACAATCCCTTAGGAGTATCTGTCACAGTACAACATAATAAACAGCTCTTTATTGCCAGTTTCTCCACAGGCAAAGAAGATATAATCTAAAATAGAAAAGCAGTGGGTATTGTATGGCTTCAGGTAAGGTGAGAATAAACGGTCCACTATTGATTTGTATCCTTTATTTTTCATTTCTAAGTATGTTTGGTGATCGCATCTACTTTTGATTACTGAAACAATTCTAGAAGGCTTCCATATTTGTCACTTCTTCTCAAGTGTCATGAGTTACAATCTGGTGGATTTTGTGCCATGGGAAGGGGGTACTAGGTAATTTCAGAGACCTTTCATGATGACCCCACCCCCACACTACAGTGCCTTTGCTTACAGTCCCTCCAGCAATGTTTGTGTATTGATGCTACCCCAAATCTCTCCTAAAGTTGTTGACCAGAAATGGGATCTTGACCGCCAGGTGGGCTAATCATTAGGTCTTCTTTGGAATAAGTAATGGGGACAAAAAAGACAAAGATGTAGTTTCTCCACAAGTCTAAAGCCATAATGGGTAACTAACACCCCATTGTAGGCAGCACCATTTTTATAAAGATGTGCAGAGAGAGAATTACCAGACAAAGCAGTAAAAAGCAGCAGAGATGAGAGACAGATGAAGAATACCACTGGGTCCAGCCCTTCCCATCCTCATTCATTGTTATCTTTGAGCTCATGAAATGTACATTTTTACGCTAAATTCTTTATTCTGATTAAGCTAGCTTGAGATGATTTCTTCTGGAGTTAGAGTCCTCACTAATATATTTGGTAGCAAGTAGCTAACAGAAAGGTCACAGAACGTATAATAAAATCTACGAAACAGATCTCTAAAAACAACTTTAAGAAGCTTATTGCTGTGCTTAGCATTGTTTGAGCATGCAGTGCTTCAGCCTGTGTTTTTGAAAAATAGTAATAATAAAAATTTCTCTTAAGTCACTGAAAGGCTTCTTATGCTACAGATCCTTTTTACAGAATCTAATGAAAAATCTCAAGGTTTATTTACAAAGAGTAACAAATTTCCTGCTTATGTTAATTCCTGTATACTTACGTTTTGGTATTATTTTTGGTGTGAATCAAAAGACAAAAATTTGATGTGCAACATTTTTATTTAAATGCAATCTGTAGACATAAGCAATGTTTTTGGTGATTCTCAGAAGCAATAATGGTCAACAAAATAATAGCTAGTCTTCAGTAGTCACGTAGTGGATACCGATTATGCATTCCGAGCTAGATACTGGGGACGTGAGAAAAGGACTGGTTAATATGGAAATAGTTAAGTCATAATACTACATAATAGTGCTGTAACTGTCTTCCTGAGGACAACATTCTGACAGCTCAGTGACTGAACCTGAAGGGAAGCCAGGATGTTTTTGTTTGGTATCAAAAATGTGTGGGTTTGGATAGCTATGTCAGGCAGCAGGTGTGGAAAGCCATGTGTTTTGGGGGAATGGTGAGAATTTTTCCAAAGACTAGGGGATGGAAGGGTGGGGATTGTGGAAAGTTAAACTTGGTGCAGTGGTCTTTGAACATTGCCATTTGAGTTTCCCTAAAATAATTTTAAAAAAAAAGAAAAAAAACTATGCCTCTCCTTTTTTATTATTAACATCTAAAATTTTTATTATGAGTTTAGTGGTTGCAAGGGATATAATTTCTGAAATATTTTATGCGAGTTCCTTAAAATTATTGAATTTGTCTGCCATGAAATCTAAATGACAAAGTCATTCCTGCTCTCTCCTCAACTCCGACTTAATGTTCAGAAAAAGAAATGTTAAAATGTGTTCCATGACAATCATCTCGATTAATTTTCAAATTCTAAGTAGGAAAGGAGAGAGAGGGAAAGAGAGAGAAGTAACTTGGCAATAGATTCCTCTCCTACCTCTCCTTTTGTACTTCTTCATCCAAATATCTTGGTACATGAGTCCCTTTTGGGGGGCTGTATTCTCAGTTCATACCTCTGTTTGGCTCCCTGGGGGGTATGCCTTTGTCCTCCCCTTTTCATTTATTTTGATGAGACTGAAGATACGTGTGAGGTGAAAGAAGAAATGGGAAAGGAGAAGCAGCAGGCCAGATGCACCTTTTTCAATCAGAAGAGTAGGCTAAATCTGAATGTCTTTTTGAAACTACTTTTGCTGTACACTTTTGAGAAGTCTCTGAGACCTAAAGTAAGCATCCTCTAGCCAGGAGGCCTCTTGTAGAGAGAATGGGGGCAGCTCCAGTTTTGGCCTATCCAGTTCCTTTGAGGGGCTCCTCTCCACAGTCCCACAAATAAGAACTTCATCATTGTGGCTTCTGGGGCAGGATGTGTAGTGAGCAGTTCAGGAGATCATTAACAAGACAGAATACAGTCTTGAGTGATTATTCGTGTTGGGCAATAATAGGGAATAAAACCTTTTGAGATTTTGGAACTTAGAAGGTACTAGAGAGAGGGAAGTGAACAGGGAGGTAAATCAGAGCGTCACAGGCAGAGATACTGTCTGGAACCTCAAGTGTTGGACCTTGCCTGCCTCTTGTAGGAAGTGGAGACTAATATTTGGGTACCTGATTGAGTGAGCTATTTCAAGAAGGCAATTTAAAAACATCAAAATGCTTTTCTTCTTTTACAGTCATTTATTTCTACATTGTTTTATTAATCGTCCTTCGTTCTCGGTCCAGTTCACATATGTTGGGCAAATTTCATAGCTATATCATCACTTTTAATGATCAAAAGTTACTTTTTAATGATTAAAAGGTAATCCGACCCACTTGAAAGATGCCAATATCAGATTCTAACCTCAATTTGCGTCCTGCTCCTTCCCCATTTCAGACTTGACATTTGACTGTAACTACTGCTTAGGGTAAGGAAGAGGATGAGGGTCATAATCTGGCTTTGCTACATTCCCACCCCTTTTCTTGAGGCTTAACTCTCTGGTGTAGACACTGAGAAGAGGGGGAAATGGGTGCCTGAAACATTTCTACTGCCTAGTTAGCTGTCATAGTACGGGGCCCCTCTTTCCACCCCCACTGTTTGCACAATGCATTTGTGTAGTTCTGACTTTTTTGGTGGACTTCTCCTGTCACGGACTCCATGGTGATAGTATATGGAATTTGCGTGTATGTGTAAATCCGCTTCATTGGGCCCCTTCTATAATTAAATAAAAGAAAGGAAAAAAAAAAAGGGCAGCTAAGTCAGCTGTCATCTCGGTCTGGCCTCCATTCCCCTCTCCAGGAGAGGCATCACCTCACCTAAACTAGCAGCTGCCTGAACAGCCATCCAGCTCCAATTCATCTCTGTTCTCTGTGCTTCTTCAGATTCACTGAAGAAGGAAGCTCTACATTCTCTTCCTTTCTTTTGGAGGATCTTGCACAACTGGGATGTAGCTAACCCCCCACTGCCATCTCCTATCTTCTTACTGTTCTCTGGTATATTATACCACAGATCTTTTAAGGCCAATGATGCAGAATATTCTCATGGCTATTTTCAGAACACTGAACCAAAAATTATCTTTGTCCGAAAGCATACATATGTCAGATAGTCCCAAGAACTTTTCTTTTTCTATATTTTGCTCTAATAAGCACGAGGAAGCAGATTTTGCAGATTTTTCACCTTTTTTTCTGAACATCACCAATCTGAACTGTTGATTCTCTTGGAGACCTCCCATCATTTAGTGTTGGGTGGTGCTGGTGGTAGCGGCATATCCTTCCCCTTCTTTGTTGGAAAGAGGTAAAACTTCTTACCATAAATGCTGCACTACCCTAAAGACAATGACTCCAAGAATGCCTCTTCCTCTTTTCTTTCCAGTCTTTTCCTTAGGGTAGAACAGAGAGATGAAAGATTGGATGGAAAGATTGGATGATGACAGTATAAAGGGTTCTGCTTCCATTACAAGCCTTAGTGGGTTGTATTTGATGATCCCAATTACTGGTAGTCTTCGACAGCTAGGAACCTCTTATTTGAGGAATGTAGCCAGTTTCCCTCAGTTTCTTGTTAATCTTCTGCAAGAGGAGTTATTGTCACCTAAGAACTCTGGTGTGTTCAGATAGGGTGATATAAGCAGTTATGTCTAAGCTTTTCATCTTAAATAATGAAGTTACCCTTTATTTCTGGTACCTCAAAGGTAGGTTCCAGATATGGAAATGACAAGTACTAATATCCTACATGTTGAAGTCAGTGTACCTAGAAAACAATTCTATGTAGAAATCTAGGAAATGGTTGAAGGCATAGTATGGATGTGGAGATTGGAAGAGAATTTCAGTAAGGGAAAGATGTTTTGAAGCCATTAACATATAGACAACATTAAACCTTGGAGATGAATGACATCTCCCATGGAGAATGTGTAGATGGGAAGGAAAGCAGATATAGAGGGAAAGTATAAAATTGAAGGACAGAAATGAGAGAGAAAAAGAAGTGGCTGTCAGCTGTCAGGTTATGGTGTAATGCCAACAGCATTTGTCTAAGAGATCGCTCCATAGCCCCCATGGTACAGACTGTCCAACACATATCTGCAGGAGTGAAATTTAGGGTTCTTTTTGAATATTCTCACTGGTTGTGTTAATATGACAACTTGTTCACATACTGTGATGATTAATTTTATGTGTCAATTTGGCTAGGCTATAATGCCCAAATGTTTACCCAACACTAGTCTAGACGTTGCCATGAAGGTATTTTTAGGTATGATTAACATTTACAATCAGCCAAGTTTAAGTAAAGCAGATTTCTTCCATAATGTGGGTGGGCCTTTCAATCATTTAAAGGCTTTAACAGTAAAGACTGAGGTTTCCAGAGGAAGAAGGAATTCTGCCTCAGGGCTACAATGTAGAAGAAGTACTACCTTGTTTCTAGCCTGATACATTTGCCTGGTGGATTTTGGACTCAACCCAGCACCATCAACTCATTCCCCTGGGCCTCCCCTCTGGTGCACTTTTCTTTTTCTTTTTCTTTCCATTTTACTTTATTTTTTTACAGTGTTTCACAATTCATTGTTTATGCACCACACCATGCTCCATGCAATACGTACCCTGTACCCTCCGTAATACCCACCACCAGGCTCACCCAATCCCCCACCCCTCTCCCCTCCCAAACCCTCAGTTTGTTTCTCAGAGTCCACAGTCTCTCATGGTTTGTCTCCCCCTCTGATTTCCCCCATCTCACTTCTCCTCTCCATCTTCCAATGTCCTCCATGTTATTCCTTATGCTCCACAAGTAAGTGAAACCATATGATAATTGACTCTCTCTGCTTGACTTATTTCACTCAGCATAATCTCTTCCAGTCCCATCCATGCTGATACAAAAGCTGAGTATTCATCCTTTCTGATGGAGGCATAATACTCCATTGTATATATGGACCATATCTTCTTTATCCATTTGTCCATTGAAAAGCATCTTGGTTCTTTCCACAGTTTGGCAACTATGGCCATTGCTGCTATGAACACTGGGGTACAGATGGCCCTTCTTTTCACTACATCTGTATCTTTGGGGTAAATACCCAGTAGTGCAATTGCAGGGTCATAGGGAAGCTCTATTTTTAATTTCTTAAGGAACCTCCACACTGTTTTCCCAAGTGGCTGCACCAACTTGTATTCCCACCAACAGTCTAAGAGGGCTCCCCTTTCTCCACATCCTCTCCCAACACTTGTTTACTGTCTTGTTAATTTTGGCTATTCTAACTGGTGTAAGGTGGTATCTCAATGTGATTTGATTTTAATCTTCCTGATGCTAATGATGATGAACATTTTTTCATGTGCCTGTTAGCCATTTGTATGTCTTCTTTGAAGAAGTGTCTGTTCATGTCTTCTGCCCATTTTTTGATGTGATTATCTGTTTTGTGTGTTTTGAGTTTGAGGAGTTCTTTATATGTCATGGATATCAGCCCTTTGTCTGTAGTGTCATTTGTGAATCTCTTCTCCCATTCCATGGGTTGCCTCTTTGTTTTGTTGACTGTTTCCTTTGCTCTGCAGAAGCTTTTGATCTTGATGAAGTCCCAAAAGTTCATTTTCACTTTTGTTTCCTTTGCCTTTGGAGACACATCTTGAAAGAAGTTGCTGTGACCGATGTCTAAGAGGTTACTATCTATGTTCTCCTCTAGGATTTTGATAGATTCCTACCTCATGTTGAGGTCTTGTATCCATTTCGAGTTTATCTTTGTGTATGGTGTAAGAGAATGGTTGAGTTTCATTCTTCTACACGTAGCTGTCCAATTTTCCCAGCACCATTTATTGAACAGGCTTTTTTCCCATGTATATTTTTTCCTGCTTTGTCTAAGGTTATTGGACCATAGAGTTGAGGGTCCATATCTGGGCTCTCTACCCTGTTCTACTGGTCTATGTGTCTGTTTTTGTGCCAGTACCATGTTGTCTTGCTGATCACTGCTTTGTAATAAAGCTTGAAATCAGACAACGTGATGCCCCCAGTTTTGTTTTTCTTTTTCAACATTTTCCTGGCAATGCAGGGTCTCTTCCAGGTCCATACAAATTTCAGGATTGTTTGTTCCAGCTCTTTGAAAAATGCCAGTGAAATTTTGGTCAGGATGGCATTGAAAGTATAGATGGCTCTAGGCAGTATAGACATTTTAACAGTTTATTCTTCTGATCCATGAGCATAGGATGGTCTTCCATCTTTTTGTGTCTTCTTCAGTTTCTTTCATAAGTGTCCTGTAGTTCCTCAAGTACGGATCCTTTATCTCTTTAGTTAGGTTTGTTCCCAGGTATCTTATGGTTCTTGGTGCTCTAGTAAATGGAATTGATTCTCTCATTTCCCTTTCTATATTTTCATTGTTAGTGTATAAGAAAGCAACTGATTTCTGTACATTGATTTTGTATCCTGCCACATTACTGAATTGCTGTATGAGTTCTAGTAGTGTGGGGGTAGAGTTTTTTGGGTTTTCCATATAAAGTATCATGTCATCTGCGAAGAGAGAAAGTTTGACTACTTCTTTGCCAATTTGAATACATTTTATTTCTTTTTGTTGTCTGACTGCTATTGATAGGACTTCTAGTACAATGTTGAACAATAGTGGCGAGAGTGAACATCCTTGTCGTGTCCCTGATCTCCGGGAAGGCTGTCAGCTTTTCCCCATTGAGGATGATATTTGCTGTGGGTTTTTCATAGATAGATTTTATGAAGTTGAGGATTGTTCCCTCTATCCCTATACTTTGAATCGTTTTAATCAGGAATGGATGCTTTATCTTGTCAAATGCTTTTTCTGCATCAATTGAGGGGACCATGTGGTTCTTCTCCCTTCTCTTACTGATTTGTTCTATCACATTGATTGATTTGGGAATGTTGTACCACCCCTGCATCCCCTGGATAAATTCCACCTGGTCATGGTGGATAATATTTCTAATGTTTTGTTGGATCCTATTAGCTAGGACCTTGTTGAGAATCTTAGCATACATATTCATCAGGGATATTGGTCTGAAATTCTCCTTTTTGGTGGGGTCTTTGCCTGGTTTGGGGATCAGAGTAATGCTGGCTTCATAAAAAGAGTCTGGAAGTTTTCCTTCTGTTTCTACTTTTTGAAAGAGCTTCGGGAGAATAGGTATTATTTCTTCTTTGAATGTTTGATAGAATTCTCCAGGGAATCTGTCAGGTTCTGGGCTCTTGTCTTTTGGGAGGTTTTTGATCACTGCCTCAATCTCCCAGCACCATCAACTCTTGCTTGAATTTCCAACTTAGCATCCTGCCCTACAGATTTCATGCTTGCCAGCCCCCACAATTATATGAGCCAATTCTTTAAAATAAATCTCTATTTCAGTATATTAATATTTTAAATTACTATAATTAAAATGATTTTATTAATATTATGTATCATTTGTATAATTGTATAAGCATGATGTAATATAATACATCTTATTTGTAGAACTATGTTTAAGATATCTTCTATCAAGATTAATATATTTATATAATTTGTCAATATTCTATATTATATGTGTTAATATAGTAAGATATTTTAAGATATATACCCATAAATACACACACACACACAGAAATAATAGAATATCTATCTGATCATTTGTTTCTAATACATGTGTGCATTCTAGCACAAAATTGTATTTCACTTAGAAACTGTGTATATCTTTCTCACTAGATTACAAACTCCTTTAAGTCCATACTGATTCTCATTCATGTTTGTATCCACATTGTCTGGTATATTTCAAGCACATAAGAAATAATTAATGAATTAATAGATGAGTAAGATCTTCTTGATAGTAATAAGATTGAAGATGTCATTTTTTTCCCTGATGAACACTGTAGATCTATAATAACTGTCTTAATTTATATACCAAGATTGGTGTCTGCTAATTACCTTGATTGGGGGCTGGAGACCTGAGAATTCATCAAGTATACAAAAAACTACCACCAAGGAAAATGCAGTCATCCAGTATTCTGTGACACATTGGTATAAGTCCTTGATCACATTCTGGCATGCAAGAGATGATGCATTTCTTTAATTCCTTGAAATGTCATTAAATCTTATTCTGAGCCCTTATCTTGCTCAGTTCATGGAAAAGTCAATCATTTTCATTACTGGGGTGACCTATATTCCATATGGGTGATAGGAAGATGGATATTGGGCAGGAAGCTCTCAGGATCCTGAATGGCAATGTAGATTGTAAGCTTTTCTTACTTTTTGGTATGTTTGGTTTTGGCTTTTAACTCAAATATGAAAAATATGAACTATTAAGTTTCAGGTATAAAATAAAATGATTAAAAAAATTCTACACATTTCTCAAACCATTAGTTCTGTGTATATGAGTCTTATTTTTTGGTCTTTTTGCTTTGTTTTTTTTTTAATGAAATTCCACATATGAGTGAATTCATACATCACTTATATCACTCAGCCTTATACCCTCTAGATCCACCCATGTTGTTGCAGATGGGAAGACTTAATTCTTCCTAATGGCTGAGAAATATCCCACTGTACATATGTGTACATATATCTCATATCTTTTTTTTTTTTCCAGATTTTGTTTAGAGAAAGAGAGTAAGAAAGAGTGTGAACAGAGGGAGAGGGAGAAGGAGACAGAGAGCATCCCAAGCAGACTCTAAACTGAGTGCAGAGCCCAATTGGTAACTTGATCTCACAATCCTGAGCTCATGACCTGAGCCGAATCAAGGGTCATATGCTTAACTGATGGAACTACCCAGGTGCCTATATACCACATTCATCTATGATGGAAATTTGAGTTGCTTCCATAATCTGGTTATTGTAAATAATACTGCAATAAACATAGAGATATGTATATTTTTTCGAATTTGTGCTTCTCTTTCCTTTGGGTAACTGCTCACTAGTGGAATTACTGGATCATAGGGTAATGCTATTTTTAATGTTTAAGGAACCCCCATACTGTTTTCTATAGTAGCTGAACCAATTTGCCTTACCACCTATAGTGTGAGGGTTCCTCATTCTCTACATCCTCATGAACACTTGTTATTTCTTGTCATTTTTTATCTTAGGTATTCTGATAGGTATGAGGTGCTGTCTCATTGTGGTTTTGATATGCATTTCCCTAATGATTAGTTGATGTTTACCATCTTTTCATGTGTCTGTTGGCCGTCTGGATATCTCCTTTGGGAAAAATGTCATGACCTGACATTAAGGTCAGATCCTCTGCCCATTTTTAGCCAGGTTGTTGTTTGGATGTTGAGTTATTTAAGTTCTTGATATCTTTTGGATATTAACTCTTTAACAGATGTATCATTTGCAAATATCTTCTCCCATTCAGTAGGTTACCTTATTGTTTTTTCAGTTGTTCCCTTTGCAATGCAAAAGCCTTTTTTAATGATACAATCCCAGTATTGAATTTTGCTTTTGTTTCCCTTGCCTGAGGAGACCTATCTAGAAAAATGTGTCAGAAATAGCACTGCCTGTGTTTTCCTGTAGAGTTGATGGCTTCATGTCTCACACTTAGATCTTCAATCCATTTGAGTTTATTTTTTTGTATGGCATAAGAAAGTGGTCACGGTTCATTCTTTTGCACGTAACAGCCCAGATTTCCCAGCACCATTTCTTGAAGAGACTCAGTTGCGTATTCTTGTCTCCTTTGTTGTAGATTAACTGACCAAATAAGCATGGTTTATTTTGAAGCTCTCTATTCTGTTCTATTGAACTATGTGCCAGTAGCATACTGTCATGATTACTACAGCTTTGTAGTATAGCTTGAAATCTGGGGTTGTGACCCATCCAGTTTTCTTCTTCTTCAAGATGACCGTGGCTGTTTTAGGTCTTTTGTGGTGTCATATAAAATTTTAGGATTATTCTAGTTCTGTTAAAAATGCTGTTGGTATTTTGAAAGTGATTGCTTTAAATCTGTAGATTACTTTGGTAGTACGGACAGTATAACACTGGTCTCTCAATTCATGAGCATGGATTATCATTCCATTTGTTTCTGTCATCTTTAATTTCCTTCTTGAATTTGTTAAGAGTTTTCAGAGTAAAGGTCTTTCACCTTGGTTAAGTTCATTCTTGGTAGTTCATTATTTTTGGTGCGATTGTAAATATGATTGTTTTCTTAATTTCTCTTTCTGCTACTTCATTATTAGTGTATAGAAATGCAGTAGATTTCTATATGCTAATTTTGTATCCTTTGAATTTACTGAATTCATTTATCAGTTTTAGTAGTTTTGTGGTGGAGTATTTATGGTTTTCTACAGACAGTATCTGGCATCTGCAAATAGTGAAAGTTTTACTTCTTTCTTATGAATTTGGGTGCCTTTTATTTCTTGTCTGATTGCTGTGGCCTATCCTAGCAATCAGACAAATCCCAGTATTTCGTTGAATAAAACTGGCGAGAGTGGACATCCTTGTTTTATTCCTGGTCTTAGAGACAAACTCTCAGTTTTTCACCACGGAGTATGATGTTAGCCGCGTTTTTGTTTGGTTTTGTTTTCATATATGGCCTGTATCATGTTGAGGTATGTTCCCTCTAAAACCATTTTATTGAGAGTTTTTTTAATCATGAATGGATGCCATCCTTTCTCGGATGATTTTTTTTGCATTTATGGAGATGATGATATGATTTTTATCCTTTCTCTTGTTAATGTGATAGATCACATTGATTTGTAAATATTGAACCACTGTTATCTCTGAAATAAATCCCACTGGATCATGGTGAATGATTTTTTAAATATATCATTGGATTTGATTTGCTAATATTTGTTGAGGATTTTTACAACTATGTTCATTAGAGAGATTGGCCTTGTAGTTTGCTTTTTTCCTAGTGTCTTTATCTAGTCTTGGTATCAGGGTAATGCTGGCCTTGTCCAGTGAATTTCAGAGTCTTTCCTTCATCTTACACTTTTTTGGAATAGTTTGAGAAGAGTAGGTATTAACTCTTCTTTAAATATTTGATAGAATTCACATTTCAAGCCATCAGGTCCTGGACTTGTGTTTGTTGGGAGTTTTTTGATTACTGATTTAATTTCATTGGTAGTGTTCAGTCTAACAAGAGAAAGGATAAAAGCCATATGATCATCTCCATAAATGCAGAAAAATCATCAGATAAAGTATGGCATCCATTCATGATAAAAAAAAAAAAAAACCTTTCAATTCAAATTTTGTATTTCTTCCTGATTCAGATTTGAAGGTTATATGTTCCTAAGAATTTATCCATTTTTTCTAGGTTGTCCAATTTGTTAGTATATAATTTTTCAAAATCTCTATTATTGCTTGTATTTCTGTGGTTTCAGTGGGTATTTCTCCTCTTCATTTCTGATTTTATGTATTTGAGTCCTCTTTCTCATTGGATGAATCTGGCTCAAGGTATATCGGTTTTGTTGATATTTAAAAAAAAAAATAGTACCTGGTTTCATTGATCTGTTCTCTTGTGGGTTTTTTTTTTTTTTTTCATTCTCTGTTTCATTTATTTACACTCTAATATTTATTATTTTGCTCCTTCTACTGGTTTGGGGCTTTGTTTTTCTTTTTCTTGCTCCTTTAGGTATAAGGTTAGGTTGCCTATTTGAGATTTTTCTTCCTAAGGTGGACCTATATTGCTATAAACCTGCCTTTTAGAACAGCTTTTGCTGCCTCCCAAAGATTTTTGGACCCATTTGCTGTTTAGTAGTGTGTCATTTAGCTTCCATGTATTTGTGTTCTTTCCAGATTTTCTTCTTGTGATTGATTTACACATTTTGTGGTCAGAGAAGATGCATGATATGATTTCATTTCTTTTGAATTTGCTGAGACTCGATTTATGGCCCAATAATCTATTCTGGAGAATGTCCCATGTGCCCTTGAAAACAATGTGTATTCTATTGTTTTTGAATGGGGTTCTCTGAATATATCTATTGGATCCATCTAGTCCAATTTGCCTTCCAAAGCCACTGTTTCCTTATTGATTTTCTGTCTGGATGATTTATCCATTGATATTAGTAAGGTGTTAAAAGTCCCCTACTATTACTATATTAATGTCAGTTTAGTCCTTAATAGCTCTTAATATTTTTTTTTAAATGTATTAGGTGCTTCCATGATGGGTGTGTAAATATTTACAATTGTTATATTCTCTTGTTGGATTGTTCCCTTTATCAGGTACTGTCCTGATCTCTTGTTACAGCCTTTAAGATTTATTTAATCTTATTTGTTTCATTTGCACGGTAAATGTTTTTCCACCCTTTGCTTTCAATTTGCATGTGTCCTTAGGTGTGAAGTGAGTCTCTTGTAGGCAGCATATACCTAGGTCTTGGTCTTTTATCACAGCTATAGCATAACTGTAAAAGGTGTAACTAAGGGGTGCCTGAGTGGCTCAGTGGCTTAAGCCTCTGCCTTAGGCTCAGGTCATGATCTCAGGGTCTTGTGATTGAGCCCCGCATCAGGCTCTCTGCTCAGCAGGGAGTCTGCTTACCCGCCTCTCTCTGCCTGCCTCTCTGCCTATTTGTGATCTCTGTCAAATAAGTAAATAAAATCTTAAAAAAAAAAAAAGTGTAACTAAACACTGGAGTTTTTAGTTCATTTACATTCAGAGTAATTAGCAATGGGTATGTACTTATTAACATTTTGTTACTTGTTTTATGGTTGTTTGGATAGTTCTTCCCTGTATCTTTCTTTTCTTGCTCTCTTCCCTTGTGGTTTGCTGACTTTCTTTAGTGATCTACTTGAATTTCTTTCTCTTTATGTTTTGCATATCTGTTACAGGTTTTTGATTTGTGGTTGTCATTGGGTTGATGTATAATATCCTATGCATGTAGAAATCTACATTAGTTGATGGTTGCTGAAGTTGGAACCCATTCTAAAAGCACAAAATCTTACCCCTCCATGTTTTATGCATACGAAATCATATTCTGCATCTTTTAATTTCTTGACTGTTTATTGATATAATTGATTATACTGCTTTTGTGTTTTAACCTTTGTACTTGTGTTATATGTGATTAGTATGTACGTTTGTTTATTTTAAAGTTTGTTTATCTCTACACCCAACTTGGGGCTTGAACTCATAACTGGGAGATCGAAAGTTGTGTGTTCTTCTGAGCAAGTCAGTTGCTCCTAATCTGATACTTTTTATTATGTTTGTACTTGCTTATGAAAATTTTCTGTTTTCAAATTTATCTTCCATTTTTACATTTTCTTTCCAATCAGACTCTATTCTAACATTTCTTGTATGACTGGTGATAAACATATTTATTTATTTACTTATTTCCAGTGTTCCAAAATTCATTGTTTATGCACCATACCCAGTACTCCATGCCATACAGTGAAGAGCATTTTTAACATTTATTTGTCTGGGAACTCTTTAACAGTCCTGTGTTATAAATGATAGACTTGTTGGATAGAGTATTCTTGGTTGTAGATTTTTTTTTTCCTTTCAGCATTTTGAATGGATCATGCCCTTCTCTTCTGGTCTGCAAAGTTTCTGCTAAAACAGTAGCTAAGAGGCTTTATGGGGTACATGTCTTCTGTTCTCTTGTTGCTTTTGAAGTCTTTTTATCACTACTTTTTTCCATTTTAATTATTATGTGGCTTGGTGTGAACCTCCTTGGGTTGATTTTGGGGCTCTCTCTGCCCCTTGGATTTAGATTTCTGTTTCCTTCTCCAGATTAGGGAAAATTTTAGCTATTTTTTCTTTAAATCAATTTTATGCTCCTTTTCTTTCTCTTCTCAGATCCCTATAATGTGAGTGTTATTACACTTGATGATGTTGCTGAGTTTGTTTAACCTATTAACCTATTGCTTAACCTATTAAACCAATTGTTTAACCTATTCTCAATTTCTATTACTCTTTTTCTTTCTGCTCTTCAGCTGTTTATTTTCCATTATTCTGTTCTCCAGGTCATTCATATGTTCTTCTACTTCCTCTAATCTACTGTTTATTTCATCTAGTGTATTTTTAATTTCAGTTATTGAGGTCTTCATCTCTAGGTCTTTTTTATGTTTTTTATCTCTTCATTAAAAGTCTCACTGAGATCCTCCATTCTTTTCTCTAGTCCAGTAAGTTCTTTATGATCATTACTTTGAATTCTATTAGGCATATTGCTTATCTCCTTTTCCTTTAGCTTTTTGCTGTGATTTTGTCCTGTTTTCTCTATTCTTATGTCCCCTCATTTTGTTTTAAGTCTCTGTGCTTATTACTCTATAGTAGGAAAATCATTTATGTCTTCTGATTTAAAATTAGTGGCCTTACAAAGAAGAGGTCCTGTGGTGCCTTTTAGAGCACTGCTCCCTGTTCACCAGAGCCAGTCACTACAGATGTGTTTCCTTTATGTATTGCATGCATCCTATTGTGGCTGAGCCTTGTTTGCCCTCTGTCCAGTTGGCTACAATGGCCCCGTTTCTCTGTTCTGGGTAAGGTATGATCCTTGTGCTGTTGAAGGGCCAATCTGTAGTTACCTTGGGCTTTAAGTTGGTTCAGACCAAATCCCTACCATCAGCCCATTTGCTGGGGCTGTGGTAGCATCAAATTATAGAACGCTTTTTCTGCATCATTTCCTGAGAGGTTTTCATTGGTTTGTGGGGTCTTCACTGAAACCAAATACCTGCCTCCACTCTGTTGGGGTTGCAGTGACCCTGAACTACAGGGTTTTTTCCTTGTGCTGTTCCCCATGAGGTTTTTGTTGGTGGATGGTGTTGGCAGTCGTTTCAGATGTCTATCCCTAGTCCCCTGATGGGGCTGCAGTGGAACTGGTGTGTATGGTTATCTTCCCCTCTCCCCAGCTCCCCAGGGCAGGAGTCACTTTGGAGTGGTGCTTTGAACTATTGTAGTTGATTGAAGGATGATACTTGTCAGAAGCTGCTACGGAGGGATTCTTCCCCATGGAGCAGGTTGGATGGGATAGGTCTGCAGTAGAATGCAGGGCATGTGGTGTTAGCAGGGTAGGTGAGGAATGTTACTAGTTCCTAGCAGGGCTACTTGTAGAATGAGTTTTGACAGTCACTGCTTTGGAATGACTCCTGCCCAGCTGGATGGGTATGATGGGGCCAGATCCATAGGAGAATGTGGGGTAGGGTATACAGTGTTAGCAAGCTAGATAACGAGCGTTCATGCTCATTCTTGAAGGTGTCTGGTTGTCTAAGCTGCCAGGAGGTAGAAATGTCACCTGCCAGTTCTTATGTTCTTAGATAAGTCTCCTAAAAATCCTTGCCCTTGCAGCATGCATTCTGAGATTAGTAAAGAAATCTACTTCATACATGCCCCAGGTAATTTTCAGATTGCTGCTGCTTTCCTATAATTTGGCTGGGTTGTTTGTTATGTTCTGTCTTTAAGGATGGCAACTCAGTTTCCTATTGCCTTCTAGCTCTTCCAAAGTAAAGCCTACTGATTTTTAAAGTACCCAGTCTTAAGCTCTGCTAGTTATAAAAACTCCAAAAGTTAAGCTCTGCTCATTTTTGGAGTAAAATGTTAGGGGGACTGGTCTTTCCAGTGTAGTTTAATCTTGTGGGAGTTTGGTTCTTGACTGTTTCTCTGTGCCTCCCACCATTTTTGATGTCACTGATGCTCTAGAATTAACTGTACAGAGCCTGTTCTGCCAGTCTTCGAGTCTTTTTCTGGGTTAGTTGCACTGATGTGGCTGTTATCTAGGAGAGGAGAAGGGGAGCTTGGGATCCTCCTACTCCACTATCTTCTTGGGCTCTCTCCCTCCAGTAATTGGGATCTTCTTAGTATTGCATGAGTTCTTTTGGGTACAGCAACTCCTGGTCTCTGTTTTGTATATTACCTAGAACCTGGGAGTCTTGATCTGAAACACTGATGTTTAGAATTCACTGGGAGGGCCAAGAGAGCATCTCATTTGCAGTTCTGTTGCCTTCCCCAGGTGCCACCAGCAAGGGGGACACTGATACCCTCACGTCTCTTAATCTGTGGAGAATGCCACAGTCCCTTTCTTGTCATCAAAACTGCTTTCAACACAATGTGGAAAGTAAACTTAAGGGTTTTTTTTACGGAGAAAAGAAGAATGATTATTGTTAAGTAGCTCCTACATTCTGCCCAGAAGGAAAGAAATCCACAAAGCGTAGAAACACGAAAGTTACCTGCATGTAAATGAAGTGAAAGAAAAAGGAAGGAACTGAAATGTTGCAGAAAATTGTTCTGCCACAGTATATTTTATTTAGCAATCAAAGGCATCACTTACCTGACTGGTACTTTTCTGTTTGCAAGAAAACACACAACTGCGACTATAATATGAATCATCAGGAAAGCTAATCCAATGCCCAGGAAAGTCCGTATATCTGGAATTTCAAACCAATTAAAAAGATAAGTATGCAGTGAAAAACGTTTAAAATTCCAAATTTAAGCAATTAGTCACAATATCACCTACTATTCTGAGTGTATGTGAAATCTGCAAGGGAAGGGTTAACCTTGATGTGGCATCGATTTCCTTTCCATCCTTGTCCACATCTGAAAAGGAGATAAAATGTGATATTTAAATTTAAAAAAGTAGAAACCTATTTTAGCAGCATTGTAATGGAATAAAATGATGAGTGCCAATAAATAATAATACAAGGAATGTGGGTAACTTTGATAAGAAACCAAAAATATTAAATAAGAACAAAAAAATTAAATTTTTATTATTTTCATAATTGAGATGATTTTTAAAAATATAACCTTCTTGATTTTATCTGTAAGGTGGGAACTTAGATTTCACATGCTCTTTTGTTATTTTCAGTATTGATTTGATTTTTATGAACGTCCAATCCACTATTTTATTGTTCATTTGTCTCAAAGCTAAAATCTAGTATTTTTCACTAACGAACAGAATTTTTTTCAATATTGATGGAAATATTAAAATTACGTATTTACATAAATCAGGCAGTAGATTTATCACTACGTCAGGATGATCCTTCAGGTACATAGATTTGAAACCAGGTTAATAACATCATTGGATATACCTGCAGTACTATGACTTAATTAATTTTGCTTTATTTGGGGACAGCATAATGAAACCTGGAATACTGGGAGTATTTCCTTTATGGGTGGCTTTCAGAACATTGCAAAATGGGGATTAGCTTATATCTCAAAGGGAAATCAGGTTTATTTTTAAGCAGTAAATATGTCAGATTTTTTTCTGGTATAGTGTGTATGTGAGTGTGAAAGCTTATGTATTCATTTTTTTTTTTATCAGAAATAACAGGATACAAATTATTTGTATTTGTTTAGTTGAATTTTCTACCAAGTTCATAGTACATCTCACAGATAGGATTAAAAGGTAGCTTTTGAATATGTATGCACTGAAGCTGTGTGTTACAAGCAATGCTTCTTCAATACAGTTATATTTTCCCTCAATCTTTTTGAACTTGAAAATTTGAATGCTTAATAGCAATTTCTGCACAAAAGCAGTAGCTTCTTTAAATATAAAAAGCTTAGAGTTTCAAGAAGATCTATAAGAAAGCCTTCTTTCTGGGACACCTAGGTGGCTCAGTAGGTTGGGGGCCTGCCTCTTGGTTTCAGTCAGGTCATGATCTCAGGGTCCTGGGACTGAGCCCTGCATTGGGCTCTGCGCTCAGCACAGAGTCAGCTTGTCCCTCTCCCTCTGCTCTTACCCGTCTTGTACTCTCTCTCTCTCAAGTAAATAAATAAAATCTTAAAAATAAAATAGGAGCACCTGGATGGCTCAGTCAGTGAAGCACCTGCCTTGGGTTCAGGTTGTGATCTCAGGGTCCTGGGATGGAAGCCTTGCATCAGGCTCCTTGCTCACCAGGGAGCCTGCTTCTCCCTCTCCTTCTGCAATGCCCCTGTTTGTGCTCTCTCTCTCCCTCACTCTGGCTCAAATAAGTTAAAAAAAAAAAGAATAAAATAGGAAGAATGCCTTCTTTCCTTCACAGAACTCGAACAAATAATACCAGAACTTATATGGAACCACAAGAGACCCTGAATAGCCAAAGCAGTCTTAAGCAGAACAATACTGAAAGATAAAATCCTGAATTTCAAGATATAATGCAAAGAAGTAGTGATCAAAACAGTATGGTAGTGCCACAAAAATACTTGGACAAATAGAACAGAATGGCCCAGAAATAAACCCATGCTTATATGGTCAATTAATCTATGAAAAAGGAGACAAGAGTATATACATTGGGAGAAAGATCCAAATGATTCTGGGAAAATTGGACATTACATGCAAAAGAATAAAACTGGACCATTTTCTTACACCATACACAAAAATAAATTCAAAATTGATTGAAGATATAAGTGTGAGACCTGAAACCATAAAATGCTGAGGAAAGCATAAGCAATAATTTCTTTGCATTGGCCTTAGCAACATTCTTTTAGACAAATCTCAGGCAAGGGAAATAAAAGCAAAATTAAACTATCAGGACAACACCAAAATAAAGCCTAAAAAAAAAAAAGCTTTTGCACAGTGAAGGAAAGAAACCATCAAAAAACCAAAAACGCAACCTAATGAATGGGAGATGATATTTGCAAATGATACATCTGAATTAATATCCGAACTATATAAAGAACTACAACTCAACACCCAAAAAACAGTTCAGTTAAAATTGGGCAGAGGACCTGACCATTCAGGTCCTCACTGTCAAGTCATGACATTTTCCATAGGAGAAATCCAGATGGCCAACACACACATGAAAAGATGTTCAGCATCAACTACTCATTTGGGATATACAGGGAAAAACCACAATAGATATCACCTCACACCTGTCAAAAGGGCTAGAATCAAAAAGCAGAAAAAAACAAGTATTGGCCAGGATGTTCTAAAAAAAAAAAAGAAAGAAAAAGGAACCCTTGTGTACTGTTGGTGGGAAGGCATATTGGTATAGCTATTACAGAAACAGTATGGAGTTTCCTCAAAAAATTTAAAATAGAAATATCTTATGATTCAGTAAATCAAGTACTGGCAATTTACACAAAGAATACAAAAACAGTATTTTAAAAGATAAATGAACCATTAAGTTATTGCTACATCATTTAAAATAGCCATGACAAGGAAGAAACCTAAGTGTCCATAAAAGATGAATAGATAAAGAAGATGTAGTGTGTGAGTGTGTGTTAGCCATATAAAAGAATTAAGAGTTGCCATTTACAACAACATGGGTGTACTTAAAGGGTATAATGCTAAGTGAAATAAGTCAGATTGAGAAAGACAAATACCAAATTATTTCACTTATATGTGGAGTATTAAAAAAATGAATAAACAAATGTCAGAGACCTCTAGGTAAAGAGAACAAACAATACTTGCCAGAGGGGTTGGCAGTAGGGAATGGGCAAAATGTGTTAAAGGGAGAGGGAGAAACTGCAGGAAAAAATTTCCTTATTTTTTAAAAGTAAAAATACAGGATAAATTGTTTTGATGTCTCTGAAACAATTTTTTTTTTTTTTTTACTTTTGTCACTCACAAGATGTTTCTTTGTCATTCCTTAGTTAACATTGAATCTACATGCCAGTTTTCATATGCACAGACATTGTGTACCTAGTAACGGGGGACACTTTTTCCTCCTGGGTTATTTTGGCTCCTTTAGATTTTTGAAGTTCCACTTCACTGATGTCAGATCAGAACTACAGCAATATTTAGGCAAATTGCAATTTTAAACAAATTGTAAGTGCTTGAATGTGCCTATTAAGATAAATTCCAGTGGACGGGGTGCCTGGTGGCTCAGTGGGTTGAAGCCTCTGCCTTCGGCTCTAGTCATGATCCCCGGGTCCTGGGATCAAGGCCGGCATTGGCATCGGGCTCTCTGCTCAGCAGGGAGCCTGCTTCCTCCTCTCTCTCTCCCTGCCTCTCTGCCTGCTTGTGATCTCTGTCTGTCAAATAAATAAATAAAATCTTAAAAAAAAAAAAAGAATAAAAACGGATATTTAAAAAAAAATAAATTCCAGTGGAAAATATTTTGGAATACCAGTGAAAAATAACAATGGGAGAAACTTCCAGGTAAGTTGGCAGAGTAGAAGGATCCCAAGCTCACCTCATCCCTTAGATACAAGTAGATAACACCCATGTCAAGTACAGATAAAGCAGAAAATGACCCAAAGACTGATGGAACAGACTCTCCACAGATAAATATAGAGAAAAGACCATTTTGAAGAGGGTAGGAAGGGCAGAGGTCTGGTTGGGAGCCAAACTGACCTGCAAGTGTGTGTTTTGAGGAGGGATATCACACATGTGGAGGGGAGAGGAGCACACCAGACACCCCAGGCACAGGGGAACCTCACTGAGAAGATAAATCCCCATAACATTTGGCTTTGAAAACCAGAGGGTCTTAATCTCCTGCATTTTCATAATCACTGGGCCTTAACACTTGAAACTTTAAAAATCAGCCGGTTTAGCTATGGGAGAGCCAGAGGGGGATAGGCAGCAGAGTCCCACCCTTAAAGCAACCAGCATAACAGCTTCCCTGAGATGCAGTATAGAAGCAGCAGTTTGAAAAACACCTAAGGTATATAGGAAGATTTATATCCTAATCTCAGAACATACCCTAGAGGGGCAGGGATCTTTGGGAGACTGTTCCAAGAACAAGAGTGGGTGGCACCATCCCCGCAGCCTAGATACCACGATACCTGCAGGAACCGGTGCAACTTGATTACTCTCCACCTAGCTAGTGGCCCAACCCCACCTGCTCAAACCAGTCCTCACCAGTTTTCCAAAGCAGCCACAGGTCCCCTCCCACAGACTGGAACAGTGCAAGTGAGCTAACACCATTCACCCAGCCTCTGAATTTTCCTGCACACCTGCCTCCTTAGCAGGAGTTTTGGCAGGAGTTTTCCAAAGCAGCTACAGGACTCCTCCTATAGTAGACTTGCGCAAACCTTGCTGACACTGCTGTGTAACCACTGTGTTCTCTTGCAGACCTGTCCTGTTCAATGTGCCCTTGGCTAGAGTCCATCTAAAGCATAGCAGTGTGCAAGCAGCCCAGACAGCCTCTAGCACTACTTCAAAGTGACTCCTGCACTATGGAGAGGGAAAAAACAAAACAAAACAAAACAAAAAAACACATCTACCAGTTCAGTTGTAGCCACAGCAGTGGGCTGGGGGCAGGCATCGACCCTGAATATAGGCTGTGCCCACCAATGAAAGCTTCTCTGGAGAGGTCACTCAGGTGCTATTATGGCTCTGAAAAAATTCCTGATCTGATCCAACTCAAGCTCAAGGTGGCCCCTGCCTGGTCCTTCAATAGAAGGGCCAGTTGCTGCCCACAGCAGAAGAAGACCCGTTGCGCCAACTGGAATGAAGACAAACGTGGCTCTGACACAGTGGTAGGTGCATGCAGTACTATAGGCTACAGCTCTCAAGTGTCAGGTTCTGGTGAATGGGGGACGTAGTATGGCAAGACACTACAGGACCTCTTCATCTAGCCACTACTTTCAAGAGAAGGAGCTATAGCTGAATATCCTAACACAGAGAAATACGAAGAGTGATTTAGACAAAATGAGACAGAAGAATCTATCCCAAATGAAAGAAAAGAACAAAATCTCAGTAAAAGAACGACCCGGAATGGAGATAATATGCCTCATAGGGAATTTAAAGTAACGGTCAGAAAGTTACTCCCTGAACTTGAGGAAAGAGTAGAGGATCTCAGTGACCCCTCCAACAGAGAGATGGAAAACATAAAAAAGGAGCCATAAGAGACGAATAAATAAATGAAATTAAAAATATAGTAGAGGGAATAACTAGTAGACTAGGGGAAGGAAAATTATGAATCAGCGACCTGGAAGACTCAGTAATGGAAAGCAGTCAAGCTGAACAGGAGAAAAAAAATAAATAAATAATGAGAAAAAACATTAAGGGCACTCAGCAACACCATCAAGTGTAATAACATTCACATTATAGAGATCCCAGAAGGAAAAGAGAGAAAAGGGGGTGGAATATTTATTTAAATAATAGCTGAAAACTTTCTGAATCTGGGGAAGGAAACAGAAAGCCAGATACATGATGCACAGAGCCCCAAATAAAGCCAACCCAAGGAGTTCCATACCAAGAGATAAAGTAATTTAAGTGGTGAAAAGCAGTGACAGAATTTTAAAAGCAGATACCTACAAGGGAAACCCCATGTCAGCTGACTTCGTTTTTCGCAGAAATTTTGCAGGCCAGAAGGGAGTGTCATCAAATATTCAAAGTGCTAAAGGAAAACAAATAAAAACAAAACCCAGACCTAAAACCAAGAATATTTTATCCACCAAGACTGTCATTCAGAATGGAAGAGATTAAAGAGTTTTTCAGAGAAACAAAAGTTAAACGAATTCATTACTATTAAACCAGTCTTGTAAGATATATTAAAAAGGACCCCTTGATTTGAAAGGAAAATGTAGGCAGCAGTAAGAAAAATGGGAAGCACAAAACCAGTAAAATTAGGTATATCAATAAAAATCAGTCAAGGGATTCACAAAATGAAAGAAGGTAAAGTATGACACCATATACCTAAAATGTGGGGAGGAGAACAGTAAATTTTAGTGCTTTTACCGTGGTTTCAAACTTAAGTGACCATTAACTTAATACAGACTACTGCATGTATAAATGTTATATATAAACTTAGCAGTAACCACAAATTAAAAACAGGTAATAGATAAACAACAAGTAAAGAGAAAGGAGAATCCAAGCATATAACTCAAGAAAGCCAGCAAACCATGAGAGAAAAGAGAGAAGAAAGGAACACAGAAGAACTTCAAAACAACAACAACAAAAAGTGAAAGAGCAGTAAGTACTTACCAGCAATAATTACTTTGGATATAAATGGACTAAAAGCTCCATCTAAAGACATAGGGTGACAGAATGGATAAAAAAGCAAGACCCTATATGCTGTGTACAAGATACTCATTTCAGGGGTGCCTGGGTGGCTCAGTGGGTTAAAGCCTCTGCCTTCAGCTCGGATCATGATCTCAGGGTCCTGGGATTGAGCCCCATGTTGGGCGCTCTGCTCAGCGGGGAGTCTGCTTCCCTTCCTCTCTCTCTGCCTACTTGTGATGTCTGTCTGTCAAATAAATAAATAAAAATCTTAAAAAAAAAAGATACTCATTTCAGACTTGAAGACATGAACACTGAAAGTGAAGAGATGGAAAAGCATTTATCATGCAAAATGGGAGTGAAAAGAAAACTGGGGTCATAATATCTGTGTCAGAGAAGATACTTTATCTTTTTAAAATTTATTTTAGAGACAGAGTGTGCACAAATGGCCAGAGGGGAGATGGAGAGAATCCTCAAGCAACTCCCAGATGAGCATAGAGCCCGATGTGGGGCTTGATCCTAGGACCTTGATACCATGAACTAAGCCAAAATCAAGAACCAGCTGCTTAACCAACTGAGCAACATAGGCATCCCGAGATAAAATAGACCTTATTATTTTTTAATTTAATATTTTATTTATTTGAGAGAGAGCACACAGCAGGAGGGGAAGGGAAAAGGGAAGAGAATCTTAAGCAGAACTATGCTGAGCACAGAGCCTGATACCGGGTTTGATCTCACAGTGCTAAGATATCAGAACCTGAGCCAAAACTAAGAGGTAGACGTTTAACCCACCACACCATCCAGGTGCCCCCCAAAAACAAAGACTGTAACAAAAGACAAGGATAGTACATAATCATAAAGGGAAAAATCCAACAAGAAGATATAATTATAAAACATGGAAGCACCCATATACTGAAAGCAGCTTTTTAACAAACACAAAGGAAGTACATCAGTGGATCAATCATCCAGACAAAAGCAAAAAGGGAACAGTGGCTTTGACACATTGGATTATATGGATCTAAGACACATATTCAGAACATCCCATCCTAAAACAGAATACACATTCTTTCAAGGGCACATGGAACAATCTTCAGAAAGGATCACACATTAAGCCATAAAACAAGTCTCAACAAATTCAAAATATTGAAGTCACACCATGAATCTTTTGGACCATAATGCTATTAAAGTAGAAATAAACAACAAGAAGAAATCAGGAAAGAAAACAAGTACATGGGATTAAATAATATGCTACTAAACAATGAATGGGTCAACCAACAATGCATAGAGAAAATTAAATACATGCAGACAAATGAAAATGAAAGACAATAGTCAAAATCTTTGGGATGCAGCAAAAGTTGTTTTCACAGAGGTATTTATAGTTATATAGGGCTACCTGAAGAAGCAAGAAAAATCTCAAAACAACCTACCTTTTCACCTAATAGAGCTAGAAAAAGAATAAATAAACCCACAACCAGTAGAAGGAAGGAAATAAAGATTTCCTTTATTTAAGAGAAGAACTTTTTTCTTTAAAGATTTCATTTATTTGACAGAGATAGCGAGAGAGGGAACACAAGCAGGAGGAGTAGGAGAGGGAGAAGCAGCTTCCCACTGAGCAGGGAGCCTGATGCAGGACTCGATCCCAGGACCCTGGGATCATAAGCTGAGTCGAAGGTAGATGCTTAACGACTGAGCCACCCAGGTGCCCCAAAAGAACTCTTTTAAAATAGAAACTAAAAGCCAAACAAAGATAACAGATTGATGAAACTAGGAGCTGACTGGTTTAAAAGATCAACAAAATTGATAAACCATTAGCCAACTAACAGAGAAAAGTAAAATCAGAAACAAAAGGAAAAGTAACAGCTAACAACACAGAAGTACAAAGGATTATAAGAGAATATTATGAAAAAATATCCGCCAACAGATTGGTCAACCTAGAAGAAATGGATGAACTCCTAGAAGCAAATAATCTCCCTGAAGTGAATCAGGATAGTCTAGGACCAGATAGCTTCAAAGGTGATTTCTACCAAACATTTAAAGAAGTGTTAATACCTATTATTTTCAAAGTATTCCAAAAATAGAAGAGGAAGAAAACTTTCCAACCTAATTCTATGAGGCCAGCATTACCCTGTTCCCAAAACCAGATAAAGATACTACAAAGACAGAGAACTGGAGGCCAGTATCTCTGATGAACATGATGTAAAACTGTTCACCTGAATCCTTCATTACATCAAAATTATACACCACAATCAAGTGGGATTTATCTCTGGGATGCAAGGGTGGTTCAGTTTTCACCAATCATGTGATTCATCACATCAACAAAAGAAAAGACAAAAAGCAAATGAGTGTCTCAACAGAGGCAGAAAAAGCATTTGACCAAGCACAGCATTCATTCATGATTAAAGCGCCGGTACATCTACAGGGAACACACCTCAACCTAATAAAGGTGATATATAAAAATACCCCAACCAACATCATACTCAGTGCTGAAAAACTCAACATAGTAGTGGAATTTGTAGCCCAGTAATCAGACACAAAAATAAATAAAGAGCATCCAAATTGGTAAGGAAGATTAAAAAATACTTTCACTATTTGAAAATGAAATGATATTATCCATATAAAATCCTGAAGATTCCACCAAAACAACAAACCAACCAACAAAAAAAAAAAAAATCCAGAACAGATCATTGAATTCTGTAAGTCAGTGGATAAAAAATCAATACACAGTACTCTATTGCATTTCTATACACTAATAATGAAGTAGCAGAAAGAACAATCCCATTTACAATTGTACCACAAAGAATAAAATACCTAGGAATAAACTTAACCAAAGAGGTGAAAGATTTATACTTTTTATTGTTGTTGTTGTTTGTTTTTAAGTAATCTCTACACCCAACCTGAGGCCTGAACTTATAACCAACCTTCAGATCAATAGTCACATGCTCTATCAACTGAGCCAGCCAAGTAATCCCTGTATTTTGCAAACTATCACACTTTGATCAAGAAATGGAAGATTATATAAATGGAATGATATTCCATATTCAGGGATTAGTAGAATAAATATTATGAAAGTATTCATATTACCCAAAGCTATCTACAGATTTAATGGTATAATTTAAAGGTATTTATGAAAATACCAATAGCATTTTTCACAGAACTAGAACAGGCAATCCTAAAATTGGTATGGAACAACAACAACAAAAAAACCCAAATAGCCAGAGTAATCTTAAAAAAGGAAAAAAAAAAAAAACGGAGGTACCAGAATTCCAAAATTTCAAGATATACTACAAAGGTATAGTAATCAAAGGAGTATGCTACTTGTACAAAAATACACACCGATTAGTGGAATAGCATAAAGAGCCCAGAAATAAACCCACACTTAAACAAGGTCAATTAATCTTCAACAGAGGAGGCAGTAGAATGCAATGGGAAAAAGAAGTCTTTCAACAAATGGTACTGGGAAATCTGGACAGGTATATGGAAAAGAATGAATCTGGACCACTTTCTTAAACCATACACAAAAATAAACTGAGGATGAAAATGTCAGACCTCAAATCATAAAATTCGTAAAGAAAACATATTAATTTCTCTGACACTGGCCACTGAATCTTTTCTAGATAAATCTTAGGCAAGGGAAACAAAAGCCTAAATAAACTGTTGGAATTACATTAAAATAAAAAGCTCCTGCAAAGCAAAGGAGACCATCAACAAAACAAAAAGGCAACTAACTGAATGAAAGAAGATATTTTCAAATGATATATCTGATAAAGAGAATCCAAATATATGATGAACTTATATAATTCCACACCAAAACCACAAATGATCCAGTTTAAAAATGTGCAGAAGATATGAACAATTACCCAAAGAAAAGACATACAGAAGGTCCACAGGCACAAGAAAAGATGCCCCATATCACTAATCATCAGGGAAGTGTAAATCAGAACCACAGTGAGATACCACCTAACACCTTTCAGAATGACTAAAATCAGAAATGCAAGAAACATGTTGGTGAGGATATAGAGCTAAAGGAACCCTTGTGCACTGTTGGGAATTCAGATTGTTTCAGCAACTGTGAAAAAACACTATGGAGTTACCTCAAAAGTTTAAAAATAAAATTATATTTGACCCAATAATCTTAATACTGATTATTTACCCAAAGAATATGAAAATACTAATCTGAAAAGACATAGGCACCCTATGTTTATTGTAGCATTTACCTTAGCCAAATTATGGAAGCAACCCAAGTGTCCATCCATAGATGAGTGGATAAACAAAATACACAGAGGAACACACACACACAGGAACATTACTCAACCTTAGGAGGAATGAAATCTTGCCATTTGGAATAACATGGATATATCTAGAGGCTATAATGCTAAGTGAAATAAGACAAAGACAAATATTTGATTGTACTCATGTGTAATTTAAGAAACAAAATAAAGGAACAAGGGGAAAGGGAGGCATAAAACCAGACTCGAACTTTAGAGAAGAAACTAGTGGTTTGTGATCAGAGGGGAAGTGTGCGGGAGGGATGGAGAAACAGGGGAAGGGTATTATGAGTACCCTTATCATGATGGGCCCTGAGTAAGGTATAGAATTGCTGAATCACTATGTTGTGCAACTGAAACTAATACTGTACTTTCATTATACTGGGAATAAAAAAAAATAGGCAAAACCCACAAACCATATGGGGAAGTAGTATGCATGCTGCCTACCTGTCTGTATCCCTTTTATTTAGCTATGCATATTTATAGATTTCTGTATATAAATAAAACCTGGTGATGAACAAGTGGGAGTATTGTGTGACCTTTTCTTTGATGTTTCTTTGAGGAGTTTATACCGAAAAAATTTTGATGTTTTTTTTTTCCAGAAATATGGACACTATGGATAAAAGGAAAGATAGAGGTTTAGTTGACGAAAGTTTACCTATGAAAATAACAGGAAATAACCTTCCTTTCAGTAGGTAGGTACATAAATATATATCACTGAATTTTTATTTTTGTATTTACTTATTTTTTACCAAGGACCAATTTTTTTTAAAGTATAGATCAAGTCATGTAACTGTGTGAAAACTAATGGAAAGGAATGGACTTTATGGGTCGAAATTAGTTTCAAAATATGCTTTTTTTTCTCAGTCATCTGATAACATGCTTAAAGTCTTAAATGAAATTACACACGAACATATGTCAAAACATAACCCTTTATCCCCATAAGCAGTTCCATTCTCCTGAATGCATATGGGGATGAAGAGTTATGTTTTAACGTATGTTTCTGCATAATTTCATTTAAGACTTTAAGCATGTATTATTTTTAATCTGGTAAACATCAGACGATTGAGAAAAAAGTAAACATTTGAGAATCAGTTTGGTATGGAGAGTACAATTTTTACTTCAGGATTTATATTTATATTCAGATTTATTAGAACTTTTTGAATCTGATTTCATGATATAATTAAATCTCTGGGTTAGTGGGACTGGACATTGACAGAATTTATGCTGTCTCCACCCCATATTTAAAGTACACACTGGAGTAGGGTCAGCACACCATAACCAGTTGACTTCAACAGGTGCCAGGTCCCCAGGCCCACACCAGCTCCGGTTGTGCTGGGGCATAGGAAAAAAAAAAACAAAAAACCCCAGGGTTTAAATAATGATTACCATATAAAAGAGCCAGCCCTAGAACTCAATCAAGTGGTGAGGGTGCTACTAAAATTCCCTCTGGGTAGCAGGGGCTGATGGACATAATCCATGTTCCCCCTGCACCTTGAAATCATAGAACAGTATACAATCCAGTTCCCTAACTGGCCTGTGACCTCCGTGAACCCTGGGCCCCTAGCGCACACCAGCCCCAGCTGTCCCACTAAGGAGGAGGCCAAAGCGCAGTGCACAGTAGGATACCCCTGGTAGTGCTCAGGAACACTCCAGGCCCATACCACTTCAGCTTTAGACAGCTTGCTAGGGCACCCCTCTATCAACATGCTCTGGAACCTTCTGGCTTTGGAACCAACTGCCCTGCCAGGGTGCCCTGGTGTGAAGCATCCAGAGAACCCCTGCACTGGTTCCACTCACCCCACTCACCGAGAGAACCCCTGACACTGTTCCTGTGTGGAACACATGAGAACACTCCTACCCTCACTGGCCTTGGCTTCAGTCCTGTGGCTAGGGCACCTCCTGTGCTGAGCACTCGGGGACACCCCAGCTTTTACCCTGTTTAGCATCAGCTATCCTGCATGGGCAGCCCCAGTGGGACTGGGACAGCCCAGCTTACAACTGCTTTAGATGTACCTGTCCTGCAAGGGTGCTCCCTGCAGAGTGCCCCAACACCCCTCAGCCTCTGCCCCACCTCAGCTCTAGGCACCTCTCCAGGGTACTCTCTGTGTGGAGAGTCCTGGAACATGATGGTTTCACTTCAACCTTATTTATCCTGCCAACACACCTTCTGCACATAGAGTTTTGAGACACCCCAGATTACCTCCAGTTTATCCTGCCAGGGCACCCACTATGTGGAGAGCCCAGGAACTCCATAATCCACGTCCACTTAAGCTTTAGCTGCTGTACTAGAGCACCCACTATGTGGAGAGCCCCAGGAACCCAGACAGCCAGGAGAAGTGACCAAGAACACATTATCTATATAGGGAATGACCATACACAAGACCATTCCTTGAAGTTCAGAAGGAACTGTTCCCCCCAATCAATGGAAACACGAAATATAGCAGATCAGGGAGACGGAAGAATATTCTCCAAAAGACGGAACATGACAAAATCTCAGAAAACTAAATGAAACAGAGATAAGCAATATGCCTGATTAAAGATACTTACTGGGCTAGGGATGAGAGTGGCAGAACTAAATGAGACCTCCAATAAAGAGATAAAAAAAAAATAAAAACCAATCACAGTTGAAGAATACAATAAAAAAACATCCTCTGGAGGGAATTAACAGATGAGTGGATGCAGAAGAACACATCCGTAATCTGGCAGACAAGTGAATGGAAAGCACCCAAATTGAACAGCAAAAAGAGATAATAATTTTTTAAAAATTAGGAAAGGTTAAGTGATCTCTTGGGCAATATTGAATGAACAAACATTTGCATTATAGGGGTCCCAGAAGGAGACAGAGAAAGGCAAGAAAACTCGTGTTGAAATAAGAACTGACTTGTTCTAACTTAGAGAAGGAAATAGACACCCAGGTTTAAGAAGCAAAAAGAGTTCCAAATAGATGAACCCAAGAACTCCAGACAGAAATGAAATCAGTAAAGTTACAGCATACAAAATCAATATCCAGAAGTTGGTAGTGTTTCTATACACTAATGATATAGCAGAAAGATAAATTAAGAACACAATCCCATTTACAACTGCACCAAAAGTATTAAAATATCTAGAAATAAACTTGAGCAAGGAGTTGAAAAACCTGTACTCTAAAAACTATATAAACATGAAAGAAATGAAGATGACATAAACAAATAGAAATTCCATGAGCGTGGATTGGAAAAAATAATTTTGTTAAAATGCCCATACTACCCAAGCAATCTATGTATTTAATGCAATCCCTATCAAAATACCAACAGTATTATTTCAGATAATTAAAACATAAGAGCCCTAAAAACTTGTATGGAACCATGAAAGACCCCAAAGAGCCAGAGCAGTCTTGAAAAAGAACAAAACTGGAGGTATCACAATCACAGATTTCAACATACACTACAAAGCTGTATTAACCAAAACTGTATGGTACTGGTGCGCGTGCACACACGCGCGCACACACACACACACAAACAGATACATAGATCAATGGAACAGAAGAGGAAGCTCGAAAATAAACTCACATTTATGTGGTCAGTTAATTTATGAAAAAAGAGGCAAAAAGGTACAGTGGGAAAAAGTCTCTTCAATAAATGGTGCTGGGAAAACCGGATAGGTACATGGAAAAGAATGAAACTGGACCACTTTTCTACCATACACCAAAATAAAATGGACTGAAGATCTGAATGTGAGACCTGACCCATAACAACCCTAGAGAACATAGGCAGTAATTTTTCTGACAATAACATTTTTCTAGATAAGTCTCCTAAGATGAAGGAAAGAAAATTAAAATTAACTGTTGAACCTATGTCCAAGTAAAAACCTTTTGCCCAACAAAGGAAACAATCAGCAAAACAGAAAGGCAGCTTACTAAATGGGAGGAGATATTTGCAAATGATATATTGTATAAGGGGTTAATATCAAAATATATAAAGAACTTACAGAACTCAATACCCCCCAAAATCCAATTAAAAACGGAGAAGATCTGGAGAAACATTCTTCCAAAGACCTACAGATGGCCAAAAGACCATGAAATAATGGTCATCATCACTATCATCAGGGAAATGCAAACCTATACCACAATGAAATATCACCCCATCTCTCTCAGAATGGCTAAAATTAAAAAGACAATAAAAAGTGTTGGTAAGGATGTGGGGGGGAAAGGAACACCGTGCACTGCTGGCAGGAATGTAAATTGGTGCAGCTAATGTGGAAAACGGTGTGTAGGATCCTTTAAAAACTTAAAATGAAATACCATATGATTCAGTAATTTCACTACAGGCTATTTACCCAATGAATATGAAAATACAATTTTGAAAAGATCTATGGACTCCTATGTTTACTGAAACATTCACAATACCAAAATTATGGAATCAATCTAAGTGCCCACTGATAAATGAATGGGTAAAAAAGATGGGATGGATACACACACACACACACGGGAACATTATGCAGCAATATAAAAGGATGAACTCTTCCCATTTGAGGCAACATGGATGGACCTAGAGTGTATTATGCTAAGTGCAATAAGTCAGACTGAGAAAAACAAATGCCATATAATTTCACTAACATGGAATCTAAGCAAATGAAAATTAATAAGGAAATAAAAAGCAAAGTCACAACCTGTTAAAAAAAAATGAATATATTTTCAGACCCAGAAAATGTAAAATGTGCTATCTCAACTAGACTTTAATGGAAGAGGTGATAACTTATTCCAAAAAATGAAGTGCTTATATATGTATTATATTACTGTTTCAGAAAAACTGGTTATGCAGTATATACAGAAATCACCCATAACTGATGAGATCTGGAGAGATAGGTTCAGATTTTTTTCAGATTATTAAGGGGATCCTAAACTAGATTTTCCTGTCCTTTGCCACAGTGTATTTTTCAGCTATAGTTCCCCTAATCTTGTAGTTTTTAATGTAGAAGGAAAATCCCGGAGTATGCATTTTTTATATATTCCACATTAGATTTATAGTTTGGCATAATAGCACTACACTTATTTTTCTTATTAGGCATTTCTATTATAACATCCTGAGTATTAAATTCATATATATGTTTTTGTGTTAGAAGTCTGTATTAGTCTACATTTATATTCCATGCTTCAGAAAACTCCAGTATCAAAGCCCAGTAGGAATAATGTATTGAATACCTGCTATTTGCTAAAAACAAAATTCTAAATGCTCTAATACCTTATTTGTAATACAGTAATGTTACAAGGTAGGTATTATTTCTCCATTTGATGATTGAGGAAATAAGGCACAGAGAGATTGAGCAGGAAGTTACCCAGAGGTATATTCTGAGTGAGTTTTATATTGTATCTCTTTGGCTTCTCAGGAGATGTTCTTTTTACTACTTGGCTTTCCTTCCCATAATCTTCCTAAAGTTTATAATGGTAGTAAACTTGAAAATTTTTTCTCTGTTAGAATAGAAACAAGTAGGAGAAATTTTTTGTCTTAATGGTCTGAAAATGTCCACTTATCAATTAAAGCTCACCCTGGAAGCATCTCTAGGTTAGAGGGCACTCAGATGTGGCCCGGGGAGGGGCGGGGGGCGGTAAGTAATAGTATCAGGTGAATGAATTTGAGGCAAGACTCTGCCACTTTCTACTTATGTAGCTTTGGAACAGTCAAATAATTTTAGTTTTCTGTTATAAGCAATAAAAATTACAACTCACCTCATAGAATGCAGATGAAAATTAAATAAAACAGTGACATGAAAACATACTGTTAACTGTAAAATGTTATTTATGCCAAGCTGTTTGACACCCAGTCTTTTGCCTTCTGGTGTAAATCATGGTCATGCCTGCTCCTGCTGACCTTATGCCCACATGCCCTAACAGACTGGTCCTCACATTCCTGCCCTATTTTCCATTGTTGCCTGAGCATCGTTTAAGGATTAGGAAGCCATGAAAAGCCTTCGCCATAGCTTGTTTTCATGACTTATTAATTATGCCATTAAAAACATTTTTACATATGAATATGCCTGAAGGTTCTTCATCCAATACACATGTAAGGGAAGAAAAAGCAGGTGGCTGGTGCTGAAGATGCTTATTGCTTACCATGCACATTCCTCTTCCTAACACCCCCTGGTGGCTGCTACCCATTAGAGTACTGCAGGCAGGGAGAAAGTAGTGCTGTCTCAATGCAGCATGAAAGCATCAGCTCAAACCAAGTGTTTTCTGGGCCATAGACTTAGCGGATGTCAGCGGAAAGGGAGTGGGACAATTGAGGTAAGCCCTTAAGGAGCCATCCTTATTGTCATGGGTGAATTCATTTTAACAGAAAGCAAAAAAGCAGGAAAAGCCACTGTATAATCTCCGAGCCACAAAGCTCTGAAATTCCACATTGAGTACCAGTGATTAATTTGCTTAGACTAATTTCCTGTTGATTAATTAGTTACACTGTATTTTGTAACATTAAGAATTAAGTAGGGTCCACCTGAAAGAGAAAGATAAATGTCCCACTCCATCCATGCATAAAGGCCTGGGTTTTTTGCACAAACAGGAGAAAGGGAGAAATAAAATATAATAAGACTCTTTCAGCCAGAGCCAACACCCTAAATTCAAACAGGTCTTCTGCTATTAATAGGTTATAACTGAAGAGTTATGAAACAATTTATTTCTCAGTCCGCTTGGTAACACCCATTCATTACTCACTAACACCTGAAAAAGCTCCTCCCATCCATATTGTCATTTGTGTGCCAGCCCTAGCTTAAATGTCTCATTGCCAGGGAAAACAAATGAGCCACACATTTTCTAAACATGTGTTCATGGAGTAATTTGGTGGGAACTGGCAGAGGGTTTACTCTGTTTTTTAAAGGAGTTGAATTTTTCTAGTAGACAAATCAAGGGCTAATATAGAGGCAAAGTTATTTCATAAAAATGTTGATACTGCACATTCAAATCTAGAAGGAATTAGAAATATAAGTTAAATGATGTGATCCAATATTTTTCACTAATACAAGAGAATCAGGAGAATGCATTTAATTGCATTTTTCCTAACAATTATGAAATTAAAGGGAATCTTAATCCTATTCTGATAAGGGACATTCAAAGCATCAGAAAGAGATAAGAATTTAATGCTAAATATATATATATACATATATATGTATATATATATATTTATATAAATATATATAAACAGTTTCTGAATTCCCATATCCATTCTTCTACTCCTACTTCATCATCTCAGTCACAGAAGTTCCATAAAATTGATAAATTTTATAAATAGATAAATGTATCTAACATATAGTCTCCTGCCCCCATCCTGCTTAGACCATGTGGCCAGAGTCCCCCATCATTCTACAGTAACAGGTTCCTGACTGGATGCCCTACCTTCAGACTGATATCACATTGTACAACTTCCCTGATTTAAATCCTTTACCACATTCTCACAGCTTTCAAAATCCTGTCCAGACAAAGCAGTTTTACACAGAGGCTCTTATGTGATATGACCTCTTAATAGTGGAACTGGTATGATCTCAGTTCTGCTTTTGCTCATAAATCCTTTAATCTTTTTAAGATTTATTTTAGAGAAAGAGAGAGACAGAGTGTATAAAGGGCAGGGGAAGGGCAGAAGCAGAGGGAGAGAGAATCTCAAGCAGATTCCCCACTGAGCACGGAGCCTGATGGGGGGCTCAGTCTCACAACCCTGAAATCATGACCTGAGCTGAAATTGAGTCAGACACTCAATTGACTGAGCCACCCAGGTGCCCCAATACTTTCCTCTAATTTAAAACCCCTTCACCTGAAAGATATAATCTTCCACACTTGGAGAACTTTCCATTATATCTATTCTTACTGGCCCAAGGATGGCTTTACTCCTTCTTATCAATCTGGCTGACTCATTTTCCCATTAAGGACATAGCCCAAATAACATCCACCCCTGAAAAGCTTCCTTGGTGCTCTGTCTTTGGTTCCATGGCACCCTGCCAGTTCTTATGACAGCACTTACCACACAGTACTGCAAATGTCAGTTTCCTTATAAATACTCAGTTATTGAAGGAATCTGCACATAGATATTTGATGAAAATATTGGTTTTTTTTTTAAGGTTTTATTTATTTGACAGACAGAGATCACAAGTAGGCAGAGAGGCAGGCAGAGAGAGAAGGAAGCAGTCTCCCTGCTGAGCAGAGAGCCCAATGTGGGGCTCGATCCCAGGACCCTGGGACCATGACCTGAGCCGAAAGCAGAGGCTTTAACCCACTGAGCCACCCAAGTGCCCCTGATGAAAATATTATTATAGTCATAATAATGGCAGTTAACATGTGGATGTGTTACAGTGATAAAAGCACTTTTATTTTGTTACATCCATTGTCTTGTTTAATCATTTAGGATAGTTATTGACACTTTTCCATGCATTAAACTTACCTGGAAAGTTTGTTAAAACACAGATTGTTGGGTCTATCCCCAGAATTTCTGATTCAGTAGGCCAGGGGTGCCCCAATAATTTAATTTTTAATAATTCTGCCACACTTTCAGAACAATTGCCTTTGATCATTCCTATGTGGTTAAATATTATTGTTCCCAATTTACAGAGGAAATTGAAGCTCAGAGAGCAATGACTTTGTAAGTGGTGAATTCAGGTCTTGGGAGCTGCTTAGTTTATGGTCTTGTCATCTTGTCATTGTTCTATATGAATATTCATGAAATACTATACTCCATTTCCTCATAAAAAGCAGTGTATATATTATCAGATTCTGTCCTTTGGGGATAATAAGTTGAAAATGCAAATAATGGGACACCTGGGTGGCTCAGTTGGTTAAGCATCTGCCTTTGGCTCAGGTCATGATCCCAGGGTCCTGGGATCAAGTTCCACATTGGTTCCTTGTTCAGCAGGGAGCCTGCTTCTCTCTCTGCTTGCCGCCCCCCCCCCCCCCCCGCGTGCGCTCTCTCTCTCTCTGACAAATAAATCTTTAAAAAAAAAAAAATGCAAATGACATGCCCTGTGTGGCTTTTACTGCAATTCCACTTGAACTGGTAGTTCAAAATGTAGAGGATTGCAAATATAGGAAGGAAGCACATTCAGACATCATTTCAAATTATTATAGCACCGTAGAAAAAAATGATTACTTCAGAGTAGAAACCAAGCAATAAAAAGTGTTCTTTTGTTTATCTTTTGTTCAAACAGATTGGTCTGTGGTGTTGTGGCTGATGGAACACTAAAAAAACATTTTTTAATTAAAAAAATAATCTTAAGTTGATGTTTTGAGTTTTACGCTTTTACTGATTTTTTTCAGCATATAAAGTTATGAAGTAATATTTCCCTGGAGTTGAATGGAAGGAAAAAAAAGGGAAGAAGAAATAAGAAAACTAACTCACAAACTGGGCAACTGAAAATGGGTTGCAAGTCAATAGAACGTAGTCTTTTTCTAAGATGAAGAAGGGCAGCACATTGTTTTTCAATTTTGTTTTTTCTTGTGGAGTACAGTACTAGCAAAAAATAGGGTTTTGAAAATTTTCTCTGTCATCATATGAAGTATGAAAGAATTTGTTTTTTTTTTAAAACACAGGTTCTAATTTAGGTTTAGCAAGATCTTATCCATGTTTTCTCTCCTTCACACTGAAATACACGTGAAAATGCACATATAAGCACAAATGGAGAGGCTGAAAATCAGGAAGGACAATGAATTGCTGGGCTCTAGAAGGAACTACCACTAACCACAGTATCCTTACAGGTCAGGTTTACAATCCATGGCTGTCTAAGACTCACTTTGATCTTTTGGTAAAGTAACAAGGTCCTTTACTTGCTCAGTACAAAACAAGAAATCTTCTAATGGCTTTCCAGCAAACTAACTCTATACTCTTTGTTCTCTAAGCAATAATTCAGTGTCTTTGTTTGCTAGGCCTTGTTCTAGGTGCATTGCTGTCTATTAAATCTCATGCTTTCTGGCCTCCAAACTCACTCAGCTTCATTAAGATAATGTTCTTCCCTAAACACACTAAGCTTGTTCTTGCCTCAGACACTTAATGTTTTCTGCTTTTTCTGATAATTAAGCAGTTTAGCCAAATCTTGGATTAGCTTAAATTTTCATGTAATTGTTATCTTGGCTTAAATTATACCCTCTCGGAAAGGCCTTAATCAACAAGTCTATCTAATATATACTACTGCCAGCATTCGTTCCCCTTGCCTTTCCAGTACTGTTTACTTGAATTATTTTTTATTACGTTTGTTACTGCCCCAATTTCATGCACAAGCACACATGTGCATCTGTATGTATACATATTTAAAATATATTTGTAAGTGTAAATATTAATTGGAAGTATAGACTATATATGTGAAAAATAAATTTATGTATTATGTATATATCTATATATATGTTAAATTATATGAAGAGAAACTTGAAAAATCTCAATGGTTTTGTAATGATAATATAAATTATAAAATTAATGTTAGTAGAAATTCACAGTAGTTCAGTAGCACTTACTAATAAGTAAAAAAGCCTTAAAAACTCCTTCAAGATGAGGCTGTTTTGTTGTTTTGTTCTTTCAAAGTTTCAAAAAAGGTAATTCTCACATTTTACATGCTGTTCCAAAAAATAAAAGTCTAGGCTGTTTACTTCATGGGGCAAGTGTTTGCCTGATAACAGAACCTCAAAAAATAATTTGGCTCCAAAGAAAACACAATGTTACTTATTAATGTCAAAATCCTAAATAAATTCCCAGGAATCTGAATACACTATGATGTAAGATTTAGTAAAAACTGGGATGCCTGGGTGGCTCAGTTGGTTAAGCATCTGCCTTCAGCTAAGATCATGATCCCAGGGTCTTCGGATCAAGTCTGCCATCAGCTCCTTGCTCAGTGGGGAGCCTGCTTCTCCCTCTGCCTCCTGCTCCCCCTGCTTGTGCTCTCTCTTGTGCATGCTCTCTGTCAAATAAATAAATAAAATCTTTTAAAAAATTTAGTAAAAACTGCCTCTTCCTTAGGTATGCAGTTATAACCTATGAGGAAGAGGCAAAACAATCTGTATAAGGGGATCTTGTGGGTTAGTAATATAAGTACAGTAGAAAATCTGCTCTGCTCTTTTACCAGCAGATTCCCTTCCAATGTTTCCATCTTGAAATCATGATACTGAGGAATTTTCTTAAGCTATAAATGAATAATAAATAATTCTAATGTTATGGAAAGTCTTCTAAATAGATAAAGTGGGTAATAGCCATAAAACTACTTTGTTATTAATGAAAAGTCCCCTAAAATATTTGTCTAGATCAGTTTATTGGTGAATTCTCTCAAATTTCTAAATAAACAGAAAATTCCCAAATTATATGAGTCCTTCTAAACATATGAAAAGATCTGTTTCATAAAGCTATATATCTCTGTTACATAAATCACATATAGGATATCCACAAAATCACAGGTCAGTCTCATGCCAAGATGTGCGAAAGTCTCAAAATACAGGAAAAAAAAATATTAAGGAGTTGAAGAACAGATAGTTGTGTGTGTGCGTGCGTGTGTGTGTGTGTGTAATTCCACTGTTTATGTATCTGTTGTTAGAGTACGTCATGATCTTTTAAGACTTCACATTCTTGGACAAAATGAAGAATGATGTTGTTCAATGCGTAAGCCTGGTAATGTGGGAGCTCCAGGTGACTGGCTGGAGTCGGCACAGTGGCTGAATCAGTGATTAAGAACAGGGTGGTGTGCCCAGCAAGCAAAAGTCCAGGACCAGATGGTTTCACAGGTGAATTCTATAAGACATTTAAAGAGCTGATACCTGTTCTTCTCAAACTATTCCAAAAAAAAAAAAGAAAGAAAGAAAGAAAGCAAGCTTCCAAATCCATTCTATATGCCAGCATTATCCTGGTACTGGATAAAGACACCACTAAAAAAGAACTACAGGCCAATATCCCTGATGAAAATTAATGCATAAATCCTCAATAAAATACTAGCAAACCAAATCCAACAATACATTAGCAAAATCATTCACCATAATCAAGTGGGATTTATTTCTGCAATACAAGGGTGGTTGACTATTCACAAATCAATCAATGTAATATATCACATCAATATGAGAAAGGATAAAAACCATATGATTATTTCAATAGTTACGGAAGAAGCATTTGACAAAGTGCAACATCCATTCATGATAAAAACCCTCAACAAAGTAGGTCTAGACAAAATATACCTCAACATAACAAAAGCCTTACATGAAAAACTGACCGTTAAATCATACTCAATGGGAAAAAAACTGAGAACTTTTCCCCTACAGTCAGGAACAAGATAAGGATGTCCACTCTCACCTCTTTTATTCCACATACTACTAGAAGTTCTAGCCTCAGCAGTCAGAGAGCAAAAAGAAATAAAAGTCATCTAAAGAAGGAAGAAGTAAAACGTTCAGTATTTGCAGATGACATAATAGTATCTATAGAAAACCCTGAAGACCACCAAAAAAACTACTAGAACTGTTAAGTGAATTCAGTAAGGTCACAGGATACAAAATCAATATACAGAAATTCATTGTGTTTCTATACACCTATAATGAAACAGCAGAGAGTGAAATCAAGAAAATAGCCCTATTTACACTTGTATGAAAAATAATAAAATATCTAGGGAATAAATTTAACTAAAAATGTGAAAGACCTGTACTCTGAAAATTATAAAACACTGATGAAAGAAATTGAAGATGACACAAACAAATGGTAAGATATTCTATGCTCGTGGATTAGAAAAACAAATGTTAAAATGTCTATTCTACCCAAAGTAATTTACAGATTTAAGGAAATCCCTATCAAAATGGCAACAGCATTTTTCACAGAACTAGAACAAACAATATAAAAATTGTATGGCATTTCAAAAGTCCCTGAATAGCCAAAGCAATCTTGAGAAAGAAAAAACTGGAGGTATCACAATTCCATACTTCAAGTTGTATTGCAAAGCTGTAGTAATTAAAACAGTATAGTACTGGCACAAAAACAGAGACATAGATCAATAGACCAGAGTAGAGAGGTCAGAAATTAACCCACACTTATATAATCAATTAATCTTCAACAAAGGAGGCAAGAATATTCAATGGGAAGACAGTCCCTTCAAGAAACAGTGTTGGGAAAACTGGACCACTTTCTCACACTACACACACAAAAAAACCTCAAAATGGACTGACCCACCCAAGCGCCCCTGAGAATTTGTATTATGAAGTGAAGAAGACAGCTTTGTTGAAAGCTGGAACAGAAAGTGGGAACATGTGAGGGTTGTCTTCTTTTTAAAAATGGCATAGCTACTAGAGCATGTTTGTTAATAATTCAGTACACAAGGAGAGACTGGTATCTGATGATGAGAGAAGGATGACATAGGAGAAATTCTTGGGGTGAGTAAAAGGAATGGATTCCAGAGCCCATGGGTTATAGGGTCTTTTCTGAAAGAAGACATGAAACAGAAAAACAGAACAGATCATTTGCTGATGGAACAACTTGAGAGTTCTCTGTTAGTGAATCTTTTAAAGAAACTGGAGGTTAAGTAATTAACAAAGATGATACAATGTGGTGGGGATTTGAGAACCAGGGGAGAAAGCATAATATTGAAGTAATTTCTGACTTTCAGAAAGCACTCAATCTAGAAACACAATGGTTTTCATGCAGTGTTGAGTGCCTAGTTGAGGTCTGTGTTTGTGTTGTGTGTGTATGAGAGAGAGAGAGAGAGAGAAAGAGAGAGAGAACAGTGGGCATTTTGCTATATTTAGACTTTTATTAAATTATTACATACAAACTGTTCAGAAACTCAAGATGCACTGAAAGTCGAAGTCTCCTAAGACAAATACTTTCAATTTCTTTACTATTTCTTCTAGTGTGAACTTCCATTTTTATAACTAATATACATATGTGGTGATTTTTTATCTATTTTATCGTTATAGCTAGAAATTTCACTACATTATATAACCAGCAGTTTCTTACTTACTGCCTCTCAGAGGCCTCCATCCACCACTCAATGTAATTAAATCCATACTCAAAGTTTTTAATATTATTAATATAATATTAAATTATTATAATATTGCTGCTCACAACTAAGCCAATAGCCTACAAAGATTAAACATCCATTTCCTTCTTTCTTGCTTTCTTTCTGGAGTTAATTTTCCAATTTGTTTCAATCTGTTTAGTTTTCTGTGCTTTCTGGCTAATTCTTAAACCCTCCAACAACTTTCTCAATACAATTTTCCACCAGATTAAAATATCAGATAGACTATTAGTACCTTATTTCTTTTGGAAACCTCCAAAGCCCCGTCTTCCTGTAGGCCAACCTGGACTGCTTACTGTATAGGCTGCTTTTCAAGAGCTTCAAGGACTTCTGTTCACCATCAGCCCTGTGTTCTGTATCCCATTTTATCCTCTTCGGTTTCCTCCCTCATTTTGCTAGGGCAGTGTGTAGGGGACGTTCATTTTAAAAAATCAGTTGTTTGGGAATGCCTGGCTGGATCGGTCAGTTAAGGGTCCCACTCAGGACGACTCAGCTCAGGTCGTGCTCAAGGGTGGTAAGATTGAGCCCCAAGTCCAAATCCATGTTCAGTGCAGAGTTGGCTTGAGATTCTCTCTCTACCTCTGCCCCTCCCGCTGTGCACGCACATCCATGCTCTCTCACTTAATAAATCTTTATTTTTTTAAAGATTTTTTATTTATTTGACAGACAGAGATCACAAGTAGGCAGAGAGGCAGGCAGAGAGAGGGGGGAAGCAGGCTCCCCGCCAAGCAGAGATCCCCTTGCGGGGCAAGATCCCAGGACCCTGAGATCATGACCTGAGCTGAAGGCAGAGGCTTAACCCACTGAGCCACCCAGGCGCCCCTACATAAATCTTTAAAAAAAAATCTGCTGTTTGAAATGCTACACTTATATTCAATTTTTAGTTTGCTTGGCTTTAGAACTCAGGTATGAATATCATGTAATCTAATCAGTCAAAAGATTTACTGTCTTCTAGATATTGTCATCATTTTCTAGCTTCTAGTACTTTGATTATTCATTCTTTGTATGCAAACTTTTACATTCACATATAGAGTTGTCATCCCAGGTTTTCTGAAATTTCCCCATGGAGAGTCCTAGTATAATTCTTTCTTCATCCCTTATATCTGACACTTCATCAAACTAGGGATTTTTTTTTTAATTAGTTCTTTGAAAATTCTTCATTTTATTTTCATTTTCTTTCTAGAATTCTTGGGTCTTTGGATATTGAACATCCTGAATTAATCATTAAATTTTCTTATTTTTATCACATATTTCCTTGGGCTTATATATTTTTATTTTAGGAAAATGCTCTCATTTTATCTCCCAATGTTTTTATTAATGTTTAAAAATTTTAAGAATTATATATTTCATAAAGCTTTTTTTCTCTATTTTTCATAGATAACAGGCATAATATATTTTCTCACTCTGGGCACACTGAATAGAAGTAAACTTTTCTTTAGATCTCTATGTTTCTGTTTTATATGAGTTCTATTTTTTTATTTGAATCTACTGATTTATTAGCTCAACCTATTTTTCATTTAGTCTCTTTTCCACGTTAGCTATCTAGCTTTTTAAGTGTATTTAAGAGTAAAACCCTAAAAAAGATGGTCACTGGGTCTTTGTCATGGACTGTACTGGTTCACTGATAGGCTAAGGTTTAAGGCAACAAGCCTCCCTTTTGGGTGCTGTTCCATTATGGAATTTTAGGTCTTTATTCTGGTGTCATTCAGTCTCTCAGCTGAGAGAGGCTTCAGTCTTTCACTCTGTGGTGGGGGTGGGCATTTGGCATGGGGAAGATATAAGATTAACTGCTGCTCTTCTGGGGTCTGTGAAGGAAAAGGAAAATAGAGTTTTCTTCGTTAAACATGTAAAAAGACAATTCTTGGAGCAGCATCTCCTGAGTGATCTTTGCCAAAACTGTTCTTCCTGTGTCCAGAGTCTTTGACACAATTTCTTCAGAGAACAGATCTCCTGAATGGATGGGTACATTTGGGGTTTGGCTATCTAAGAACTCGTTATAGACTTTCAACACATTATTTTCTGAGGGTACCATTTGGATACTGAGATACTCAGGTACTCAGTACCTCTGTAATCATTAGGCATTCTAGAGTATCTATAGAATGAATGCACTTGCACTTCATTGGAAGCTCCTTCTGCATGTGCTTAGGATTAAGCTTGTTCCACTAAGCTAACTCATCCTTCACTTGTATGTTGTCTCCTGAAATGCTATCAACTTCTCTTGCCCTTTGTTGTCCCTTCTTCATTACCTGCCCTTGTAGATTTATAGGGCTTTTATCCATTGTTGTTGTTATTTCGATAGGTGCGGAAAGAAGATGGGGTAAGTACTTGACCTATCAGCTTTTATAATTTAGTTCATCTACCTTTAGCTGCTCTGATGTATTCATAGAAAATACACATGTTTGGGTTCACTCAGAAGTGAAATTTTTTCCAAGAAATTATTTTAATAATGGACCATGGGAATTAAAGTTTGGTACGAATGGAAGTAAAGACATGAGAAAGATAATAAAGAATGTAAAAACTAGTTTGAGGTCAATGGTTTGGGAATCTGAATGAAAGTAGAGACTACTGCAGTAAATATGCTATGTCAGATATGTGGTCTGGAAGTGTAGGGCTCTAGTCAAAAGACTATTATTTGAAATCTAAATAATGTAGCTGTAGGTGAGGACAGTGTCCAGAATGTAACTGTAAAAGTGAATAGATCTAGAAGTATAAAAGAAAAGCTAACTGGGGAGAAGTCAGAAAATTGAAAGGATCAAGATTTATTTTGAAGACACACTCATTGCCTTTTAGCTCACTAAGAATGAGTACAGGAATGGAAATGAATACAACTGAAAGCCAAAACCTCTGCAGAGAAGCAGATGCTGGGAACAATGAGGAGCAGCAAATGGTGGGGCCAGTTAACACATTTTTCAAGGGACACTCTGTTTTCTGTTTCAGCAGGGAGGTAAAGAAAATCACTCTAGAAGATGTTGAGGCTGTGGGAAAGTTTGTCGATCATATATCTAGAGGTGGGACAAAAGGAAAGTGTCCAAGAAAAGAGGTAGGGGACTGATTTAGATTAGTAAATTTATTTTCACAAAATGAGAATGAAAGTCCTTGGTCATAATAGATGGAAGAAAAAAATGTAGAAAAGTTAAAGTTTAAGTTAAGGTCCTGAATGACTAAGTTTTGGTAGGGTTCAAGGCAGCTGGTCTATTCAATAGTGTAAGGTCATGCCTTGTCTTGGGGGGAGGAAGAGAATGAACACAGTCAATCCTAAATAAGTGCTTGTTTAACTACCAAGACTTGATAATGGCCTCTGGATTAAATCTAAGTTCTTGATGATACATGAAAAATTAATATTATTTAAAAACAATTTTGTAATCACATGCAACAATTGTTTATGATAAAATTAAAAGTAAGAAAAAACATGTTTCAAATAGTACACAAACAGTATGATCTTAATTTAAAAGTAAGCTTATACAACAACATATGAATTTTGACTGTTTTTAAGGTTTTCTCTTGGGTGTCTGGGTGGCTCAGTTGGTTAAGTGACTGCCTTCAGCTCAGGTCATGATCCCAGAGTCCTGGGATCGAGTCCCACATCTGGCTCCCCTGCTCCATGGGGAGTCTGCTCCCTCTGACCTTCTCCCCTCTCATGCTCTCTCTCACTCTCTCTCTCTCAAATAAATAAATAAAATCTTAAAAAAAAAAAAAAAAAAGGAAAGCCTTAAGGTTTTCTCTTTGGTGTCCTTCTGAATTTTAAAATTTGCTACAATAAGTATACTAACATATTACTTTTTTATAAGAAAGAAACAACCAAAATCTTTAAAAATATATCACACCATGAAATGAATCTTTTCTTTTATTTACATATGGGCTTGTTTAAAAAGAAAAAAAAAAGTTACTATGTGAGACTTCCAGAGTAGTAACCCAGTTCACTTTGAGATATACAAAGGCCCTGACACTTTGAACATGAAACTGAACAAGCACTTTAAGTCAACAATTTCCAGACCACACTTAACATCAGCATCACTGAGAAAGTGATTTTAAAAAAGAAAGAGAGATCTTGTGGCCCCACCTGAGAATTACTGAAGTGAGACATCTTTCTTTCAATTAGACATGCTGGAACTGCTTTTATAAAACAGTATAAAATGAAAAAAAAAGGTATAAAGTGAAAATTATATTAGCTCTAATGAATCATTAATGATCTAACTAGCAGGTAAATTGAATTAGTCATTTTTTTTTTCTTTCCTTTTCTTTTACTTTTTTTTTTTAATTTAAAACTAGAATTTTAGATGGAGTAAAGGCTCTGTTTTACTATTCCAGGTGATCACAGGAGAAAACAGTGGATACATACGAAAGTCAACTCTTTTCTAAAAGGAAAAGAATAGGAGGCGACTGGCTAGGGAGCTCAGGAATGGAGGAACCCTGTGGGGATGAGTTTCCTGTAGCTTTTGTTTGTTTCCTTGTCTCTACTATATCCCTGCCTGCACAGTAGAAGAGGGCACAACCCATAAACACCCATATTTTTTTTTCAGTGTTCCAAGATTACACCCATAGTTTTACTGCAAAGCCTGTTTTCTCCCTAGCCATAAAACTGGTTAAAGGTCGCCCAGCAGAACAGAGACCTTTCAACCATACCGACCTATTATCTAGACCAGGGAAGAAGTTGTGCCATTTCCCCATCCTATGAGTTGAATTCTTTTGAAACCATCTGAAAGCACCCAGCTTTTGAGTTAGGGAGCCAAGTGCAATAGGACCCACTCAGCCCAGCCATGCTAATACTCTGTTTTGTTTTGTTTTCCATGATCATACTCTTCTGTGGGTTACCCATGGTAGATGAATACTGGCCTCTTCTCTTCAGGGTTTTCACCTTGACTTTTTCTACAGAAACTTAGTCACCTCCTCAATGCACTCATCTACAAATTAAGGGCTATCACGGAGAATTTTCAGAATAATTTTGACTCACTTTCTTTGCTTTTATTGGATTTGTGATGGAGGTTACTTGGGTTATAGGAAAAGCCTATGATGAAGTATAATCAGAAATCATGTTTTACTAAGTTATATATAGAACTGCATGAAATAGCACTAAAGCATGAACTATTGGAAATTTAAAAACTTTACTTTTCTCTTTGGATAACCTGATGACCCTGAGTAAATCATTTAAACTTTCAATATCTTTGTCTGCAAATATCCACAGTATACTTTTTTAAGTCTCAGAAATGCTATGAATATATAATTGTTTCAAGAATGGGGAAATATTCTGAATTCTTCACAGAGAATGACACTATATAAAGTCAACAACAATGTTTGATTTTGTTCAATTAACAAGTGATGAATAAAAAGACTCTTTCTCTCTTTACTTTTTTTGCTTCTACAACCTAGTACTCTGAAATGTTCTTGTGCCTTGTCTCTCACTTACCAAGAGCTGGTTAGGTAGAAACTCAATGAATACCTCCATCTTAAATGTTCTTTAAGTTCCACTCAAGCCACCATTTCACGGTATACACTTTGCTTCAAATAATAAGTTCATCCACTTTTATTCAATTACAAGTAACAGAATAGTGCTGGTATTGAATAGTACCTAATCAATAGCAAAATATGGGACAAAGCCTTGTCCGATTAACTTTTTTCTCTCTAGGACTTAGAATATAGTATGTACTTGGGCTCCTTGCTCAGCAAGGAACCTGCTTCTCCCTCTGCCTGCTGTTCCCCCTGCTTGTGCGCTCGCTCGCTGACAAATAAATAAAACCTTAAAAAAAAAAAAGAATATAGTATGTACTAATTACTATACTCTTTTTTTTACTATAATCCTTCATATTAAAGTAGTCTATAACTTTATTAACAGATGCTACATTTTTTGATGCATTTTTAAAAATGAAAGAATGGAGGAATGGTTGTTACAGTAAATCTGTTTACATATTGGAAAGTTATTCAAAACCTCAGTCTGTTTTCCTCAGTTTTCCCTCTGTGATTACCTTGTTGTTAATATTAATCTGTCATTTGTTTTCCTTTTTTAATAAAGAAAAATTGTTAAGTGTGTTAGGAATGATGGTATTGGAATAACTGAAGCGTCTACCATGTCTCCTGCACAAAAAGACAGTTTAACAAGCAAGTGCAGCTGCAATCCAGTTCTTTAAAGAATGATGATCGCTGTTCCTAATTAGGTCTCTCCTTAATGAAAATGTAAAGGAGTAAGAAAAGCCTTCTAGAATTAATGCCACTATTTTGATAGCCTGTTATTTTGTTCAATTGAGTGCTTATGTGAGAAAATATCCAGTGTTCTCAAGTGATTACAATTGCTTTGGACTCTCAAAAGCAAAGCAAAGAAAACCAAACCCAAACTTCCTCACATGGGGAAAGGTGAAGGTAGCTTATAAAATAATTTGGACATTTTGAAATGATATCTCACTGCTGTAAGTATGCCTAGCATCCTGTTCTTCCATTTTCATACATTCATCATGCAGATATAACAACTTGTTAAGAATGTTTTTTTCCACGTAACCTTTAAGACCCACGAAGGCAGCAGTCACGCCTGTCTTGTTCACCGTTCTGTTCACCACAGCCTGGACAGGAAGTACCCGGTGGTCATTCAGTTTGAATTAAATTGTTCTGAATGCTTATAACTTCTTGTATTGCAATCTTTGATGACCCAGAAAAAGAAGAGAACTCAGAAACCCAAAACTAAGATTGAGATCCCACCGACTGCCAGAGACAGGGAGACATTTTTTAAAATAACAAATTAGGCAGATTAGGACAAACGTACCCAGGCTTTAACATCTTACATAAGCAAACCGTAGCTGTAAGTTCAGTGTCTGTGGCTAGCAAAGAACAAGAAGTCATTCTGTTACTGCCATGGTGTGCTTTTATCTCTGTCTTTTCACTGGGTGATTCGCCCCAGAAAGCAACATGACACAAAGATATTGATTGGGGTACATTATGTCCTCAAGATAATGTCCCCACAGCTCAAGTCACTGAAGGTGGGGAGAAAATCCTCACACTAGCTCAGGCTATGCATTGTTTCATACACAATTCAGTATTTGTTATTCATCAGCTCAGCAGATCCAAAGGCCAGCTGGCAAGAATAGAATAGATTGTCCAGCTCAGCACCTCAGAGTGGAACCTGAAATAGGACTGTCTGTGCCCGTTAACATGTGCAGTGTGATTTGTGATAGACTTCAGATCACCTGGGCAAAAGTGGAGAAAGGACATGAGCACCTGATATACTCTGTCCACTGTCCTCAGTCCACAAGGATTCTGTACACCTTATTCAGTTCTCAGAATAGCCCTATGAAGCAGCCAAGACAAACACTGCCAACCCATTTTTAAGATGGAGAAATCAAAATTTACGTAACTCTCACAAACAATAATAGCAAAAGATAGGAAGCATCATGTTTCATGAAGACAAGGTCAGGAGAAGTTCTAGACAATCTGATGGACAACCTAATGAACCAATTGTTGCCTGCTCTAAAATCATCATGTTACTCATAAAGCAACTATATCGCTTAGAAACATTTCCTAGAATGCCAATATTCTATCTACTTAGGAAGTTTTAGTAAGACTACGTGGAGGCTACAGATAAACACATAGCATTGAAGGTTCGTTTGGGTCAGACAGAGAGAACAAAATTCAGTGTGTGAAATACTGCCAGAATTTTCGGTACCACAACAGCAAAAGGAATACTGAAAAAATTTGCAAGAATACTGGAAATTCGCAAGAAGTAATTGGCCCTTAATATTATTTTAAATTCTATTTAATAAAGAAAAACATTTATAGAACTAGTAAATTGGAAAATGCAGGCAAATATATCTGATTATTGTTCTCACATATATTAATGATAACATCAATATATTGGCTATTGTGAACAAGATCAAATAGAGCATTCTAAGATAATTGATCTTTCATAGATATTTTTCAAATATGAGGTTATAACTGGTGAGCATAATTAAACATAAAAACGACTGGAAGATGTGGTCCATATACACTATGGAGTATTATGCCTCCATCAGAAAGGATGAATACCCAACTTTTGTAGCAACATGGACGGGACTGGAAGAGATTATGCTGAGTGAAATAAGTCAAGCAGAGAGAGTCAATTATCATATGGTTTCACTTATTTGTGGAGCATAACAAATAGCATGGAGGACAAGGGGAGTTAGGAGAAGGGAGTTGGGGGAAATTGGAAGGGAAGGTGAACCATGAGAGACTATGGACTCTGAAAAACAATCTGAGGGGTTTGAAGCGGCGGTGGGTGGGAGGTTGGGGGAACCAGGTGGTGGGTATTAGAGAGGGCACGGATTGCATGGAGCACTGGGTGTGGTGCAAAAATAATGAATACTGTTATGCTGAAAATAAATTTAAAAAAATTATGGTAAGGAAAAAAACAAAGAAACAAAAATGACTGGAACCTTCAGACACTCCACAATATATTTGACCTAATATATTTGAGCTAAGATATAAGATACAGTACTCTGTTTTTTGATAAGCTCTATAATACAGAACTTTTTCTTAATGCCACTCTACCAAAATAATTATAATAGCTTCAAGAATTAATATGTGCTAGGCATTGTTTTAGGTGTTTTACCAATATTAACTCATTTAACCTTCACACCTACACTTGGTTCTATTACAATTTTCAATTTTCACATGAGAATTTTAAAGAGTAATGAACTTGCCCAAGCTTACGCAGCTAGTTAGCATAGGAACCAGAATATCAATTGAGACACCCTGAATCCCAAATTCTATATACTCAGTCATGACATTCTGGTGTCCTAAATCAAGATTTTTTTTTTTAAGATTTTATTTATTTATTTGACAGACGGAGATCACAAGTAGGCAGAGAAACAGGCAGAGAGAGGAGGAAGCAGGCTCCCTGCTGAGCAGAGAGCCCGATGCGGGGCTCTATCCCAGGACCCTGGGATCAAGACCTGAGCCGAAGGCAGAGGCTTTAACCCACTGAGCCACCCAGGCACCCCCTAAATCAAGATTTTATGCAATTAAGGACAGTGTGTGGCCCTCTAGTAAAGGAAAGATACATGGAGATTGTAAGATAAATCAGAAATGTAATAGGTCTTCCTATTAGAGTTACTACCTACTTTAAAAAAAAATTGTATCTGATATTTTTTCAGCATTGCATATGTCTAGATATATCTCATATAGCAACTGGTTTATTTCAGGTGTAATGAGAATAATTTGGATAACACCATTCATTGTCTTATCTCCACAAATATAATGACTTTCTGGGATCTCTGGATTCTTTAATATCAAGTGTATCTTCAAATCATCAAAAACAGTTGACCTTGAATATCATGAGTTTGAACTGCTTGGGTCCACTTAAAGGTAGCTCTTTTGTTTGTTTTTGGATAAATACAGTACAGTACTGGAAATATATTTTCTCTTCCTTATGATTTTCTTCATAACTTATTTTCTTCAACTTTCTTTATTGTAAAAATAATCTATAATCCAAGTAACATACAGAATGTCTTGATTGACTTTATGTTATCAATAAGGCTTCTGGTCAATCCACTATATTAGTAATTAAGTTTTGGGGGAGGCAAAAATTATACATGGATTTGTTTGTCTTGTGAAGGGTTGGCACTCCTAACCCCTGTTTTGTTCAAGAATCATCTGTAGTTAAATTGAAGAAAGGCAGGCCTAGAGTGGTAAATAGTATGGAGCAATTATGGTCAGTAATGGTCTATAAAATCACTTCTCTCTCACTGCATACAAATGGCAACTCCTAGAAACAGACCCTGCTCTCAGATCTTACTGCAGAAATTTAAACATTATTCAATTTACATTTTTAAAAATTAATTTGGACAGAAGACTGTGAGAGAACAACCACCAGCAAAATATTCCCAAACTGATGAACAGGTTTTCTTTTTCTTTCTTTTTTTTTTTTTTTTTAAATCTCAAATGCAGTTTCTCCGAGTTTTGAAGCTTTATTCTGTCTACAAATTTAAACTATGGGGGCGCCTGGGTGGCTCAGTGGGTTAAGCCGCTGCCTTCGGCTCAGGTCATGATCTCAGGGTCCTGGGATCGAGTCCCACATCGGGCTCTCTGCTCAGCAAGGAGACTGCTTCCCTCTCTCTCTCTCTGCCTGCCTCTCCGTCTACTTGTGATCTCTCTCTGTCAAATAAATAAATAAAATCTTTAAAAAAAAAATTTAAACTATGTGTGATTTTTTTATCCCACAGAATATGGCAAAATACTGACCAACTGAATGATGTGTCCTGTTCTTGACAATGAGTCTTTAGTTTTACATGAATTCTGTGATTAACTTAAAGTTACTTATTTGAGGAGAAGGACTGTTTCTTTTGGTTACATAAACAGGAAAAAAGTTAATATTCTTTACTCTTTGAACCAAATGCCTCAGATCTTCATAAGAGTTTTATGTAGCAGGTGGGGCAGGGAGCTGCAACAATCCATAAATATTTAAGAACTCAGCCCCAGCACACTCTGCTCTGTCTCTCTTTCACATTTCTTTCTTGCATCTGATTCTCTTGCTACTCACTTCCTGATTTCCCCTCTGTATGTGGATATTTTCAGCTTCAATTTTCATGCTATCTCATTTTCTTTTTTACTGTATTCAACAACAAAGGTAGTTTCTTATGGCAACTTTATTGTCTAACCTCTTTTTAATTTAAGAATATTGAAGTTCAGATTCAACAGAGTTATTTGTTTGTGATTAGGAATAAGCAAATGCAAAGAAATCTAGCCATTTATCACAGCAAATATTTCCTTCCAAAATATAGTGAGAACAAGAAATTGCACTATTTAATATAACTCTCCTTTTGAGTTTGTCTATGTAGAAGTATGAATAACGGTCATTTGTTGCAGCCAAACAGCCTTCATATCTGTTTTCTTATATCTTCTTTACTGACGATTACCTTATAAATCAGCAAAACACTGATAAACAGGCCTTCACTTAAAGGCTTGAATTACAACTATGTTTGATGGAATGTGTTATGCTACACATCTTGCTAATAAGATGGATTAAAAAAAACATATTTTTGATAAATTTTTTTTTCTTTCCCTTCTCTTAATCTTGGTTTAGTCTTTTATCCATCAAAATTGTTTTTTTTTCCCATTGGAAGGAGCCTGCCAGGGGAAGCATTACTCCTGCCAGGTGGATAGCAGTGTATATGGGAGGTGATAAATCATTTTGTCATTTCGAGAAAAATCACAAATTCATCTGCTTTCACAGGAGACAATATTATGCTATAAAGTCTACGGCTGCCTATTCTTAATGCTGTACATGTCAGAAAGCCACTCAATATATCAATGATAAACCTACTCATTGTTAGCAAAAAGCTTAATTAAACTGTTAACATGTGATTACAGTTCCACTTGGATTTGACCCTCTGGGTGATTGCTGGGATCACGGATTGCTGCTCAGCAGCAGAGTGCCCAAATTGTCTCATCAAGGTTTCAAAAAAAAAAGTGGAAGAAGGAGAAAAAACCTAAATGATATTTAAGGTTCCTTTCTTTCATCTATAGGAGTTTGTCTCTGTGTTCCTACTATGCTGTTCCTCTCATTATGAAGTTAAATAGCTAATTAATTAAACTCTAAACTAAGTGTGAGAGCTGTACTGGTGAAGAAGTCATAATTATCTTTGTGGTGAGTCAGTACTTCAGTGAACTGAAAGGCACAGGGATTTAAGGGAGGGATGTCTGCAATTTGTAGATTATCCGAAGGATGTCACGGGAAAACAGACCAGTTTTTAAAAGTCTTTAGACAACTGGAAAACGTTATCTTGCATAAATTTGCATATATATTCATAATAGTATTTGTAAGCCATAAGCAATGGTGTAGAATTCAATTATTTTTTATTAATAGTGGAGAAACTATTAAAATGGATCACCATGGGCTACCAAAGAATAACTGAGAAATTATTAAGTTTAGAAGTTGCTTTTGAATTATCTGCATAGAGGTAAGGACGAACTAAGTCCTCTAAGATAAAAGCACAATGAAAAAATTACAAGTGGACAAAAAAAGCTTGACTGGAAGAGGGCAAATGAACTTTAAACTCTTTCCCAAGTGTTCCTCTCTGTTCCTTTCTTTCCCTGCTTTTAAACCTATGGAAAATGCAACTTAGATCTAAGGAAAAATAATATTCAGTAATTGTTTAGGCTTATTCTTGCTAGGGACTTAGAGGATTCTTTGCATTTTTAAGCTGCAGGTAATTTTCAGTCCTCTCTTTTTAAAGAAATGTCATTAGCTTCTCATATTTACTCAATATGTTTTTTTTAATATTTATTATATCTATATCCCATGCACCTCCCCAATTTATGAGTCAGCTTTAAGGCTGCTGATACTGTATCTGTTCACAGGTGGACATCCTCCATGCGTTAACCTTTCTAGGATCTTTTGACAGTGGAGATAACTGGTTGAATCTTCTCTAGGATTTCATGATACCAACTTTCCCAGTTATCTTCCTTAGTCAGAATGTTCCTTATGTTCTTTTCTGCACTCTGCCTGTCCCTTGAATTTATAGTCTGGCAACTCCAAAATTAAAACCTCTGGTTCTAAATATTAAGAGCTACCTGCTTTTTAGCAGGTATTCTTTATGATTCATAAACATTTCTTCATATATATGAACCCTAGAAATACAAGTTAATCCTGTTTTATAATTGAAAAGCTGAAATTCAGAGAGTTCAAGTAACTTGCCTAAGTCTCACAGCCTGTAAGTAGTACGAGTGGTGACTCAAATCAAAAACAGACCAAAACCATCAGCCCCTGCACCATACTATACAGATTCTGATCAACAGTCTTATCTAAGCCCTGTTTATACGGAACGCTCCAGAAGGTATCTCCCTGTGGATATTCTACATGTGTTTCAGGTCACTATATTCAAGGTTTAACCGAACATCATCCTGCAAAACTATCTAACATATCTGTCTCACTTAGTTCAGAGACTTGTTACTCCATTAACAACGGATTTTTACAAATCTGTGTTATCTTACGCCATTTATTTTCACTCAAGCCTATAACTGATCAGTTTTCAGGTCTTGCTGAATTCTCTCCTGTATATATATAGGAGAGAAATACACACACACACACACACACACACACACACACACACACACATACATATATGTATGTGTATCTTCTTTGTTCCTGTAACTATAAGCATCGTCCAGGCCTTCATCTCTCCTCACCTTAAATTTCCTTGAATAGACTTCTAATTGGACCCTACTTGCTTCTGTGTGGTGCTGACTCAAACTCCACTTTTAGAGCAGCCTCCACCATGCATACAGAGTTTTATAAGATTCAAATCCAAGAATGTGCCTCCTCATTTCTCTCAGAATAAGACTTCCCTTTCTTATTATGGCATACATGAACTTCTGTGATCTGGATACTCTTCGCCTTTAGAATTTTACCTTCTGTACCTCTCTCACGTGGGCTATGTATCTGAGCAGCACATTCAAGAAAAATCTTATGCATTTGGTTCCTTTTTCATAGAATATGTAATTCCCTCTCTGTTTAGTAAACACCTATTTATTTTTCAAAAGCACTTCCAGGGGTGCCTGGGTGGCTCAGTGGGTTAAAGCCTCTGCCTTCGGCTCGGGTCATGATCCTAGGGTCCTGGGATCGAGCCCTGCATTGGGCTCTCTGCTCAGCAGGGAGCCTGCGTCCCCTCCTCTCTCTGCCTGCCTCTCTGCCTACTTGTGATCTCTGTCAAGTAAATAAATAAAATCTTTAAAAAAAAAAAAAAAGCACTTCCAGTCATAAGTGAGAGGCAGAGCCCACATCCCACTGGAGAAATTGAACACTCCAGACACTTGTTTTTCCAGCTTCCATGACAGCTAAGATGTCAGCGTATGACTTAGGATCTGATAAGGAGAGGCTCTCACTCTAGACTTCAAATCTGGAGCTAGGGACGCATCATGGGGATCCTTGTTGGTAGCACTGGGAATCTCATCACTTACTAGCTTCCGGGACAATACTACACAACAGGGCTAGAGAAACAACACTAACGTTCTATGGCAGCTACAGTGATGCCCCTTCACCATCCGTTTTGGGGTGTGAAGTTGGCCATTGTCCCTGGCTTCATAGCCCCTGAGTACCTTCAAGTATTGCTGCAGATTGTACAGTATTTTTAAAATAAATTCCTTTCTACTGAAATCTACCAGGGTCATTTCTGTTGCTTGCAACTAAGAGCACTGATTGTCATGCCCAGGCAGGATTTAAAAAGCTGTATTCTGATCTCCTAGCATTCTTTTTGCAGGGCTGTTAATGCACATCTTTTATTAAATTGTGTCTCTAATGCTCACTTGTCTTCCTCACTATATTAATCATTCTGAAGCTAGGATAATTGCCTTCTTTATGTTTCTGTCCATATCCTATCACAGGTCCTGATACATAATAGTGCTCAGTAAGTGTTTGTTTTGAATGAGGATACTGTTTAATGAATAACTAAATATTTATGATTGTGAAGTAGTCTGCTTCTGTACATTATGCTTTTTCTCCTTCAAATAATGACCTTCTCTTAAAAATAAACAATGAAGCCTAAGTAGGCTCAATCTGCCTATATTGAATCTGATGATTTAAAGTGTTTTCTAAAGATACATAATTGGGAGATCAAACAACATTCTGTCTGCTAAAAAAATGTGTCTGAAAGTAAATAAGATTTAGGTGACCACAGGACATCTCAACATATTCGAAGATGTCCCAGTCCCAATCAGTTTTCCTAACTAATCTTAACTAAAAACATCAATTTCCTAACCATGACAGTTAATTCTAAAAATTACTCTAATTAAAACAATGCCTAAGTTCTTTGGACATATGACCATTTAATTCACTTTTTTTTTTAAATAGGAAAAGGAAAGAAATGGTATTATAGAAAAATTTCCATTACTCATTTCAATTATTCCATTTGATTCAGAGACTACCCTTAGATATAGATAACGGTTCTAGAGAAGTTGAGGAGACTGGTTTTCTACTGGCCACTCAGTAGAAACAGCACCAAGACTCTTAACTAGAGGGAACAAACCTAGGGTTGCTGGAGGAGAAGTGGGTAGGGGATGGGGTAACTAGGTGATGGGCATTAAGGAGGGCATGTGATATAATGAACTCTGGGTATTATATGCAACTGAAGAATCACTAAATTCTATCCTTGAAACTAATAATAACAGTATTTGTTAAAAATAACATAGTTTTATATGTATATGTATATATATGCCCATATATATATATATATATATATATATATATATATATATATGAATTTAAATAAAGAATTTTTTAAAAAGGAAAGAAAGAAAGAAACAACACCCAGTATATCCTCTGATAGTCACTACAGTCTTCTGATTAGGAGGATTGACTGTCAGGCTGAAATGACACCAGGTCTCACTCTCAGTACAAATTGCAACTGCAGATTTAACCTAATGGGACACACAGGAAGCAGTTAGTAGAGGCCTACCTGACTTAAAAAGATGCTTATGGGTGTTGGTAGATGGCCCTGTCCTCCTGTCCTCATGGACTACGTGGTTCCAGCGCACTCAGAACACTCTGAACACTCATGAAACCAGACTGAGATGTAGGATTATATACTTCTGGATCTCTATGGAGTCAGAAGATGCCAGTCGAGGGGTAAAGTGGAAATCGGACTGATATCAGAAAATAAACAGAACGGGGAGGGAGCCACCTGAAGCAACCCACTGGAAAGTACTACCCCAACACAAGAGTGCCCTGTGATTGGGGACCAGCATTAACTTGGAGTCTGGTTAAAAGGACTCAAAAAGAGCAAAAGATCTTAAGGGGCAACTGGTGGAATCAGGTGGCCACAGGAATGGGCCTAAGCCCAAGGACCCAGGACGGCCACCGCCCGAGGCCACCCGTGCCAGAGGGAGTGCTGCAAAGCCTCCAGGCTGTGGTCCTTGAGCCTCTGCCTTTCAGGGGCTTGCACCAGTGCTGGGCCAGGCGCCCTTCCCATGAGAGAGTCCGATGTGTGCACCAGCCAGTGCTCTCTAGAACCACAGCCTCTTGCACTCTGCATGCTCACTGCAAAACTGACTGGGGACTGAACCCACAGGCTCCCTGCCTGTGCTTGAGTGCTCTGTGCAGGCGCTATCTCTAGTCTACCGCAGTCCAACAAAGGCAGCCATTGGAAGCGGGCTCCCTGAACCAATATCGCTAGCAGTTTTAGTAGCATGGGGGTACAGAGACAAGCAGGGGTGCTTTGCCTGAGACGGTGGCTGGGGGTGCACACTGCCTGTGGGAGATTGACGGCTTAGCAGAATTTGCAGAGGGGGAGTCTGTGTGTTCTGGACCACCCAGAGGGGAGCAGACTGAGGCTTCTCTCTGAGGCGGAGGTCTGGGCACAGTTTGCTTTCCACTAAACCTCTGGAAAGCGCAAAAAGCCACCAAAGAACAAAACCTCCAGAAAACAAAAGCCTGAAAAAACAGTTTGCACAGGGCCCAGCCCCTTGATAGGTGCAGGACAACTCAACCCAAGCAAGAATTACTCAAAAACAACCTGGCAGACCCCACTCCCAAAAGGCAAGCCAAAAGAATGAGAGGACAACCACGACAAGGTCCCATAAAACTGTAAAATCCCAACATCCGGGGAAAACAATATATTAAACTCATGGTTGCAAGCCAAAAGAATGAGAAGACAACCACCACAGGGTCCCCATAAAACTGTAAAACCCCAATATCAGAGGAAAAGAAGATATTAAGCTCCCAGTATTGCCCTAAAACCTGTGTATTTCATAAATACAATTTTATTTTTAAATTTGTTCTCACTATTCTCGTTCTTTTTAATTTTTTAACCTATTAACCATTACAAGAGGTTCAATACAAATAATTCCATAATAATCTTTTAACTTGAACTCTTTTCATACATATACCTGTGTTTTTCTTTTGCTTTTCTATTTTTTTTTAAATATACATATAGATATATGTACATTAATACTTAAGCTTCAAGGTAATCCTCTTTCCCTAATCAGTACTACCCCTATATATAAACCAGTTTTAATCTCCCTTTATCTCTGGAAAGTTGAGTCCTTTAAAAAAGATACCAAGATACACCCAGGAAGAATCAAAATAACCTTCCTTGCCTACATCAAGGATTTATAACCACCGTCCCAACTTTTTATTCTATCAGTGTTTCTGTGTATTTGTTTTTGTTCTGGTATTATATAAATCTTATACTTGGGCTTCATTATTGCTGGGTTTTTTTCCCCCTTGTCATTTACTTTGGTCGATCTTTTAATTTGTCTGTTTTTGTTTATATACCTTATAAAGCTTACCTTTGGGCCCATTCTGGCTGGGTCTTCTTCTTCTTCTTTTTTTTTTCCCCCGTCTCTGTCCTTTTTTAATTTTTTCTTTCTTTTTGGTGGTGGCTTGAAATTGTTCAGAAGTGTTTCAGAGTGCACCCTGCCTGGATCACGGTTAATATATTCAGCTACACATCCCCTTGACCACCTCTCACCAAAATGACTAGGAGGAGGAATACCCAGCAGAGGAAAAATTCAGAGACTGTGCCCTCTCCATCAGACCTATTGGATACGGACATAAATAGTATGTTGGAAGGGAATTCAGGGTAACAACTATCCAGGCAATGGCTAGGTTGGAGAAAACCATTAATGGCAACATGAAATCTATTAGAGCAGAAGTGAAAGCTTCCTGGGAAGAAGTTAAAAATGCTATCAATGAGAACCAATCTAATCTAAATTCTCTAACAGGTAGGGTAACCAAGGCATAGAACTAGTGATCTAGAGGACAAAATGATAGAGAAAAGGATCAGGAGGAGGCCTAGAACAAACAGCTTAGAACCATGAAAACAGAATTAGGGAAATGCCATGAAATGTTCCAGTGTCAGAATTATTGGGATCCCTAAGGCAGAGAAGAAAGAAAGAAGACTAGAAGATGTAGTTGAACAAATTCTCCATGAAAATTTTCCCAGTCTGGGGAATTGAACCAGTGTTTGTGTCCTAGAGGCAGAAAGATCTCCCCCCAAGATCATAGAATCTAGAAAGACCTCCAGACACCTGATTGTTAAACTGATGAATCAGAATTTTAGACAGGAGCTCTTGAGAGCAGCCAGGGGTTAGAGATTCCTTATCTACAGAGGAAGGACCATCAGAATTAACATCAGACCTGTCCACAGAAACCTGGCAAGCCAGAAAGGGCTGAAAAGACATATTCAGGTCACTGAATGAGAAGAACACGAAGCCAAGAGAACTATCCAGCAAGGCTGACATTCAAACTGGATGGAGAGATAAAGAGCTTCCAAGACCGGCAAGGTTTAAAAGAGAATGTGACCATCAAGCCGGCACTACAAGAAATATTAAGTGGGGGGGGGGGGGTTGTATAAAAGAAGAAAGAATCCAAGAGTATCATAGAACAGAAATTTACAGAGACAATCTATAGAAACAAGGACTTCACAGGCAACATGATGTCAATAAAAACGTATCTTTCAATAATCACTCTCAACATGAATGGCCTAAGTGCTCCCATAAAACAGCACAGGGTTGCAGATTGGATAAAATGCCAGGATCCATCCACATGATTGCCTACAAAAGACCCATTTTGAACTTAAGGATATATCCAGACTGAGAGTGAAGGGATGAAGAAGCATCTTTCATGCTGATGGGCCTCAAAAGAAAGCTGGGGTAGTGATTCTCTTATCAGATAAATTAGATTTTAAACTAAAGACTGTAGTCAGAGATAAAGAAGGACACTACATCATTCTTAACATCTATACACCAAGGAGATCTAACAATTATAAATATTTATGCCCCCAATACGGGAGCTCTCAACTATATAAGAAAACTATTAATCAAGATAGAGTCATATTGATATGAATACATTAATAGTAAAGGATCTTAACATGCCACTCTCAGTAATAGATCATCCAAGCAGAAAATCAATAAAGAAACAAGAACATTGAATGACACATTAGACCAGATGGGCCTCATAGATATATAGAGAACATTCCACCCTAAAACAACAGAATACTCATTCTTCTTGAGTGTCCATGGAACTTTCTGCAGAATAGACCACATACTGGGTCACAAATCAGGACTCAACTGATACCAAAAGATTGGGATTATCCCCTGCATATTTTCAGATCACAATGCTGTGAAACAGGAACTCAGCCACAAGAAAAAGTTTGGAAGGAATTCAAACACTTGGAAGCTAAAGACCACCTTGCTTAAGAATGTTTGGATCAATCTCAAGAATTCTTTCTTGGTCATCGGCTCCAGACCTCACCCCACTGAAACTCACCTATATTCTAGAACGTCATCATTTGGTGCCTGAACGTGGGGCTGTGAGTCTTTACATTTGGACTCTGAGCTTCGGTGCAAAACTGGTTAGTAGAAATATAAAATCTGGAGGGGAGGAGTCAAGATGGCAGAGGAGTAGCAGGCTGAAATAACATCAGGTAGCAGGAGTTCAGCTAGATAGTTTATCAAACCATTCTGAACACCTACAAATGCAACAGGAGATCGAAGAGAAGAAGAGCAGCAATTCTAGAAACAGAAAATTGACCACTTTCTGAAAGGTAGGACCTGTAGAGAAGTGATTCCAAACTGATGGGAAGATAGACCGCAGGGGGAGGGGCCGGCTCCCAGCAAGTGGTGGAGCAACGGAGCACGAAATCAGAACTTTTAAAAGTCTGCTCCATGGAGGGACATCACTCCAGAGGCTAGCCAGGGAGAAGCCCTGGCAGGGACAGCGTGGTCTCGTGTCCCGCAGGGTCACAGAAGGATCGGGGGTGTCTGATTGTAGCAGAGCTTGCAGGTATTAGAGCAGGGAAGCTGGCTACAGAGACGGAGCTGAGGAGTGAGCTCTCAACACGGGGTTACCTTAAACTGTGATCAGAGGCACAGTCAGACCACTGCTCTTTGAGCAGGGACCACATAAGATCCGGGGAGACCCCCCTGGAAGAGCTCAGGGATCTGCTGGGTTTGGAGACTCCAGCCGGGACTCTGTGCCAGAGACAGAGATGCTTGGTCACAGGCTGGGTGAGCTCGGAGCACAGCCAGAGGCCAGGGAGATGGGAGTGATTGAGTGCTTTTCTCTGAGGGTGCACTGAGGAGTGGGGCCCTGAGCTCTCGGCTCCTCTGGGCCAGAGATCGGGAGGCCGCCATTTTCATTCCCGTTCTCCAGAATGCTACGGAAAGCGTTCAGGGAACAAAATATCCGGAAAGCGAACCTGAGCAAATTACTTAGCCTGATACCTGTTAAGGGCGGTACAATTCCACCTCAGGCAAAGACACTTGAGAATCAGTATAACAGGCCCCTCCCCCAGAAGATCAGCAAGAAATCCAGCTCACTGATCAAGGACAACAGTGGAATTCCAGAGGAGGAGAAAGCAAATCATGGAATTCCTGGCTTTCTCCCCATGATTCTTTAGTCTTGCAAAGTTAATTAATTTTTTTTAATTTTATTTTTTTCTTATACTAAAATTTTAACTTTTACTCATTCCTCTTTTAACATTTTGTAAGTTTATCACAAGAATACCTTTCATTTTTTTCATTAAAAAATTTTGAACCTTCATTATTATAGTCATATTTTATCCTTCATAGTATCTAACTTTATATTTTGTATACACATAGGGTCTTTTCTTCTAAAAAAATTTGGGATACAACGTCTTCTAATAGATCAAAACATTCCCTAAATCTAGCACAGGGCTTTGTTCGATACTCCAGCCTGAGCAAATTCTCTCCACTTTCTTTTTCTTTATTCTCCTAACCAACTTATCAACTCCTTTTTTAGATTTTTTTTTAAAATTTTCATCTTTATAGTCATATTCCATCCCTTCATTGTGTGTACCCTTATTTTATGTGTGTGTCTGTGTGTATATACACACACATACATAGACATATGGACGTGTGTGTGTGTGTGTGTGTATGTAAGTTTTTCATTCTTTAAAATTTGGGGAGGTAGTTTCGTCTAAGAGACCAAAATGCTCCCAAAATTAAGTGTGTGACTCTGTTCTACTCACCAGTCTAAAATATATTTTTTTCTCTTTTTTATATTTTTTCTTTATTTTTTCTTTTTTAATTTTTTTTTTTCTGAACTTCTTTTTACCTGCTTTCTTCCTTCCATGATTTGGGGTCTCTTCTGATTTGGTTAAAGCACATTTTCCTGGGGTCTTTGCCACCCTTTTAGTATTTTATTCTCTCGTTCATATATTCTTATCTGGATAAAATGACAAGGTGGAAAAACTCACTATAAAAAAAAAAAAAAAAAGAACAAGAGGATGTACCGAAGCCTAGGGACCTAATTAATACGGACATTGGTAATATGTCAGATCTAGACTTCAGAATGACGATTCTCAAGATGCTAGCTGGGCTCGAAAAAGGCATGGAATATATTAGAGAAAACCTGTCTGGAGAAAAAAAGACCCTTTCTGAAGAAATAAAAGAACTAAAATCTAACCAAGCTGAAATTAAAAAAAGCTATTAATGAGGTGCAGTAAAAAATATAGACTCTTACTGCTAGGATGAATGAGGCAGAAGAGAGAATTAGTGATATAGAAGACCAAATGACAGAAGCTGAGCAAAAGAGCCACAAACAACTCCTAGACCACAAGGGGAGAATTCGAGAGATAAGTGATACCGTACGATGAAACAATATTAGAATAACTGGAATTCCAGAAAAAGAAGAGAGGGGGGCAGAAGGTATATTGGAGAGAATTATTGGAGAGAATTTCCCTAATATGGGAAGGGGAACAAGCATCAAAATCCAGGAGATGAAGAGAACACCCCTCAAAATCAATAAGAATAGGTCCACACCCCGTCATCTGATAGTAAAATTTACAAGTCTTAGTGACAAAGAGAAAATCCTGAAAGCAGCCCGGGAAAAGAAGTCTGTAACATACAATGGTAAAAATATTAGATTGGCAGCAGACTTCTCCACAGAGACCTGGCAGGCCAGAAAAAACTGGCATGATATATTCAGAGCACTAAATGAGAAAAACATGCAGCCAAGAATACTATATCCAGCTAGGCTATCATTGAAAATAGAAGGAGAGATAAAAAGCTTCCAGGACAAACAAAAACTAAAAGAATTTGTAAACACCAAACCAGCTCTACAGGAAATATCGAAAGGGGTCCTCTAAGCAAAGAGAGAGCCTAAAAGGAACAGACCAGAAAGGAACAGAGACAATCTACAGTAACAGTCACCTTACAGGCAATACAATGACACTAAATTTATATCTCTCAATAGTTACCCTGAATGTAAATGAGCTAAATGCCCCAATCAAAAGACACACGGTATCAGAATGTTAAAAAAAAAAAAAAAAATCAATATGCTGTCTACAAGAAACTCATTTTAGACCCAAAGACACCTCCAGATTTAAACGGAGGGGGTAGAAAACAATTTACCATGCTAATGGATATCAAAAGAAAGCTGGGGTGGCAATCCTTATATCAGATAAGTTAGATTTTAAGCCAAAGACTATAATATATGAGGAAAGACACTATATCATACTCAAAGGGTCTGTCCAACAAGAAGGTCTAACAATTTTAAATATCTATGCTCCTAACATGGGAGTAGCCAACTATATAAACCAATTAATAACAACATCAAAGAAACACATCAACCATAATACAATAATAGTAGAGGACTCTAACAACCCCTCACTGAAATGGGCAGATCATCCAGACAAAACATCAACAAGGAAATAAAGGCCTTAAATAACACACTGGACTAGATGGGCATACCAGATATATTCAGAAATTCCATCCTAAAGCAATAGAATACACATTCTTCTCTAGTGCACATGGAACATTCTCCAGAATAGATCACATCCTGGGTCATAAATCAGATCTCAACTGGTATCAAAAGACTGGAATCATTCCCTGCATATTTTCAGACCACAATGCTTTGAAGCTAGAACTCAATCACAAGAGAAAAGTTTTAAAGAACCCAAATACATGGAGACTAAGAGCATCCTTCTAAAGGATGAATGGGTGAACTAGGAATTAAAGAAGAATTGAAAAAATTCATGGAAACAAATGATAATGAAAACACAATGGTTCAAAATCTGTGGGATACAGCAAAGGCAGTCCTGAGAGGAAAATATATAACTGATACAGGTCTTTCTCAGGAAACAAGAAAGTTCTCAAATACACAACGTAAACCTACACCTTAAGGAACTGGAGAAAGAACAACAAAGAAAGCCTAAACCCAGCAGGAGAAGAGAAATAAGAAAGATTGGAGCAGAAATTAATGAAATAGAAACCAAAACAACAACAACAACAACAACAAACAAACAAAACCCAAAACAAAAACAAACAAACAAAAAAACCACAATAGAACAACTCAGTGAAACTAGGAGCTGGTTCTTTGAAAGAATTAATAAGATTGATAAACCCCTGGGGCTAGACTTATGAAAAAGAAAAGAAAAAGGACCCAAATAAATAAAATCATGAATGAAAGAGGAGAGATCACAACCAACACCAAAGAAATACAGACAATTTTAAGAACATATCATGAGAGCCCCGCATCAGGCTCTCTGCTCAGTGGCGAACCTGCTTCCCTCTCTCTCTCTCTCTCTCTCTGCTTGCCTCTCTTCCTGCTTGTGATCTCTGTCACATAAATAAATAAAATCTTAAAAAAAAAGAAAAAAAAAAAAGAACATATCATGAACAACTATACACCAGCAAATCTGGAAGACAGATTTGGAAAACAATCTGGAAGAAATAGATGCATTCCTAGAGACATATAAACTATCACAACCGAATCACGAAGTAATAGAAAACCTGAACAGACCCATAACCAGTAAGGAGATTGAAGCAGTCATCAAAAATCTCCAAACAAACAAGAGCCCAGAGCCAGATGGCTTCCCAGGGGAATTCTACCAAACATTTAAAGAAGAATTAATTCCTATTCTCCTGAAACTGTTCCAAAAAATAGAAATGGAAGGAAAACTCCCAAACTCATTTTATGAGGCCAGCATTACCTTGATCCCAAAACCAAAGACCCCATCAAAGACGAGAATTACAGACCAATATCCTTGTGAACACAGATGCAAAAATTCTCACCAAAATACTAGCCAATAGGATCCAACAGTACATTAAAAGGATTATTCAACACGACCAAGTGGGATTTGCTCCAGGGCTGCAAGGTTGGTTCAACATCTGTAAATTAATCAATGTGATACAATACTTTAATAAAAGAAAGAACAAGAACCATATGATATTCTCAATAGATGCTGAAAAAGCATTTGACAAAGTACAGCATCCTTTCCTGATCAAAATTCTTCAAAGTGTAGGGATAGAGGGTACATACCTCAATATCTTCAAAGCCATCTATGAAAAACCCACAGCGAATATCATTCTCAATGGAGAAAAACTGAGAGCTTTTCTGCTAAGGTCAGGAATATGGCAGGGATGTCCATTATCACCACTGCTATTCAACATAGTACTAGAAGCCCTAGCCTCAAGCAAAAAGAAATTAAAGGCATCCAAATCAGCAAAGAAGTCGTCAAACTCTCACTCTTTGCAGATGATATGATACTATATGTGGAAAACCCAAATTACTCCACTCCAAATCTGCTAGAACTTGTATAGGAGTTCAGTAAAGTGTCAGGATATCAAATCAATGCACAGAAACCAGCTGCATTTCTTTACACCAACAACAGGACAGAAGAAAGAAATTAAGGAGTCAACCCCATTTACAATTGCACCCAAAACCATAAGATACCTAGGAATAAACCTAACCAAAGAGGCTAAGAATCTGTATTCAGAAAACTATAAAGTACTCATGAAAGAAATTGAGGAAGACACAAAGAAATGGAAAAATGTTCCATGCTCATGGACGGAAAGAACAAATATTGTGAAAATGTTTATGCTACCTAAAGCAATCTACATGTTTAATGCAATCCCTATCAAAATCCCATCCATTTTTTTAAAGAAATGGAACAAATAATTCTAAAATTTATATGGAACCAGAAAATACCTTGAATAGCCAAAGGAATATTGAAAAAGAAAGCCAAAGTTGGTGGCATCACAATTCCAGACTTTAAGCTCTATTACAAAGCTATCATCATCAAGACAGCATGGTACTGGCACAAAAACAGACACATAGACACAACGGAACATAATAGAGAGCCCAGAAATAGACCCTCAACTCTATGGTCAACTAATCTTTGACAAAGCAGGAAAGAATGTCCAATGGAGAAAAGAGTCTCTTCAACAAATGGTGTTGGGAAAATTGGACAGCCACATGCAGAACAATGAAACTGGACCATTTTCTTACACCACACATGAAAACAGACTTAAGATGGATGAAGGACCTCAATGTGAGAAAGGAATCCATCAAAATCCTTGAGGAGAATACAAGAAGCAACCTCTTCGACCTCAGCCACAGCAACTTCTTCCTAGGAACATCGCCAAAGGCAAGGGAAGCAAGGGCAAAAATGAACTATAGGGACTTCATCAAGATCAAAAGCTTTTGCGCAGCAAAGGAAACAGTCAACAAAACCAAAAGACACCTGACAGAATGGGAGAAGATAATTACAAACAACATATCAGATAAAGGGCTAGTATCCAAAATCTATAAAGAACTTATCAAACTCAACACTCAAAGAACAAATAATCCAATCAAGAAATGGGCAGAGGACATGGACAGACATTTCTGCAAAGAAGATATCCAGATGGACAACAGACACATAAAGTACTCCACATCACTCAGCATCAGGGAAATACAAATCAAAACCACAATGAGATACCACCTCATACCAGTCAGAATGGCTAAAATTAACCAGTCAGGAAATGACAGATGCTGGCTATGATGCAGAGAAAGGGGAACCCTCCTACACTATTGGTGGGAATGCAAGCTGGTGCAACCACTCTGGACAACAACATGGAGGTTTCTCAAAAAGTTGAAAATAGTGCTAACCTATGACCCAGCAATTGCACTACTGGGTATTTACCCTAAAGATACAAATGTAGTGATTTGAAGGGGTACATGCACCCAAATGTTTATAGCAGCCATGTCCACAATAGCCAAACTATGGAAAGAACCTAGATGTCCATCAACAGATGAATGGATAAAGAAGATGTGGCATGCATATATATATATATTATGTAGCCATCAAAAGAAATGAAATCCTGCCTTTTTTGACAATTTGAGTGGAACTAGAGGGTATTATGCTTAGCGAAATAAGTGAATCAGAGAAAGACAATTATCATATGATGTCCCTGATATGAGGAAGTTGAGAAGCAACATGGTGGTGGTTGGGGGGAAGGAAAAGAATAAATGAAACAAGATGGGATTGGGAGGGAGACAAACTCTAAGAGATTCTTAATCTCACAAAATAAACAGGGCTCCCAGGGGGAGGGGTGTAGGGAGAGAGAGGGTGGTGGGGTTATGGACACTGGGGAGGGTATATACTATGGTGAGTGCTGTGAAGTGTGTAAACCTGGTGATTCACAGACCTGGACCCCTGGGCTAATAATATATTATATGTTAATAAAAAATTATTTAAAAAAAAAGAATGTTTGGATCAACCAGGAAATCAAAGAAGAACTTAAAGAATTCATGGAAACCAATGAGATTGAGGAAACTTCGGTCCAAAACCTATGGGATACAGCAAAGGCGGTCCTAAGGGGGAAATTCATAGCCATCTAAGCCTTCCTCAAAAGAAAACCCCAAAAATCCGGATTACACCAGCTGTCTTTACACCTTAAATAACTGGAGAAGTTATATCAAAAACAAATTAAGCCAACTCACACACAAGAAGGGAAATAATCAAGATTAGAACAGAGATCAATCAGATAGAAACTAGAGATACAGTAGAACACATCAATGAAACCAGAAGCTGGTTTTTTGAAAGAATATGATCGATAAACCGTTGGCCAAACTAATTAAAAAAAAAAAAAAGTGAGGACCCAAATTAAAAACTATGAATGCAAAGGGTAAGATCACGACTAACACCAAGGAAATAGAAACAATAATCAGAAATTATTATCAACAGTTATATGCCAATAACTTAAGCAAACTAGAAAAAATGGATACATTCCTGGAAACCTATAAACTTCTGAAACTGAATCAGGAAGAGATTGACAACCTGAATAGACCAATATCTAGTAATGAGATTGAAGCAGTAATTAAAACAAAAACAAAACAAAAACTCCCAATAAATAAGAGCCCATGACCTGACAGATTCCCTGGAGAATTGTACTAAACATACAAAGAAGAAATAATACCTATTCTCCTGAAGCTGTTTCAAAAATTAGAAACAGAAGGAAAATTTCCAGATACTTTTTATGAAGCCAGTATTACCCTGATCACCAAACCAGACTCCACCAAAAAGGAGAATTTCAGACCAATATTCCTGATGATTATGCATGCTAAGATTCCCAACAAGATCCTAGCTAATAGGATCCAACAGTATATTTAAAAGATTACCCACCACAACCAGGTGGGATTCATCCATGGGATACAAAGGTGGTTCAATATTTGCAAATCAATCAATGTGATAGAACAAATCAGTAAGAGAAGAGAGAAGAACCACATGGTCCTTTCAATTGATGCAGAAAAAGCATCTGACAAGATACAGCATTCATTCCTGATTAAAATAATTCAAAGTACAGGGATAGAGGGAACAAAAAACAAAAAACCCACAGCGAATATCATCCTCAATGGGGAAAAGCTGACAGCCTTCCCTTTGAGATCAGGAACACAACAAGGATGCCCACTCTCACCACTCTTGTTCAACATAGTACTAGAAGTTCTAGCAACAGCAATCAGACAACAAAAAGAAATAAAAGATATTCAAATTGGCAAGGAAGAAGTCAAACTCTCTCTCTTCAAAGATGACATGATACTTTACATGGAAAACTCAAAAGACTCCACCCCCAAACTACTAGAACTCATACAGCAATTCAGTAACGTGGCAGGATACAAAGTCAATGTACAGAAATCAGTTGCTTTCTTATACACTAACAATGAAAACACAGAAAGGGAAATGAGAGAATCGAATCCATTTACTAGAGCACCAAGAACCGTAAGATACCTGGGAATAAACCTAACCAAAGAGGTAAAGGATCTGTACTCAAGGAACTACAGAACACTCATGAAAAATCTGAAGGAAACACAAAAAGACGGAAAACCATTCCATGCTCATGGATTGGAAAAATAAACATTGTTAAAATGTCCATACTGCCTAGAGCCATCTATACTTTCAATGCCATCCTGACCAAAATTCCACCAGCATTTTTCAAAGAGCTGGAACAAACAATCACATAATTTGTATGGAACCAGAAGAGACCCCACATTGCTAATGAAATGTTGAAAAAGAAAAACAAAACCGGGGGCATCACACTGCCTGACTTCAAGTTGTTACCACAAAGCTGTGATCACCAAGATAGCATGGTATACTGGTAGAAAAAGACACACAGCCCAGTGGAACAGAGTAGAGAGCCCAGATATGGACCCTCAATTCTGTGGTCAAATAATCTTTGACAAAGCAGGAAAAAACATACAGTGGAAAAAAGACAGACTCTTCAATAAATGGTGCTGGGAAAATTGGATAGCTACATGTAGACCATTCTCTTACACCATACACAAAGATAAACTTGAAATGGATACAAGACCTCAACATGAGGAAGGAATCTATCAAAATCCTAGAGGAGAACATAGGCAGTAACTTCTTTGACGTTGCCCACAGCAACTTCTTTCAAGATATGTCTCCAAAGGCAAAGGAAACAAAAGTGAAAATGAACTCTTGGGACTTTATCTAGATCAAAACCTTCTGCACAGCACAAGAAACAGTCAATAAAACAGAAAGGTAACCCAAAGAATGGGAGAAGATATTCACAAGTGACACTACAGACAAAGGGCTGATATCCAAGATCTATAAAGAACTCCTCAAACTCAGCACACACAAAACATATAATCACGTCAAAAAATGGGCAGAAGACATGAACATTCATTTCTCCAAAGAAGACATACAAATGGCTAACAGACACATGAAAAAAAATGTTCATCATTAGCCATCAGGGAGATTCAAATCAAAACCACATTGAGATACTGCCTTGCACCAGTTAGAATGGCCAAAATTAACAATACAGTAAACAACATGTGTTGGAGAGGATGTGGAGAAAGGGGAACCCTCTTACACTGTTGGTGGGAATGCAAGTTGGTGCAGCCACTTGGGAAAACAGTGTGGAGGTTCCTTAAGAAATTAAAAATAGAGCTTCCCTATGACCCTGCCATTGCACTACTGGGTATTTACCCCAAAGATACAGATGTAGTGAAAAGAAGGGCCATCTGTACCCCAATGTTCATAGCAGCAATGGCCACAGTTGCCAAACTGTGGAAAGAACCAGGATACCCTTCAACAGACAAATCCATAAAGAAGATATGGTCCATATAAGCAATGGAGTATTATGCCTCCGTCAGGAAGGATGAATACCCAGCATGGATGGGACTGGAAGAGATTATCTGAGTGACAAGAAGTCAAGCAGAGAAAATCAATTATCATATGGTTTCACTTCCTTGTGGAGCATAAGGAATAACACAGAGGACACTGGGAGATGGAGCAAAGAAGTGAGTTGGGGGAAATCAGAGGGGGAGACAAACCATGAAAGATTGTGGACTCAGAAACAAACTGAGGTTGTTCTGAGGGGTTGGGTGAGCCTGGTGGTGGGTATTATGGAGGGCATGTATTGCAGGGAACATGGGTGTGGTGCATAAACAGTGAATTGTGGAACACTGAAAAGAAATAAAATAAAATGGGGGAAAAAGAAATGCAAATTCTTAGGTCCTACCTGACCTATTAAATGATACACACTGATTAAAAAAAATGCATATGAATTGGTTAAAAATCTGACTATTTTTAGAAATACCAAAAGGCTATTACAAAGATATTAGTTGGGGCTGAAATCTAATTTTATTGACCTTACAACTGGGTATTACAATTATAAATTGATGTGTCTCTGCCAGAGTCTACCTTGTGGGTAAGAATTTTGTTGGACTTTACCATTCATCTTCACACGTCTAAATACTGTGCTTGGCAATTTTTAAAAAATAATAAGCCATGATAGGATAAATCCTGTAAGCCAGTTCCCCTTAAAATAAAAGTTTAGAAGCTGCTTTTCTACAAGTCAATTCAGTTTTTTCTAGGACCCATTTGATGGTCAAGACACTAGTCAGTAATATCCATTTTATCCTTTCCAGTGATTTCTATATTGCTTTAATCAGTTTTTCTTATTCTTCCAAGAAATTCTAAGCAATGCTTTGATTTTGTAGCATATTTAAAATTTAACAGTACCATGATCATAGTTGATAATAACAAACATGCATACTAAAATTTTAATTAATACTAATATATGTGATAATACTGTTATTTATTAAACATAATAAACATTTATTATTTTTTTTTAGATTTTGTTTATTTGACAGAGATCACAAGTAGGCAGAGAGGCAGGCAGAGAGAGAGAGGGAGGGAAGCAGGCTCCCCGCCAAGCAGAGAGCCTGATGCGGGGCTCAATCCCAGGACCTTGAGATCATGACCTGAGCCGAAGGCAGAGGCTTTAACCCACTGAGCCACTCAGGTGCCCCAAACATAATAAACATTTAAAATATTTAATTGATTTGCAGACTAAAACTTGAAGAAAAGCAAAGAACTCAAAGGATGAAACATTCAAAAAACCAATTTTTAAAAGAAATCTCTGTCACAAGAAGATTTCTGATGTAAACACTGACATGATTAATTGTGGGAATCTTGAGCCCAAATTGGGTCACAATTCTAGCTCTGCTTGTTGCTAATCCTGTGACCTGAATAACTTCACTTCTATAAGCTTTAATTTTCTCATCCCTCAAATGGGGATATCCATATTACTATTTCATAGAGTAGCTTTGAGGATTAACTGAGATAATGCATAAAAAGTGCCCAGCAAAATGCTTGATGTTATAAGAAATATTTATACCATCTAAGTCATATATATAACTACCATGGAAACAAAAATGGGCCCATTCTTTAAGTGGAAGATAAAAACTGATGTTATTAGAAGTATATTTAAAAAAAATTATATGGAATGGATTCCTTTCACTTTGAATACAACATTAATAATAATGATAAGTGCCTACTCTAAGTAGAAGGCTTACTATTTATAAAAGAGGTATGACCAAATTCTTATTGGCAATAAAGTGACAGATTCCTAGGAATACACAAAAATACCAACCATCTACTTTTTTTTTTTTAAGAAAAGCAAATTAAGTCTTATTAGCCTGACTCGAGGCTTACTGATTTTATTGATCTTTACAAAGAACTAGCTTTTGATTTCATCAATATTCTTTATTGACTCCCTTTTTTCAGATTTATTGATTTCTGACCAAATTCTTATTACTTTTCTTCTACTTACTTGGGATTTAATTTGTTCTTCTTTTCCTAGTTTCCTAAATGGAAACTCAGGTTATTGATTTTAGATCTTCCCTTTTTTCTAATGTTTTTATTCAATACTATAATTTTTCCTCTAAGCGCTGCTTTCGGTGCATCCCACAAATTTTTGATTTTATATTTTCACTTAGTTTAAAATATTTTTCATTTCCTCTGAGATTCCTTCTTTGACCATGTGTTATTTAGAAGTGCATTGTTTAAATTCCATGAATTTTTTGTATTTTCCTTTTATCTTTCTATTGCTGAATTCTAGTTTAATTCCCTTGTGGTCTGAGCAGACATTGTATGATTTACATTCTTTTAAGTTTGTTAAGGTATGTTTTATGGTCCAGAATGTGGTTTGTCTTGTGAATGTTTCATGTGAGTTTGAGAAGAGTGTGTATTCTGCTGTTGTGGAATGAGGTAGTCTATAGAGGTCACTTATAGCCTAGATTGATGGTATTATTGAATTTAACTCTTTCTGATCTTCTGCTTGCTAGAACTGTCCATTTCTGACAGAGGGTTATTGAAGTCTCCAGCTATAATAGTGGATTCCCCTGTATTTTTTGTTTTTTGTTTTTTTCCTTGTAACTCTACCAATTTTTGCCACATACACATTTATCTTTCTGGAGAACTGAACTCTTTATCAATATATGATTTCGTTCTTTATTCCTGATAACTTTCTCTGTTTTGAATGAAGTCTGCAGTGTCAGAAATAAAGCTCTTCTTGCTCTTTTTAAATTTTTTTAAAAATTTAAATTCAACTAGCCAACTTGAGAGTTTCCTCAGTCATTTCCAGTCTGATGAGCCCATCAAAGGCATTCTTCATCTCTTTAATTTCTAGCATTTCTTTTGGTTCTTAGAATTTCCATCTCTATACTTACATTTTCCCCCTGTTCTTGGATATCATGTACTTTATGCATTTGAGCCCAATATTAATCATAATTATTTTAAATTCCTAGTCTGATTATTTCAGTACCACTGTCCTGTCTGGTTCTGGTGCTTGCTATGTCTCTTAAAGTTGTGTTTTCTGTCTTTTGGTATGCCCTCTATTTTTTTTCTTCCTGATAGCCAGACACTATATTCTGTGTAAAGGAACTTCTATAAACAGGCCTTTAGCAATAAGGTAGTGAGGTATAGGGGAATAGGAAGCAATCTATAGCCCTATAATTAGGTCTCAGCCTTTTAGTGTCTCATGAACTTCAGAAGTGTTTCTCCAGTTTTGTTTTTCTTGCCCCAGTTGGGACAGGATGGCTAGAATGGGCTGGAGTTGGGTATTTCTCTTCCCCCAAGTCAGTTAGGTCTGATTAACCAAGTCTCCCCTGAGGATAGTCCTTGTTAAGAATAGAATGCTCTGGAGTATTTAAAAATGGTTCCTTTTTTTCCCTGGTTACCACTGCTGGAATAAAGGATTTTTTCTCTGATACTCATTGTGGGAATCATGTAAAGCTGCTGGAGGTAAATCTCAGAATACTGTCATGTCTCTACCTTCAAATTTTCTACTTGGTACATTTGTTAAGATTTGGTTTTAGGATTTTTAGAATGGTATGAATTAGGCCTTATTTTGGAATGTGGTCCTTACTCCTAAAATGCGGTTTTATCTCACATCTAATTTTGTATGTTTTCAGATTTAATGGTGGTGGTGTTAACAAAATGTTAACAAGATCTCTGGACTGCAGCTGAACTGGACTCTCAACACCACCCTCAGCACTACTTGACTTCTAGAATTTCTCTTCCATTTTTGACCCCATAACAGTTGTTTTCTGTTAAACCTTGAGTAGTTTTGCACTATGCATGTACAGTACCACCTTCACAGATTTCTGGATCCCAACTCTTCAGAGCTTTTTCCCACGTGGTACCCTTCTTTGCAAATGCCAGTAGCTTCAAAGGCCCTAAACATTATGTTCTGCTGAGACATCTGCTTTCACAGTTGGGAAATTACGTCCAGGCAGAGCGGAGTCTATGAAACCATGAGGCCTACCTCATAACTTTCCCTTCTTCCAGTGACTGCAGACATGTGCTGCCTGTTAGTCCAGTGCTAGAAAAATATTTGCGTTATATTTTTTGCCCAGTTTTATTACTGTTTATAAGGAGATGGCTAGTTTGGTATCAGCTCATCCATAATAGCTGAAAGTAGAAGTTCTAATATTTAATATTGTTGGTTAAAATATTCCATTTCGTCTATTTCCTCCTTTTTTTTTTTTCATATATGTCTACATTCCAGGCTAAATCTTTCTTCCTTAATCGATTGTATTCAGACTACTATATATACTGGTGGGATACAGTACGGAATATATATTTTGTGGTTTTCTTCCTTCAGTTCCTGAGTAATAGAGGTGATAGGAATATCTTTTGGTATTCATAACCAGACCCTTTCAACCATAACTGAGTTTATGCTAATGAGGTGACTCTTGGTGGGCCCCTAGATAGCTTCTGCCTAGAATATGGTTGGCAGAGAAACCCACCAGGGAACTTACAGCCCTGTCCCTAGCACTGAGGGGATAAGAGAAGGGCTGCTGACTGAATTCAAACACCAGTGGCCAATGATTTAATCAATCATGCCTGTGTAATAGAAACTTGATTAAAAACAAACAAAACAAAACAAAAAACACCGTTAAATGGTGGGGTTTGGAGAAATCTGAGTTGGTGAGCATCCTGAGGTGGCCGCAGGGTGGCATACCAAGAGAAACCATGAATGGTCCCTGCCTCCGTCTCATACCTTGTTCAGTACATATACTCTATTGGGTTGTTCCTGAGCTGTATCTTTTAATAAATTGGTTATAGTAAGCAAAATGCTTTCCTGCACTTTACCAGCATTTGTGCTTGGTACCTGAAGTGGGGGCCATCTTGTGGTCTGAGCCCTTTAACTTGTGGGATCTGATGTTAATTCTAGTTAGAATTGAATTAAATTGTTAAGACACCCCATTGGTGTCTGGAGAATTGGCGAATTGGTTGGTGTGAGGAAAATACCCACACAATTGGTATCATAAGTGTCGTGAGTAAAACAGTTCAGACCCCGTTTACTGGAGACAGTCTGGGATAATTTATCCTGCGCCAAGTGTGCCCCTCTGATATTCAAACATGTTCCAAGCAGGAGAATAAATTATATGGTCACTTTACTTAGCTATATAACCCTGCTCAGGTGTAGTTAATCCACAATAGTAACTTTTTAATGTAAATCTCAATTGCCATATGTCCCCAAGGGGACTGGGCATGTGAAACCCCTCTAGGTTAGTTTTATTCAAATGGATTGATATAAAAGTGGAATGCTAAGGAGTATGCTAAACATGACAAAAATGCTATACCTAAGTTGGAACATCAATTAAAGAGTTTTGAAAAGCATTATATATAGAGAAAAACAGTTATAGTATGGTATACACTGTAATGTTTACTAACTTTTTCAAGATAAAGAAGGAGACTATCAGGAAATGCCATACTTGGAATTAGTTGCTTCAAGCTGCACCCCTAACCTTCTCAAGGGAAATGCATTTGTTTCTTTCTGCTACTAGGGCTCTTCCAATAGGGAAGAAAAAAAAACACTTGAGAACACTTACTTCTAGGTCATATGAAGGCATTTTTCAAATCTTACCCAGCTTTTAAAATTGCTCTCTGTGCCTTTCCTCTGTTTGCCCATTCACCTCTCATAGATCTTTTATCACTCATTACTTGGCACAGCTGTTATAACTTTTCTGTTAAAGATATATATGTATATATAGATACAGAGGTATATATCTCTATCTCTCTCTCTCTATATATATATAAAATCTCCAACACATTTTAGGTCTTCAACAACAAAGCAATGCATACTTCTGTCCCTGTACTACTGAATCAGAAAGAGTGAGAGGCCATTCATAGGTTATCTCATTCAACACAGAAAATAACTCTATGAAAAAAATTTATTATTATTTTTATGTCCTTTAGTATTTTTTTTAATATTTTATGTATTTATTTGAGAGGGAGCGATAGTGAGAGAGCACAAGCAGGGGGAGAGGTGGAGGCAGACGCCTAACCAACTGAGTCACCCCGGCACCCCTATTTTTATTTTAAAGCAAACATGTGCCAGACACTATCCTGAATGCCAGGGATACAGACATAAACATGTACTCAGCCTTGTAATTGAGAAACTGACAGAGGAAGCTTTAAAACCTACTTTAGACATAAAATATTTTACATTCTACAAATAGGTTGGGTCATTGGTTAACCAAAAGTTGGAAACAATGTAACAGATGAGACACTGGAATGAGCTCCCCTATTAATAATCCTAGCCAGCAGCTACAGGCCAATGCCCTCCCTAATGAACTGCTGAAAAAGGAAATACTAACCTTTGGATGTGTCTCAGAGAAAATAAAAGAAAAAACAGTGTCATATTTTAGAAAGAAAAGAAAGGGAAAGTGGGAAAAACTTCATCTACATTCAACATAGTAAAACTTTGCTTTTCCTTATTTTACATGAACTACAAAACTTTCATTTAGTCAACAAAAGAAATGCAAATGAAAGAAAACCAGGGTTTGTTTTTGTAGAAAAAAAAAAAAAAGATGTTGTTTAATGAACTGTTTAGGAGTTAAGAAAATAATTTGATTCCTACCTATTTCTTATATACTGAATTCAGAAATCATTGTCCAGGATTTTATAAGATCAGTGAAACCATTAAATATGAAAAAATGATGAAAATTATCGGATAATGTCTTTTAGTGAGAATTGACATATAGTTTATTCCAAGTTCTAATCTGTACCAGATAACTGCCTATAAACTATCAAAATATAATTAATTTTTATAGGATCTGTACTTACCCCAAATAGACAATAAGCAGTTTTATGAACTATTGCTTTTCTACATATGTACCAAAGGCTAATTATGAGGCTGGTAGTTATGAGATTATTATTTGTAGTCAGACATTTCATTTATATTCTAATTTTGCTACTTGTTAGCTTTGAGGAAGTTAATGACTTTGAGAAAGTTAATAAAATGTTTGATCCTCAGGCCCACTGTCTGAGAATAATATCCTCATGGAATTTTTTTCTTAAAATCGACAGTGCTACCTGACCTATAGTATTAAAAAATGATTATCATATATTAGATGAATAAGGTCTACTAACACAACTGTTTTGGTCTCACCATGGAATCCTTTCATGAAGTAAGATCTTTGAAAACGCTAATTTTAAGATTTTATTCCTTAGCATATGAAACTGCCTTGCTTGTAAGCATAAAATAGTATAGGTATAAATTTATATAAGTATAAATGACCCCCTATCAGTGCACATGGCCCAAATGAATGAACTGCTTCCCTGTATCCTTCTCTGACACCCACAAGTAAAGCTCTGGAGATGTTAGTTCCTTTCAACAAAGCTGACTGACGGGCAGTTATGGTGAACATCTGTTGAACCTTAGTACATACTTCATTGTCTCTATTCAAATGAATGACAACAGGGCTTCTTTGGCAGATCAGGTATCTAATATGAGTTCAGGAAGACACTATCCCAGGAGATCTCTGGTGTCCCTACTTAGTGGCTCTATAAGCTTACAGAGCACTACCTTTGAGTCTTTTCAGTCCTTCAAATCAAGAGTTTGGAGAGGAAGTGTTCAGGCAGGGTCTTGTAGAAAACAGATGACATAGACAATTTGGTTTATTGAGGAGGGTTTGTTAAAGGGAATTTTTGTAGAAGTGAAGGAAAGGTTTAGGCAAAGCAACAAGGGGTGGAACAGTAAACCAGGACAAGTACCAGTGGGAAGTGGAAGAGGCAAAAGGAGACAGCTCTTTCCTGAGCTCAAAATAGAATTGTGGCAGGAAGGGCTCCCTGTCAGAAGCAATGTCTCAGAAGTAGTTAGGTAGTCATTCTGTAAGAGCCCAGAAGGGATTGGGCCAGGGAAAACACTCCTTATACCCTCTGATCTCTACCAGTGTATCCCACTGTCTGAATTCAATTAGAAGCCAAAGGGCAAAGGAACCTGTTTATGCAGTCCATGAAGGTTAGCATCAGGCACAGACTGTGGAAAAAGACGGTGGAGAATAGAGAGGATGGAATATATGCTGCAAAGAGGGGACTGAATATGCATATTTCTAGTGCAGAGTTTTTATAAATTTAATATAGGGTTTAAGCTTGAAATATATCATTTAAAGGTCATTTAAAAATACAACTTAAATGACCAAGATCAGTTTTCATTTTGAGGGAAAGTATTATTTCACTCAAAGATAATCTCCAGTTCTTACCATTACAAGCTTACTTGTTATTACCAAAAATAAAAGGACAGGGTTTAGAGGTATGGACTGTAACACAATTTGGGTCATTTAACATATATCAGTATTGAATTTACAATTTAACTCTGGGAAAGTCAGGCCTAGTGACTAGGAAATGTTTTGTAAAGTACACTTGTCATAAAATTTAGGCTGCTTGTAACAGGCAACTTGCATAAGAAACAGGTAAATCCGCATTAGATTATAAGTAGAGGAACACAGCTGCAGTGCTCACTCTTCTAACAAAAGCTTTCCACTCTAAGAAGGTAGCAAAAGGCTCTAAGATTCCTTGAAGGTCTTATCGTTCCATTCTTTGTTTATTGGGTCCTATAATTTGTAATGGAGAACTTGAGCATAAACAAAAAGTCCTAAGCAAAGTCCATATTGTAAAGGGAAAATTTTTAATTTCCTCAATATGAAAACAAAATTATTCATATGTTTCAAGATGATGTCTTTGCTTCTAGGAACCACACTCTTATAAAGTATTATCTACTTCTGTCTTCTTTTTGTATTTAAGAATAAACCTTTTCTTTTCTCATGTAAAGTCTTTGTCTAATAATATAAGGGTAGTGCGTGTACATATAATTATTACTTAACATCATGATATGTAGTCACTTTAGCCATTTTATCTAACAATAAGATTTTGACTGTTAATTCTAAATGTCATTATGCATTACTTGTGGTTTATCAGATTTATTATACCATGTATGTTATCATACAAAAACATAACCTACCAAAGAAACTATACTAAATATATCTTTGGAAGAACCAGAAAGCAATTAACAAAATGAAAATAAGTATGCAGCTATCAATAATTACTATAAATGTAAATGGACTAATTATCCCAATCAAAAGGTATAGGGTGGTTAAATGGATTAAAAAAAAAATCTTTATGCTGCCTAAAGAGACTTGCTTCAGTTCAAAAGACACACACAGACTGAAAGTGAAGGGATGGAAAAAGATACTCTATTCAAATGGAAACAAAAAGAAAGCTGGAGTAGTGATACTCATATCAAATAAAATAAGAGTTTAAAACAGACTATAGCAAAGGACAAAGAAGGATACCACATAAAGAGGTCAATCTAAGGAGATATGACATTTATAAATATTCACGCACCCAACATTTACATATATGTTGGAGTGCCTAAACATATAAAGCAAATAGTAATAGACAGAAAGGGAGAAACTGACAGTAATAAAGTAATAGGAGAAAACTTTAATATTCCACTTACATCAATGGGTAGATCATCCAGACAGAAAATAAATAAGGAAATCTGGCTTTAAATGACACAGTAGGCCAGATGGAGTGAATAGATATATACAGAACACTTCATCCAACAACTACAGAATACACATTCTTTTCAAGTGCACATGGAATATTCTCCAAGATGGATCACATGTTAGGCCACAAAAGTCTCAAAAATTCAAGAAGACTGAAATCATATCAAGCATTTTTTTTTTCCAACCACACGGTATGAAACTAGAAATCAATTTTAACAAGAAAATTAGAAAAACACAAACATTTGGAGACTAAAGACTATGCTATGAAACAACCAATAAGTCAACAAAGAAATTAAAGAAAAAAATGCCTTGAGACAAATGTAAATGAAAAAACAACTTTTTAAAATTTATGAGGTATAGCAAAACTACTCTTAAGAGGGAAGTTAATACTGATTCAGGCCTACCTCAAGAAATAAGAAAGTCCCCCACCAACAAACCTAACATTTTACCTAAAAGAAGTAAGAAAAAAAAAAAAAAAGAAAGAAAACATAGGCAGTAAGCTGTGTGATATCAGTCTTAGGAATATTTTGGGGAGGCAGTCTCCTCAGGTAAGGGCAATGATAGCAAAAATAAACAGGTGGGATTACATCATACTAAAAAGCTTCTGTACAGTGAAGTAAACCATCAACAAAATGAAAAGGTAATTTACTGAATGGGAGAAGATATTTGCAAACCATACAGTTGATGAGGGTTTAATATCCAAAATATATGGAATTTATACAACTTAATATTAAAAAAAACTACCTCATTAAAAAATGGGCAGAGGACTTGAATAGACACTTTTCCAGAGAAGACATACAGATGACCAAGAGACACATGAAAAGATGCTCAACATCACTAATTACTAGGGAAATGCAGATCAAAACCACAATATCACTTTATACTTGTTGAATTGGTTTTTATCAAAAAGACAAAAAAATAATAAGTACTGGTGAGTACGTGGAGAAAAAGAAACCCTTGTACACTGTTAGGTGGGAATGTAAATTGGTGCAGCCTCTATGGAAAACATTACAGAAGTTCCTCAAAAAATTAAAAATAGAAATGCCATATGATCCAGCAATTCCACTTCCGGAAAATAAAAAACACAAATTTGAAGAGATACAGTCTGCCTTATGTTCACTGCAGCATTATTTAAATAGCCAAGATATTGGCTAAGAAGCAACCTAAGTATTCACTGACAGATGAATGGGTAAAATGTGGTGTTATGTTTGTGTGTGTGTGAGTGTGTGTGTGAGTACACAGAGGAATATTACTGAGCCATAAAACAAAAATGACATCTTGCCATTTGTAACCACATGGATGTACCTAGACGGTATTATGCTAAATGAAACAAGTCAGAGAGACAGACACAAACACCATGTGATTTCACTTATCTGTGGAATCTAAAAATACCACGCGATTTCACTTATCTGTGGAAACAAATGAACAGACAGAATGCAAACAGACTCAAAGATACAAGAAACCAACTGTTGGTTACCAGAGGGAGGAGGATTTGGGGGGGAAGCAAAATGGGTGAAGGTGATTATGAGGTACAGATTTCCAGTTATAAAATAAATAAGGCATGGGGTATACTGTGCAGTATAAGGAATACCGTCAAATACTGTTAACAACCCTGTATGGTGACAGAAGGTAACTGACTTATTGTGTAATGTATAAAATTTTTTGTAATGTATAAAAATATCGAGTCACTATGCTGTACACCTGAAACTAATAAGATATTGTAGGTCAGTTATACTTCAATATAAATTTTGGGATGTTTAAGTCTTAGAAGTTTATGATAAACATAATTTTGGCACATTTAAATCTGATAATTTTAGCCTTTTTCTCTTATTCAAGCCTAAATTGTTTCTTCCTTTGGGATCATTAGTAAAAATTAATATACAAGATAAATACAGATGGCGCTAAGATGATAATATGAGTAGAGAGCAATTCCTAGATGCCTTCTAGTTGGATATGAAAACTATGTATCACTATTTTTTTAATAATAAAACTCCACATTGGGGAGCGTATGTGCTATGGTGAGTGCTGTGAATTGTGTAAGACTGATGATCCACAGACCTGTACCCTTGAAACAAATAATACATTATACATTAATTTAAAAAAAAATAAAACTCCATTTTTCTGACAATTTCCTTATTAGCTTTTTTCATTTGAAAAACAAAAAAAATTATTAAATAATTTCCACATTTCAGCTCTTTTGCTGAATACCATGAATGCAGTTATTTCTAAACTGTGCAGAAAGGGGGAAGGAGGAAACTAGATAAGTTCAAGAAATTAAATAAAAGGAACTTTTTAACCACAGAATAACAGTGACCCAAAGAGATATGTATTAGAATTAGGTGCTACTGGATACCACATATTCCAAAATAGCACAGTGCTATGAAACTCTACAAAATAATCTGATACAAAATACGGTCAGGGCACAAAAGAATAATAACAAAATGTTCAGTGTTCAGTTTCAATTTTTGAAAGACCTCATAGACATGTATTTATTTTTAAAACTAAAACCCCTTTTTCAGGGTTGCAGACACCCTTGGATACTACAATCTTAGACTTCAGGGAATACCACCTAAGGAGTAGAACATAAAGGAGCATGACCCCCTGGTGGGCCTCATAGTCAATGGTGAATCACTGGTACGCACTGAGGACAGGAGGTGACCTGAGCAAATTTCAATTTAATTTAATTTAATTTGTGCAGCTTGGCTGTAGAATAGACTCTATCTCCACTACCACCAGTCCCCCCCCCCCAAAAAAAAAAAATTCTGTTAATACAAAACGACATATTGACTCTTTAGGGCAGTTGCAACTCTGAGGTTTGATTAATGGTGACTTAAAGTATATCTTCTCTTGTTAAGTTAAAAACATTCTAATTATCTATTCTGAGAGCGATACAATGGTTAACTTCTGGTCAGAGGCATACACACTGCAAATATGATAGAAAATACTGATGTTCAACTGTTTTACATTCACGCTTAGTTTAATTCTCTCTGCCAACAAAATAATTTGTGTATGTAATGTCTCACACTGATTTTATGCTAAAAGACTAGAAATGTATGCTGATTTCTGTGTACTGAAGGAATGGAACACTGAGATGTCAGTGACCCCTTCAGGGATGTTGTGGAGAGTCTGAGTCTGATTTTGAAGTGTGATTCTAGTTCGGTTGATTGACTGGCTGATGGTGTATTTCCCAAAATGTATAGTTTGAGCTAGGGAACAGTTGCTTTAAAGGGTATGAGAACGTCCTTGTGTAGTGGGCAGAGTGTTATTTCAAAGGATTCTTGTGGGAATCAAAGAGATGTATCTGTTGAATTTAAACTACTTCATTTCAGCCATGTTCCCAGGATAGAGAGGACTGCATCCTGCCATGGTTCTGCAGAAAAATAAACACGGAAGTTTCATCGATTTATGTACAATTGAACCCTACTAGATGATAGAGTGGATGCTTTTTCTGAAATAAAAGTGGTCTCAAGACTAAATTTTTTTCTTTACTACCTTTTTTTTTTTTTTTTTTTTTGAGAAGAAAAAAGATGTATGTTTTGACAGCATATCTGTCTCTGTATTTGAACTTCTGGATCATTCCTCACTTCCATTTCCTAACTTTTACTTTCTGTTTAGTTGTCTTTGGAGCTCTGACCTATTTCTTTTCTTTCTTTTTTCTTTTTTTCCTCAGATAAAGCAGAGTTTAAGAACTTAGTTTTCATGAGGCTTCAATTAAAAAAAAAAAAAAAAAACAACAACTAGCCTTCCTGTTACTCTGGTCACCCACATGACAAAAAGGAAGTTAAACTGTTTGCTGACATGTCTCTTATGGTTTGAGTCTGAAGTTCCTTCACAAGGAGTCTTGCCAAACACTTGGCTTCCACAGACAATCTGTTGTGGGAGGTGACCTCATTGGAATCTAAGAGCAAAGGCTAAAAAAAAAAAAAAAGGCCATAATAATTGCAAACAAACCCTACTCTGGTGAAGGATTGTTTGGTTCGCATTCCTAAAGTAGCTGGAAATATACTTCCTGGATAGCTTAATAGAATAGTAGGTTTCTTCTCTTCAAAAACAACTTTTCTTCCAGACATTCAAGTTCCGGCTCACAGTGCCACCATCTTCCAAGTTATTAGAAAGGGCTTAGGATAATCTTTGATTCTTTCTTCTTCTCCATCATCCTTTACTCAAATTCAGTTAATTATTAAATTCTAACATCTCTTTTCCAAAATTAATCTTCTGCTACTTATGGCTTTACTTTTAGACTAGCGGTGTGTCTGTAAGTTTTACAATTAATTTCAGTCTCACTAAACATTCTCTCTACTCTGTTTATCTTGTGCCTTTAACAAATTTGACATGTTTTCATAATTTATGGTGAGAAACCAATAAGGAAAAAAGAAGTGGCCGTTGGCACTTGATCTTAATCATTGCTTTGTCTAAATGCTTCCCTTGTTATCATACCCTCCAACATGCCTTTTCTTGACCATTAAGAACTAAAACTTCTGCCTTCTCTCCTGAATTCTTTGATCTGTCATGTGGTGCTGTCTTTCTAACACAAAGTGGCTCCTTTCTGGGAAAATGATCTTAACCTTGTTTTGGAGACTGCCTCTTTCCAGACATACCAGTACTATGACTTAAACCCAGATGCCCCCACCCCCACCATCATTGGGCTGCATATCTGTTGATTCATCTGTTATTTCTGTAGAGGGAATGGGACATTTACCTTCCCAAAATGGAATTTTGACCATTTGATTAATGTGGTTATAACCCATCAATGACTCCCCTTGGACTCTGATTCTGGAACCAGGTAGGCCCCAAATCCATTTTTTTCACTCCCAAAGTGGCAAGCTGTGAATTTCTCTATGACTAAGTTACTTTATCTGATAACAAATATTTCACTTTTGATTTTTGCCTTTGTGCTTAGAAGTAAAATCGATCTTTTTTGTTCTGTCCTTATCCACTATTGGTATCAATATTATTCTATCTCATAAAATGAGTAGGATGGTTTTTCCACCTCCTTTCATATGTCTGAAATAATAGGTATAAAAAAGGATTAATGTTCTATGAACATTTAGTAAGTAAACTTCATCTTACAAAATCATCAGATATAGGAGCTTCCTTTGAAATTATTTATTAAGTTAATATATATTTTCTTCAATTTTCTTTTTTATATTTTATATCCTTTTATTAATTGCTTTTCTTGACTAATTTTTACAGATATACTTTTTTTTGCTATTTTTCTTACTCTTACTTATCATTTTTCTTTTCCACTTACAGAGTCCTCCTTGACTTTTTTTTAAGGTTTTATTTAAATTGCTGTTAGTTAACATACTATGTAATATTAGTTTCAAGTGTACAATATAATGATTCAGCACTTCCGCACAGCACCTGGTGCTCACCAGGACAAGTGCGCTCCATAATCCCCACCACCTATATCCTCTATCCCCCCACCCACAAATGGTCCCTCTGGTAACTGTCAGTTTGTTATCTATAATTGAGTCCGTTTCTTTGTTTTCCTCTCATCCCCCCCACCCACTTTGCTTATTTGTTTCTTAAATTCCACATATGAATGAAATAATAATGGTATTTGTCTTTTTCTAATTGCTTATTTCACTTAGCTAACTACTCTCTAGCTCCACCCACATCATTGCAAATGGCAAGATTTCATCTTTCTATTTCTGAGTAATATTCCAGTGTGTGTATCTGTGTGTGTGTCTTTGTGTATGCATGCACATATACATATATTTCCATAATCTGTCTATTATAGATAATGCTGCTATAAACATCGCGGTGTATGTATTCCTTTGAATCAGTATGTTTGTATTCTTTGGGTAAATACCTACTTCTCATTTAAGATAGGAATGAAAAGGGGAAAGAGTATAACAGGAGTAAAAGTGGATAAAAGAACTTCTAAAATAAAAAAGGAATTTGCACCTAGAACTACCCTCTGAACTCTTTCCTCTTCTCAATGCTATTACTTTCCAGATTTTAGTTCTGACTTTTTAAAACAAGTTTTAAAAATGGGTACAATTTTTGGAGTTAATAGTTAATAAATATATAGAAGAGCTTACCGGCTTCTTTAAACATCACTGCTTTTGCATCCTCACTTTCATGTTGGGATAAAGTTTCATTTTGGTTAAGTATTTACCAAGGAATTATTTATCAGAAGGTCTATGTATAGTAAATATTCCTAATCTCTGTATGATGGAGAATGTTTTTATTTCAGTTTTCCAGGGCATGCAATTCTAATTTGACAATTATGTTCCCTCAGCATCTTCCCTCTGTTATCCTTTGGTGTTTATATTCCTTAGGGAGTTCCATGGTCAGTTTAATAAAACTTCAAAAGTACTGCGTGTATTTCCTTCTGCTTTTATTTATTTATTTTTAAAGATTTTATTTATTTATTTGACAGATAGAGACCAGAAGTGGGCAGAGAGGCAGGCAGGGAGAGAGAGAGGGGGAAGCAGGCTCCTGCAAACAGAGAGCCTGATATGGGGCTTGATCCCAGGACCCTGAGATCATGACCTGAGCTAAAGGCAGAGGCTTTAACCCACTGAGCCACCCAGGCACCCCTTTCTTCTGCTTTTAAAATACTCCCTTTCTCCTGATATCGTGTGACTTTCCTATGCTACATTAAGGTGTGGATTTTAGGGGTTTTTTGTTTTGTTTTGTTTTGCATGTACATGTGCGTGTAGCATTTTATGTGCTAAATTTAAATCCACAATTTTATTCAAATCAGAAATATTCTCAGCCACTTTATTTTTTCAATATTGCTTTTCTAATATTCTATTTTTCTATGTTTTTAGAAATCATAGTGGCATATTTTGAAGCTCATAATCTGCCCTCTAAATCTCTCTATATTTTAAGTATTATTTCATATTTTTATATCTTTTTGTCTTTCTGTGTTTTATTCTGAGTCATTTTAAAAATATCTTCCAATTTATTAATTCCCTCTTCAACTGTGTTCAACTTAGATTCTATTTTAAATTTCCATGATGACTTTTTCATCCAATTTTTAAAAAAATTATAGCTGCTTCATTATTAAAAAAAAACTTCTACATTTTATGGACTGTATTTCTTCTTTTAGATTTTTGAGGATCTTTAATGTACCTACTTTAAGCATATTTTAAATTGTTTTTTTAAATTTTTGGTTGGTTTGGAGTTGGTTTTACTTACTGTCTCTTTTATCATTAGATTTTGTCTTATTGCCTTAGACTTTTATTTTGTGAACTCATCCTGAATTGGGAGTTCACTCTCATGATTCTCCCCATGGAATGGTTTTAGGTTACTTTTCTTAGGTTGCTCTCCATTGTCCAAGTTTTAGTGTTTCAATGCTCCATGGCTGCCATGATATTACAGATCTCAAATATGTAGTACTCACTCCCATTAGGTAGCCTGGGCCAAGTACTAGTTGCAGTGCAATCTGTGTTCTATGACAGGCATTCTCCTTCATAAAAAGTACAGATCAACACCACAATTGCAGTTTTTTTCATCCTGATTTCATGGGTGCAGAATCTTGCTTGCTACCTCGTTTCATAAGTTTTTCCACCAAATTGGAATTATATCCAGTACCAGTTCTACAGGAGTCAGATGTCCAGTCAATTTGTCCTTTCTATAGTCCTTTTTATTTGGTTTTAGCCAAGTACGTCTCTGGAATCAAATGCGTCTTACCAAATTTTTACAGCTTGTTTTTTTATGGCCTATTATTTTTTATAGCTGTGCAGTCATATTTGAGGACTCCGGTCTAGTTAATCCCACTCATTTTGTAGATGAGTTCTATGGAAGAGATTTCTCAGCACCTAGCCATATCCATTCTCTCCTTCCTCACCAAAAGAAACCTGAAAAATGCCCAGCTAAGAAATTATTAAACCTGACATTGCATAAGCATGGCTTTTGGGATATAGTAAAAATAAACCCATTCTGTCTTCCATGGTCTTTAAATCTACTACATATAAATAAAAATTCCAGTAGGCCTCATGACTCTCTTGCTCAGTTTAGGTAAATGAGTAAGATGATCATCGCTTTAAGTGATAAAAGCATCATTTTGGTAATTTTAGTGCTCAATCTTATGTAATAATCAAAACCCCCAACTTAAGGTTGTGTTTCTTCCCTTCTCTTAGCAGAGACCAACTTTAGGATGGTTGCCACATTTTGGGAACACGTGACTTGGCATTTTCTTTCTCCCTCAGCCCCTCCCCTCCCACTGCTTGTCCATTGCTGGGATCTGGGAAGGAGAAAAAGAACATCCTTACTTGAATTGTGCTTCCAGTTCTCTGGGCCTTGCAAGCATGTAAAGAATCTTTGGATTTTTCAGAAGGCTGTTTTTGTCCTTTTAGTTTGGGGTCCCCTCAACTTCTAGCATAACCTCTCTGGTGAAAGATTTTTTGTTTGTTTGTTTAAAACCACCAGGATGACATTACTAATTGAGTATAATATTCTATCTCCAGGATTTGTGTATTTGTGACCTACTTCTAGGGGAGGCATGTACTTTTTTTTTCAAGGTTCCGGCTACTGTTCCACTGTGCCCTGCTACTGTAGGGTAAGAGCCATGGCCAAACACCTCAAGACATCTCATATGCATGACAAACACTAGTCCTATGATTTCTTACAACTCTAGGAACTATTATCAGTGATCTCTGAGACATCTCTCTGAAGCCAGTCTCCTTGTGCTATACCTTGAGGAACAGGGTGGGACTCAACATGGCCAAGAAATCTTCATAAATCAACTCCCTCAAAAGTCCTCTGTCAACACTTTTAATAGTTTCAATGTTACACGAGCTGTCAAAAATCAGTCTCTTTTAACTTGATGTTCTTATTGATCTTTACCTCTTACTCCAAACTTCCACTGAATAACTTCTCATAGTGTATTTCTTAGGCAAAGGAGATATATTCAGAAATTGTTATGTGAGATTCTGGTTAAGCTCCCTTTTCCTTTCTGGTTTGTTGTTGTTGTTTGTTTTGAGTTTGTTTGTTTTGAGTTGTTTAGGAAAGGGTTATGATGGAGTACCACCCCACACTGCAAATCAGGAAAAAATCACAAATTTGTTTTGGGCATCCCTGAACAAGTAAACTGACGTTAGTAATCATTTTTCCCAGAATTTTTATAAGAAAAAAAATGTACCTTTAGGTTTACTTTCACTATAGCCAGATGTCTTTTACTAGAAGCTGAATGGGTTTTCTAATTGATACACATTTTAAGATAGAGAGAGGTTCAGAGAATTGCTGAGGTTGGTCGGTGGACTCAGATCCCTTTTGATGCCCTCATCTGTGGCCTGAGAGAACACTAAGGACTGCATCCTTATCTCTGTTCCTTTGTTGGCTTTCTGTTGAGTTTAGCCAATGGAAGACAGAAGCCAGAGCTTGGACAGTAGAAGGAGAGAAAATCTGAATATGTTTGTCTGTTTCCTCCAGCTTCTATGCCAGGTCAGTTGCTGCATCTTTCCCCAACTACCCTTTCAGCTTGAACCTCCCCCCACCCCCCCACCCCCCGCCAAACACACACAGAGCTCTCACTGGGAACTGGTTATCTATGATCTCCCCCTTGTCCCTCCAGTTTAGGCTTTCTACTGCTGCTAGTCTCTGAGAGTCTTATCATTCTTTGTCATTAATTTAATCTTACCTATACCTATCACTAAAGTAAGTATTCTTGAAAGTTTTGTTATGACATCCATCTGGGGTGAATTAATTTCCTGGTAGGTCCCTGACTAACACTGCTATGTAAGTATTAAATGTAGTCAAGGCAGAACTTCTAATTCCAAGTCTAGTCTTCCTTCCCTTGTACCACACAGTATTTCATTAAACTTGATTTTCAATGACTGCATTTTATATATGTGAAGTTTTACCATAAAAAACAAAGAAACTTGGCAAAATACTTGTCAATATGCATATGTATGTGTTCACTAGGGTGATTTATCCTAATGAACAATATTTTATAAAATAATATATACCATTTATCAACATATACGTTTTTATTCTCATAGCCTGTATTCCCTCAGCATCATAGAATGCATACATAACCAATAGAAAAATACAATGCAATATAATTTACCTTATTACAGAGAAATTTTATATTATCACTTTTAATTCCAACAAAATGGAGAAGAGTAATATATGTAAAGCCTCATTTCCTATATTGAAGTCTTTTTTCAAACTAAACACATTTTTATTCTGACACTCCAACAAGAGAATTGTGTTTTCAATTTTATCTACAAAGTTAAAAATGTCATTATTAGTATATATTTATTCCAAAATTTGAATTCTCCATGTATATTCAAAAAAGCATGCCCCTTTAGTCCTCAACATTATTAGATGGTAGTGACTCTAAAATGAAACGATTTGCTGTAAAGTGATCTTAAATGTTTTACTCTGGATCCTCAAGCAGTAAATTCAAAAGGGAATGCATTTCTCTTTGTTCAGTACCAAAATGCATGTTCTCTCCTTTTATCTTTTTCTTGCTGCCCCTGTGGCATTTGCTACAATGCATTTGTATATTCAGTTATTGCCCCACACATAGAGAATGAAAAGGCAAGCAGGAGTTGTATCAACACTATCATTGTAATTTCTAAAATATTATTTTTTTCTCTATCGTGTGTTACATTTTCCAGTTTTTGCATGTATGTCTCTCACAATTCTTTATTTCTCTGTACATAGTAAACAGAAGGATAATGTGGATCTAGAGATTTATAGATTACATAAAATCTAGCTACTGATCATGAACAGTCATCACTTACTATTAAACTTGAAGACAAAATTAATTTCCATTGCCTCCTCCTTCCTCCTTGTGAAAATAAGGAAAATAAACTAAGTCTATGAAGAAAACAAAGAAGTGCCCTACATCTCAGAGGTATAGATGGACAGCAGATTAAGGCAACGGCAAACATAAACTAGGGCTTTCAGAGGATAAGAAAAGTCCCACGGGGGTTTCAAAATTAAAATGCATTGAACTACTTAGATCTGTCAACATTTCACTAGTAAGAGGGATAGGTTCAAAAAGTTCTACCTCATTTGCTAGATTTTGCTTCTGTAAGGCAGAGATCAGCCACCTAGCAACAGCACAAAAGATTCTACTCTGACATAGTTAAACTCATGCCGGCTGAGCAGGAAGAAAAGCTATGTAGGATCAGGGCAGAGCTGGATGGCCTGCCGTTCCCGTGCCACTGGGGAGCCTGGTTTGGGAAATTGTGAAATTCATTCTGAGGAATGACTTTTTGTCAGCATTCTTCAACGCTCAGGTCTCTGAGCGCCTCCACGGGGCCGTGCCTCTCTTTCCCCTTCAAGAGCACAACGGACACATGCACATGGCACACGCAGCAGAGAAAGAAAAGATGTTATTTCCAATCAACTGCTGTCCCATTAAAGCTCAGTCGTGCACATGCTAGGAAAATTGACAAAAATCGTGCAGATTAGAGGAAACATTTTCCTGTGCAGCTATTTTAAAAGACCAGTGAAGTAGTGAGGTTTTTCAAGTCCCTAATCCTTATAATATAGACAGCTATCTCTTGTTCTCTCTTTTAAAGCAAGTTCTTTGGCATTAGATACTGCCCCAGAAATAACCCACCACTTTTCTTCCAGGAGGCAAGAAATATCTACTTAACAGTCAGGTCATACCAGAGACTTTGGAAAATATCTGGATCACAAATCCCTGTCACCAGTGACCAGTAAACGAAATTTGGGCCATGTCCTTCCTTGCAGAATGCCCTCCCTGGATGAGTCAACAGTCATTCAAGAGACACTTACATCAAATTGTCAAAGCAATGCAGTGTTCAGCTGTGAAAACTTATGCCTGGCATGAAAAGTCTAAACGCGATTTAACAGTTAAGCGTACAAACACATCACAACACTTTCTTTCTGGGAAAGGGGCAGAGAAGGAAAATTAGGTATTACTGTGCTTTTCATTTTCATGACTCTTTTGGCATATGTGATCGGAGAAGGATCCAGCTTTGGGAGGGAGGGAGGGAGGAAGGGAGGTTTGGTGAGAGAGGTTATTTGCTTCATCTTCAATCACATTCCTAGTCTGTCTGGCTTGTTTGGCTCTTCACGAGGCAGAAAGTGTGTAATACTTTCTGACAACAAGGGAGAAAAACCAAGGGACAGGCCCATTTATCTTGGAGACACTGTTAAAAGCAGCCAGTTGGCTCTGCCTTTTACTGTAAGCAGTGTTATTATTTTTTCAACACTGTAACTGTTTTAAGGCCTTTTTAAAAAAAAAATGGAGTTCTGAGTTACAGAAGCAGTATTTGTTAAAGAAAAAATGAAGAAACTAAAATATGAAATTGCGTTATCTCCCAAAGCCAGTTTCCTTCTAGAGAGGTCACTTACAACTCCTAACACTTTGATATGACACTGCTAGACTTGTTTTTCATTATTTATAGGCACTCACATTTATAAACCTTTTCCCCCTGTAGATTTTAATATGCATATTATTGTGGAATTTGCATTTTTCATTAATAAATATAGATAATTTTCTATGTCAGAATTTATATTTTCCATTTTAAAAACTGGTTTTACAAGATCGCATCACACTATTTTGAACTTAATTTTGTTTTCAAAACAATACTATAGGGATGCCTGGGTAGCACAGTCAGTTAAGCATCTGCCTTTGGCTCAGGTCATGATCCAAGGGTCCTGGGATCTAGCCAGACTTTGCTTTCCCCACTCAGCAGGGAGTCTGCTTATCCCTTTCTCTCTGCCCTCCCTCCCCTTGTGCTCTCTCTCACTCTTTCTCCCCCTCTCAAATAAATAAATAAAATCTTTAAAAAAAAAAAAAAGGTACTATAAAATACCAATTTCAGGATATTTACCTACATATTTCTTGTTAATATGTCAGTAGGCTAGATTCCTAGGACAGAGGTTGGTGAGCTAAACAGTATAAATACTGGAATCTTGAATGGGTATTTTCCCTTTGTCTTTCCTGAAAGTTTCTTTTCCTAAATGCTGTATATTTTGTTGTATATTTACCTTCCTAGATATACAGATTTTATTCATATAATCTATGTATAAAAGTGCCAGTGTTTCTACCTATTCACAAATAGTGGATATTACTAATTTCTTTTTGTCACTTTAGTAAAACTGGGATTTCCAAAGGTTTACTTTGCACTTAACCTATTAATGAAGGTAGAATTTTTTCCAGGTATGTGTTGAGCATTTATATTAATTCTTCTGTGAATAATCTCTGTCTAGTTGTTTATTACATAATTTTTATTGCTTTGGGGGAACATATATATAGATAACTAATTAATGTAATAATTAATCCCTGTCTATAGTGTACTGTATAATACTATATAGCTTTCTTGTGGCCTGTTATGTATTATTAAAAAAAAGATATCATATGTATGTGTATACACACACACACATATGATGTCTTTTACCATATTGCAGCTTTAATTCTGTTTGAGAACTATCCATGTGATCACATTTTCAAATTTGTTTATCTTTTCTCTTATGGCTGCTGATAAACTTATAAATGGCTTCCATATTTCAAGATTTAAAAACAGCCCTTTATTCTTTATTCTTTCTAAAAGTTTTTATAATTTTACCCTATCTATTCCTTTATTAAATATGGAATTAATTGTGTAAAATGTCAATAATTTATATTCTAACTAAATGGCTAACCAATTGTTTTAATACCAATTATTACTAGTTCAGTCCATCCATTTTCATCAACCCGAAATGCCGCTTATTTATCCTAGTTTCACACAGCTACATTAATCTACTTGTAGAATCTTTATTCTTTTGCACTAGATTATTTGTCTATTTCTGTCCTGGCTCCCCAGTATGTATCACCATGACTTTACAGCATACTTTAATATCAGGTACAACATATATCAAGTCTTAATTTTGTCTTTAAATATTTTATTTATGTGGCCATTAAAATCCACTGGTCTTAAAAAACCAACAAAAATCTAGAACACTGAAAATGTTCTTTGGTTGTCATTTGTACACTAGTGAATACTGCTGATTCTAGAAGTAAGCTTACCCACTCTTTTTCCCATCTACATAATCAAGTCCTTGAACACCCTTCATGTGAGCTTTGCAGTTTTCTATTTACTATTAAGTGTACATTTACTATTAGTGTAGGCCTGCATATGTTACAATAATTTCTGCTATTTCAGAATCTAGTTCTTTTCCCATTATTTTGTTCAGTCATTGTCCCTACCGGTGAAAAGGAAATGTACCTAGTGTTGAATATTTATCATGTATCCATCTGCCTTGCTGAACCTTTTTTTATCATTCTAACAGTATTACACTTAATTGGCTTGAATTTCCTAGACTGTGAAGATCTGCAATAATATTTGTGTTTCTTCTTTTTCAATACATTTAACTCTTACTTCTTTGTGCTTGTTTCTTTGGCTAAAACCTCTTGAGCAAACAGAATAATCCCAGTGCTAACAGACCATTCTTTCTCTTATTCCTAGCTTTAAGAGAAATGCTTTTAGTTTATTTAAATAGATATATGCATTTAAGTTTTTGGAAGAGAGGGACTACATCTTTGACTTCTAAAATTTCCACCATGTCATTCAATCTACTCAACTTTAATACCTCTTCTTGGGGCAATTTTGGTAATTCATATTTAACCAGAAAATCGTTTATTCCATGTCCTGGATTTGAAAAACAGACACCCACATGGCCTCTCAAGCTTATAGCATTAAAGATTTCTAAATGCCCTCCTCCTCTTTAAATTGGATTTTTGAAATTTGAAATGATTTTCATTTACAAAACATTAGCTTAACTATGAATATTTGTTAGTCCTTAGTGCTTGAGTACTGTGTTTGAAAAAATAACAACGGAGGCCATGATCTTAAATTTTGATGGTTTGTTCTGTATTCCACCTCATAAAGAACTATTGTTGGTTGCTATGGAGATGGTTTTGATGATGTTAAATAAGAAACTGGTTAACAAATTACTAATGCTTTCCATTGAGATACAATATTTTAAAAAATGTTCTTCAGTAAATAAAACAATTATGAATTATACATTTCAGAAATACAGAAGCCCTGATTTCAGTTCACAGCGCCATGGTGGCAGAGAATGTTAGTTTCTTAGTGAATATCCCTTTTCCTCTCCCCCTTTAGAAAAAGGTTAAGTTATTTATTCAAAGTCATGGCATTAGTAAGTGCTGGATGGAGTTCATACCTAAACTCAGGTTTACCTGTTTTTAGACTCATATCCCAGTCTTCTTTTGTACATTGCACACAGGCTATGACTCACATGCATGTGGGTTCAGGGAGAGTTCTAGAGAGGAAGGTCTACACAGGTTGGAACATAAAAGATGAATTTAGAGGTTTTTTTCAAGTACTCCAGGTAGGAAGGTTAAAAAAAAAAATGCGCAAAAAGGAATGACATGAACACCCACAGGAATTAAAAAAAAAAAAAAAAAAGCCAAGTGCAAAGAGCCAAGTGCAAATAAAGCTTAGTTCTAGATTTTCCATAGGCACTTGATTCATATCTCTACTCACAGAATCTTGCAATCATAGAATCATGAGCCACCTAGTCAAATCTCCAAAGAGGAAATGTGACACAGTGATCGATAACCTAGGCATATAAACCTTGGCAAAAAGACAGGTTTTGAATCTGAATTCCACCGTTTCTTTCATCCCTCCCTCCCTCCCTCCCTCCCTTCCTTAAGACTTTATTATTTAAGAAAGAGAGAGAGACCACAAGCAGGGGGAGCAGCAGAGCAAGAAGGAGATGTAGACCTCCCACTGAGCAGGATGCCTAACAAGGGCTCAATTTGCAATCATGACCTATGCTGAAGGCAGACACTTAACCAACTGAGCCACCTAGGCTCCCTGAAATCCACCATTTCTTGCTTTTCATGTCTGAGAAAATTACTTAATTTCATTCCACTAAGTCTCAATTCATTAACTGCTAAATTAGTACATGATCATCTGTCTTATAGGTCCATGTGAAGGCCAAAGACATGTCAAACACGTAAGAGGTTCTGACATGTTATTATCAACAGTAACATAGAGATTTTTTTTTTTTAAAGATTTTTACTTAATGCATTAGAGAGCGAGAGAGAGTGTGAGCACAAGCAGGGCAGGAGAGGCAGAGGGAGAAGCAGACTCCCTGTTGAGCCGGGAGTCTGAGATGGGACTGGATCCCAGGACCCAGAGATCAGGATCTAAGCCAAAGGCAGACATTTAACCATCTGAGCCACCCAGGCGTCCCTACTCTCCAGATTTTTAACATTTGAGTCAAATGAAAGAACTACAGAACTATTCTATATTTCTTCATTTTCCTTTATGCTGCTCCCCACATCACCTTTCTACACCTGGCTAAAGGGACACTCCTTAACTGTTCCATATTCGAGTTATACCCCATTGTGTGGATATGCCATAGTTATTAACCACTCTCCTATATGGAGGCATTTAGGTTGTTTCCAATATTTTGAAATTGTAAGAATGCTGCAGTGAGTAACTTTGTTGCTCAATATTCTTACAGTGCTGGAGTTGTACCACCAGTGTAAATTCTAGAAGTGGAACTGCTAGGGCAAAAAGTATGTGGATATATAGGTTTTCTCAGATACTGCCAAAATCACTTCCACAGAAGTTATACTAATTTCCATTTCTGTTAGCAAAACGCTTGTTTCTTCGCATCCTTACCAACAGAATATGTTTCTCATCGGAGAGGTGAGAAAAAGAATATTAGAATCACTTAAATTTGCCTTTCTGTTATGAAGTTGAATTTTTTTATATGTTTGATCATCATTTTATATACCTGAAAAATAATAATCATCGGGTTTTTTAATATGGTGTTTGGTCTTTTCCCATATCTTGAAATAGTTCTTTAAGTATTAGGGATATTTCCTTTTTCTGAGATTTATGATATAAGCATTTCCTTTAAGATTGACCTTTGTCTTTTGACATTGCTTATGGTATTTCTATATCATGCAAAATATTCTTTTTAACCTAATTCTTATGTAAATTTATCAGTATTGTCTTTCATTGCATTTGGGCTTGAGTCATTGAAAAAAGCACTTTCTTACATCGAGAGTTTAGAGAAATTTATCCTGTATTTCTCTAGTATGTGTGTGGTCTCACCCTGCATACTGCTCCACCTGAAGATTATTTTTGTGTACCTGGTTCTAAGTTTGTCTTTTTCCAAATAGCTAACTAGTTGCCTGACACTTCCTGTCTAAAAGTCCATCCTGTCCAGTGATTTGAGATGCCATTTTTATCATTTACTAAATTTTCGTATGCACTTGAATATATTTCTAGATGTTCTACTTTGTTCATCTGAAATGTCTTTCAGGTGTTTATACCATGTTGCTTTAACAATAAGAGCTTTATTCCAATTATATTAGTAGGGCTCCTCAGCCCCTAATAGCTTATGTTTTTCCATGTTAAACCAGCTAGTCCCATGTTCATTTTCCAAAGGAACTTTAATATCAAATTATTTAATCCCACAAAAAGCCTGTGGGTGTTTTTGTTGGAATTGCATTAAATATATAAATTTAGGAAGAACTAAGATCCTTATTATTTTGAGCCAGCTATTCAGAAAAGAAAATGGGTTTCTACTTGTTCAAATCTTTGGGGATTGTTTTTTATCATAGAGCTGTGGTTTATTTTATTAAATTTATTCCTAAATATTTTATCTGTTTTTTTTATTGTGAATGTATTTCCTTTTCCTATTGCCCTTCTAGTTTTGTTTGTGTATATATATACTGTTGTCTCAATGCTAATTTTATATCCCCCAACCTTACTTACTGTTTTTAATATTTTAATAACTTTTTGTGATTAATTCCCTAGGGTTCTCCTGGAATACTTTCATGATAATTTAACTTCATTATTATTATTATTATTTTGAGACAGAGAGAGATTCTCAAGCAGACTCCACTCTGAGCTCGGATGCTGATGCAGGGCTTGAACTCATCACTCTGAGATCATGACCTGAGCCAAAATCAGGAGTCAGACGCCTAACTGACTGAGCTACCCAGGTATCCCTTTATTAATTCTTATTTATTTATTTATTTATTTATGGTCAAATTATGTTGCCTACTACCTCTCATTTGATATTAAATAGCAGTGAAGACAGAGGTCATGTGTGCCTTTGTTCCCAATCTTAATGGTAATGTCTCTCATAATTCTCTGTCAAGTAAGATGCTGAATTTCATAAGGATTTATATCAGTTGGATACCAATTCATATTTTCTTTAGTGCCTTTAAAAAAATATCAGGAATGGTAATTGAATTTTGTCAAAGGCTTTTTTTGCAACTCTGGGACAATCACAATGGGTTTCCTTGTTTCTTAACTTTCAGAAGTCTAATACTAGACTAATCCCTTTATTATTTGTTCTTTTTCCCTAGAGGCCCTGAGGAGGCATATATATATATATATATATATATATCTGTGTGTGTGTGTGTGTGTGTGTGTGTGTGTAGATAATATCAGGCAAAACACCTATCCTTCCCATTCTTGAAGGAGTATATTTTTCTTCATTTTGAAGTCCCATATTTTTATTAGGCCATGTTTTGGAGTTTCTGGCTTTGTGTCAAATTTCCCAGGTAACTTCTGGCCCTTTCATCATGCAAATTCATTCTTCTTTCATTTCTGAAAGTTTTCTTGGATTACAGTTTTAAATATTAGTTCCATTCCACTGTTTTGTTTTCCTCTTTAGGGACTCCAATTATATACATGTTCTTTATCTTCCACTTCAACTACTTTCTCTTTGAATTATGTACTTTATCTCCTTTTTGTTCCCTTGGTTATTTTTCAACTTTGTTCAGAATTCTTTAATAGAATTAATTTGAATCTATCCTCTCTTGGGAGAAGTATTATAATTTAGTGTTTCCTTTCTATTTCATTTCCTTCCTTGCTTCAATCCACTCTTATTTGATTCTTACTGTTTTGTTATCCAGTTGTATTTGGACTTTAAAATCCCAATTAAGTTTTACTCCCCACTCCACCCCCTTTCCGTAAATTTAACTGAATTAATATTTAATTCAGTTTGGAGTCAGGGTCTTGGAGTACTTTCTTTTTTGCTTCATATTTCTTTGTTTTTGTTTGTTTTGTTTTTGATGGGGAAAAGGAGAGAGTTCATAAGCTGAATTTTATTTTAAACAGTGGCTTTTTATAGATGGATAACTGCACTTACCGCTTAATTTTAAGCCTGGGGTTGAAGAGTTGAGGTAGTTTACAAGATTCCTAGTTTAAGAGTACCCTCTTCTGTCATTGTAGCAAAGTAGACTTTCTTTAGTGAATACTTTCTATGGGTATCTGTTCTGTCCTATACACAGGAGTGATCTTTGTTTTATAGTATAATAAGTATATCATATGCTCCCTCACTACACTGTTTGCTGTCTACATATAAAGTATCCAAGAGCTCCTTTGTGATTGGCAGTTTGGCCTGTGGTATGTTATTTATTCATATCTTAATACATTTTAGGAACATATTTAAAAGTACTGATACTTTTCCTTGAAATCTCAGGACTTTCCATTTGTATTTCATTCACTTATACTTTAGTCAGTGTATTATTCAAATAGCTCTTACAATGTCAAGTGTGTGTTAGGTACTAGTCATAAAAAGCTGTGGAAAATATAACCCTTATTTTCTAAGACAATGGTCTTCAAAATTTTGCCTGCATACTCTGTCTTTAACAGTTAGAAATTCCAGTTGATCATTTTCCTCCTTAAACTGTTACTTTGGCCCTGTTCTAGCAAATATTTATCCTAATTTAATATAGTTTATACTTAAAAGCCTTTGATTATTTTTTTAATCTTTTTTACACTAAAAGTATGAATGTAGTATATATTTTTTTAAATTTTCAGGGACCATAATTGTCTAAGAGTTATTCTTACAAATAAAACTAATAAAAAGTGGACAGAATAAATTTTGATAGTCATAAAGAATAAAATTTTAATTGGAAATATATTTCTTCATAGGGTATAACAGGTTCCAATCTGTAGTTTAGTAAAACCAATACTTGTAAAATAACAGAATGAGGGAAGCAACAGAGGAACCCAGAAGGAAGGATGAGGCATTCTCTCTGGTTGGTCTGGGAAAGGCTTCCCAGAGAAATTGCCATTTATATTTGCTTTAAATGATTAAAAGGCATCTTTTGGGCAAATGCAGAAAAATAAAATTCTAAGTAGAGAGAACCGTGCATGTAAATCTGAAAGAAAGGGAAGAATATGGCTTGCCTACATGCCAGATCTTTTTGGACATGTTAAATCTGTAATGCCTATGACATATCCAAAGGAACTCTGGTGTCCTATTGGCAAGCAAATTTAAGAATGTGGAACCTAGTGGGATAGGGTAGTTGTTGATAAATTGTATTCCAAATCTATAAATTAACCCAAGCTCTAATATTTTTCTGCCTATCTTCACTAACAACATGATCTCATGTATACATATATATGAAATATATAATAAATTTATCTCTATATGTGTATATATATAATTATATATGCATTAATTTGATATTGTTTCCTATTTCTTTCTTTTAGCTTTGATGACTTGATTTTTTTTTTTCTTTGTAACCTCTTTCCTGCCCTTTGGAATTGAATTACATAGCTCAGTCCATTTTTCAAAGAAACATACAGATATATCAAAATAATATAATAACCAAGCCTCCTTAGGTTAGGAATAATTTCCCTCTTTTGGCTCATGATTTGCTTCTTCAGCTCTCAGACATGCCACCCTGTTGGTGGTCCTCAGGTTATGGAAAACCATAGTTCACATAGTAGTGTTTATGCTTGCGGATAATTATAAACTTCCAGCAACCCAAATGACCTTTTTTTTTTTTTTCTTAAGTCTCTCTTCTCTAGGATCATAGGTAAAAACTGAAGGTCCTTTCTCAAGATACCTTAGATCCCAAGAGAAAACCCAAAGACTCTCGTGACAAGCCTCCTTTTGAATACCATGAAATTCTTATATTCACAATGCCCGGATAAGAGATGGGCTTTGGTCTGTCCTTACGTCTTTGAGTGACAGATACCTTGAATTCTCACACCTGGGAATGACAGGGGTTTGATATAAAGCCAACATCTTTCCATAGTGCTTTATGTTTACTCTAAAGCTTTTCATTCTAAAGCCACCCTCATTGAACCTGAAATCCAAAAAAGAATACCTGTGTGTGACATGACCTGCATACAAAATTTAATAGGAAATGAATTTGATACTAAATGCAACTAGAAATAATTTACATTGTTATTTTGCATTTCAGTAAGGTATGTTATGCTTAAGGAATTGTGCAAGTCCAAGTCAAAGGATGCATGTTGCAAGATTATTTGTGAAAGCAAATATTTAAGAAAGAAACTAAACAACCATTAATAGTATTAATGGGGTTATCTAAATGATGACAAACCCTACATTAAATATTGCAGACTACACAGCATAAAAAGAGATGATATAATAGTTCTGATGGCTAGCCTTCCTATAGTATCTTTTGTATGTCAGACATAGTACCAAGTGTCTCACATATTTAACCCCTTCAAGTCTCACAACTACCCTGTGAAGTAGGTGCTATTATCTTGTCCAGTTTGCCAGAGAAGAAGCTAGACACATTAGATTGGGAAATTTACTCAACACAACACAGCCAAGAAGTGATGGATCTAGGAGCCAGATGTACTGACATGGAACAATAGCACAGTATTTTATTAAGAGAAAAAAAACATAAACAAGGTACAAAGTGAATGTATAAAGTATAATTCATATTTCTATAAGAAACAAATATGTGCTTGTGTGGGTACATGTGTTGGTGAAAAGAAAACCATATTTAAGTGGAGAGAAAAATAATACTGCAAAGTGGGATTTAGATGTTGGGGTTTCTACTTTTTGCCTGATGTACTAGTATATGCCTTCTAAAAGTTTATTGTAATATACATATGTTTACTTTTGCAGTTCATGGCTTTAAAGTAATTAGAATTTGAATGAAGAAACTACCATATTGTAATATGAAAAAAAAAAAACCCACAACTCATTTTTCATACCTATGTTGAAAAGAACACTAATTCCAAACATTTGTTTATACTGGTGGCAATTAGTTATTTCACTATCTGAAAAGTATTATTTATTACTAAAAACACTATTTTAAAATATTTGATTAATGAATTTCTTTCTACATTTGTCACACCAATTTCCTTCCTCTGGTCCCTTTGCCTCTTAATCCTCCCACTGCATCTTCTCCCTCATGTTAAGAGTTTTCTCATGTGAGAGAAATCCATTTCAGATGTCACCATCTGGATTTCCATTTTTAAAGTTTATTTAAGTACCAGAGGATGTTGCCAAGAACGCAAAATTCTGTTTGCTTAGCTAAGACTAGCTACAGTCTGAGAGAGCTTTCTTGTCTGGCAGGGTTAGAGAAGACAAAAATGCAAACCTCCTTATTGTAAATAGTTGACACTAAACAACATTATCCACTCAGCTGACATTCGATGGACATTATTTATGGCATCATTCTCAATTTCTTTCAGGAGATTTTAGAAATTATACTATGCATCCTGTCTTTCCATCAACTTACAGTTTGTAAAAAATTAATTTCCATGGAAACTGATACAGGGGAAAGCATAATTTTGTTGAGATGTTGTGAAATAAATTATGTAATGAAGTAGAGAGACAAAACACTTAGAGAAACCCATTAATAATTCACTTCCAACAATGTTAAAACAGTGTCTAAACATATCTCATCAAAAAAATTTTGTTGTTGTGTTAATTGGTAGAGATATTTGCTTTTGTAAGGCATAAACAAGTTTTCCTAAAATACAAGTGTTGACTCAGAAGGATATAAGGATTCAAACAACTATCAATCATTGTTTTCCAGATACTTCTGTGTGTTTTGTTATGACTTCAGTTTCAAACTACCATCCGTTCTCTAATAAGCAAAGTAATATATCCATTGGTCTGATAGATTAAAAAGTCATAAACACAAATATAATGGAACATGCATCATTTCCTTTGGAATTTATGAAACTGTTTTTGCACAATCCCCTAAAGGGTGAGGGGAAAAAAATCAAGCAATCTTTGATATGCAGTATAAATAATTCCCCAAAGAAATCACAAGGACCAGTTTTGTTTATTTTTGCTTTAAGCATGCAAATGTATTCCTTATCTGTACCTTAACTTTGGGTACTCATAAACATCCACTGCTTAAACTATAAAAAGGTCTTATTTATGAATTAATTTTATCCTTTGTTGTTAGAAAAGAGAAATATGAAATGTGAAATAAAAAGGGAATAAGGAAATACAAACACTAAGTTCATCTGAAATAGGATGACACCCATATATAAAATCTTTTTATAACCTGATATAAATATTAAAAATAAGAACGAATGAGTATTAAAACTACGTCCCATATAATACAAAATGTTAAGACATAAAATCATGTTAAATAATTGCCATCTTTTTTCTAAAATATACCCACATCTTCCTTTCTCATATTCAGACAGATAAATGCAAATAATGCCATTATCCACTATTTTTGCCTTAATAACTTTGTGTTCATTGGTGTTGTATTATACCAGCTTTGAGAAAAATAAGTAAGCCAATGGCAAAAACTGTTCAAAGACAAAGTAGACAATGCTCCTTACCGACACACAGGGCCATTCTTCTCCACTACACAATTCCCACCATTTCTGCAGTAACCCAACGGGCACTCTACAAAGAAGCATCACAAAGCCCACAGTTAATTATAAATATTATTAGGAAGGAGGAGGACATATTACTGTTAATCGCTGCATTAAATCTAGCCACTGAGAATAAATTGCTTCTAAAAGAACAAGAATTCTCCTACGCTACTTCTCTGTGGCCCACAAATTTGTTCCGTGGCCCTTGCCACCCTTGATGTGTTCATTCTCTTCACATGCCTGAGTGGTTAACCACAAGAGAAGACTCTTTTCCTCCCCTGGATTAGCAAAATCTACTTATTTAGAACATGTCTGCAAGACATATTTGTGATTATACTGAAATTTTTTCTTTAATGCAACATTTATTGTCTTCAGTTCCACACACAAGTCACTATCATGACAGACAATGCTTTCCTGGGTGTCCTTGTCTTCTTGGTAAAATGTCACTTGTGCATGAGCATGTCCAACCTTTGCATCCACGACAAACATCAGTATAGCTCAAACTGACCTTTGTTTCCCTGGCCCTTCTCTCTTGCTGCTTGTATCATTCCCCACTCCTAGGTTAGTGTCAACATTTATCTTCAAAGGTGGTTTGCTTATAGATTAAAAACAAGCTAGATACTGTCACATAGGTATGACACTGGAAGTGGTTAGTGCCTTTAGCTCTTCAGGTTTCTTTACAGTATCCTTGGATCCTCACATGTATCCTGATCTACTAAGACCTGTTAGTTTCCTTACTCACGTAATCCCCAAATTGCTTTTCTTGGCTTTTTTTTTTTTTTTTTAAACAACTTCTCTCTTGCAGGATACCATTCTCCCCTGGTTGGACTGTCTTACCTCCAATACTTGGTGGAAACTTGTAATTCTACATATCTATTCTGAGCATCTGTTAATATCCAGCACTAGGCCAGGCACTGGATATGTAACAATATATAATACAGGAAGTTTACAAAATTATTAAAGCTGCAGGCACCAGAGCCAGAGTGCCTGAGGAGGAATCTCAACTCAACTTAATTAGCTGTATAATACAGGATAAGCTAGTTAATCTCTCTGTATCTCTGGTTCCTCTCTGTCAAACTGGGTTTAAAAAAGTATCTATCTTGGAGTTGCTGAGAATGTTAGAACACACCTAGCTCATGACACATGCTTAAGAAATGTTGACCTAAAGAAGAGACAGGGGAACCTGGGTGGCTCAGTGGGTTAAGCCTCTGCCATGCATGATCTTAGGGTCCTGGGATGGAGCCAGCATCGGGCTCTCTGCTCAGTGGGGAGCCTGCTTCCTCCTCTCTCTCTGCCTGCCTCTCTGCCTACTTGTGATCTCTCTGTCTGTGTCAAGTGGATAAATAAAATCTTTAAAAAAATAAAAAATAATAAAAAAGAGACAATTGTGGTCTTTGCTCATGTTGACCTTCCAGCTTTATAGACAATGCAAAAAAAAAAATGACTAGGGAATTAAAATAGAATATTAAAATTAGTATACTTTAGAATGAATGTAACAAGGGTAATTGGAGTACCAAGAAGGGCACCTAAATCAAATTTGGGGAATAAAGAAAAGCTTTCCAGAAGAAAATCAGCATTCATTTGGGTACAGGGGTGTATGTGTGTGTTTAAATATAGTCATAAAGACTCAGAGGCCCACGAAGAGAGTGTGGTATGTTTGAGGATCGGAAGGAGGTTCAGCCTGGTTGGACTGATCATGCAAAGAGAGTATGGGAGAAGGTCAGAGACACACAGGGGCCAGCTCATATAGGCTCAGTGAGCAGTTTAAGCTTTAACCTAGAAGGCCAGAATTTTAAGAAACTAAGTGCATGTTTCATTCTTTAAAAAGACAATTCTGGATCCAGTATGTAAAGTCAACAGAAGGGCTAAGAATAAAATGCAAGAGCCCAGTTAAGAGCTTTTTGTAATAATCCAGTAAGAAACCATGGTTGCTTGAATGAAAGAGGTGGGGTAGGAGCCTAAGAATTGTGGGGATTTGTAAGATATTTAAATGTTGGGACTGAAAGATCCTGGTGATTATTTGGAAGAATAAAGGGTGATGTTAAAGCCTCTGGCTGGGCCTCTGGTTAGCTGGTGGTTTCATTCACTGAATTGAGGGATCTGTGGGGAAGGGAGAATTTGTAGGGAAAGATGCTGGTGTTTTAAGTGCCTAAGGGGACATCGAAGTGGAAGTATTCCTTGGGCAATATTATTTGCAGGTCTGAAGCTCAGATAAAATACAGGCTAGGGCATGGATTTGAAACTTTGGATTTCTTCCTCTGCCTTTCAGCTATCATCAATTTTCAGGCTTGCCCCTCAAAAATCACTTGAGATCATTTTATTAAATGTCATGGGGGTCACAAAGACACAGTCTTTGACTTTACGGGAGCAGACTAACCTTAGCAGAAAGGGAAACGATTTACTTGGGTCGGGAAAGGATGATGGTAATGAACAATAGCAGAAAAGTAATAAGGAGAAGCAAAAATGCCATGTAGGAAAATAGCCCTCGGAGAAGAACTCTGAAGGGCAACTAGAGAGAGTCAGATTGTGGAGTCAGTCACTGAACACTGGAAAGGGGGCAGAAGAGGGAGTATGAAAGAGGAAAAATAGGGAAGGAGGAAGGTTGCAGTGTGGGAACAAATTTGCAATATACCACGTGTCTGGTGTTATTTTTGCTCTCAAAGGTTTCCATTGATTTGCTCTTCCAGGGATGTAGTTGGCCCCTAAACAATGTGGGGGATTTGGGGCACTGACCCTCGCACAGTTAACAACCCATAGATAACTTTGAACTCTCCCGAAACTTAACTACCAATTGCCTACTGTTGACTGGAAGCCTTACTGATGATATAAACAGTTGGTGAACATATCTTTTATATAAACAGTTGGTGATAATATAAACAGTTGGTGAACATATCTTTTATATATGATGTGTATTATATACTGTACTTCTGCAATAAAGTAAGCTAGGAGAAGAAAATGCTATTAGGGAAATCAAAGGCAAAGCAACTGCATTTCCAGTACTTTCCTGTAAAAACTCTGCCTATAAGTGGAGCCTCACAGCTTGAACCTGTGCTACTTAAGGGTCAACTGTAGTTTCCAATCTTGCCTTCCCTCCTCCTCCCTATTTAATTACAGCAAGGGAGTGTGGCACTAAAGATGGGGGTACAGCTACACCCCTCAGGCTTTCGGGCATGCTCAGCTGAACACAACAGATGTGAAATTTCCTTCCTAAACAAGAAATTAGCTGGTTTGACTAAAAACAGCCCACCAGCATGATAAAGCATAAATAGCTAGAAACCTTTCAGATAAACCATTTTATGGTTATGTTTGGTCTTAAGTACAATTTCAGTCTTCCTCACATAAGGGCTTTGTTTTTATAAGAAAAAAAAAAAACCTGTAGAGTGTCTGATATTACAGAACATCCACATACACATGGCTGCACGTTTTTTTTTTCCCCTGGGGTTATTAGTAATTACCTTGATTGCCGAGAGTAAAACAATAGGCTTGCTTTACAACCAAATAAAGCTGTGGAAATTTAAATATGCATTTTATTACACTGGATAATGGAGCACAGTGGAAAGGAAGCACTGGTCAGAGCAAGGAGTTAAACTCGGTGTTTTGGAAGAGAGACTGTTTGTAGATGACCTCCACAGGTTCTTTATCCATAAGAATGGAAAGACACAGCACAACATATTTTCACCTTTACTTTACTCAAAACAGTTTAAAGTAGGGAACAGCTGAAATGGGCTGGGAGGGGTCTATGACTAGTTAGCAATGAAGAGATTAAACTCCCAGGATATAAGCAGCTCTCAAATGGCAAGTCGGGGTCTACGGGGTTGATAGGAGAACCTCAAGCTCCTTAGCCACATGAGTGTCTCGCCGCCTTGTGCCCTCCTGCATTGGTTATTATGACCATGTATCTGGAGGCCAGTAAGGATTCAACTGGAGGCCTAGGACGTGAGAGCTCTTGTACGGTGGACTGCTGAGAAGACTGATAGTCACGTGAGTCCTGGTTCTCCCTCACTGACACCTGCTCAGTTAATGAGTTGTGTAACTTTGGACTAAGCGGTTTAAGTCTAAGCTTTCTCATGTTTTAAAGTGCGAATTAGGGGCGCCTGGGTGGCTCAGTGGGTTAAGCCGCTGGCTTCGGCTCAGGTCGTGATCTCAGGGTCCTGGGATCGAGTCCCGCATCAGGCTCTCTGCTCAGCAGGGCCTGCTTCTCTCTCTGTCTCTGCCTCCCTCTCTGTCTACTTGTGATCTCTCTCTGTCAAATAAATAAATAAAATCTTTAAAAAAAAATAAATAAAATAAAGTGCGAATTATATCTATCACCTTGCCTTCTAGGGCTGCTGAGAAGATAAAATGAAAGGTATTTGTAACATTTCTATTCGAGTGAGTTAGGTATGCATAATGTATTAAATAATTGTTCTCAGCCAGCTCTCTGTATTTGGGGATTGTTTAAACTGCCCATGAAACCTAGTTTCTATTACCAATGCTCTCTCCAGTTTTTCCTTTCCTTCTCCCCTGTACCATTATGATCACCACTACCACTAACTATCATTTACTGAAGACCTGATCTGTGTCAAGACTGTCTTAAGAGCTTTACTGGCATTACCTCATTTAATCCTCATAGCATTATGTGCTATATTCATAGAGATCCTTTTTCACAGAGAAGGAAACTGGTTAATAATATAATTTGCTCAAGTTAATAGCAAAGGAGCAACAGATATTGAACTAAATTCCAGTCCTCTAACACCTCAAGTCTATTGGTTTAAAAATGTCAAATGATCTGCTATTCAGGTCAGAATTTCTGTATAACCCCTTGCTGTTCTTGATATTATGATCATGAACTTCTTTGAATGGTACAGTATTTATGCACTGTCATGGATAAGATATATACCTGCCAATAACTTGCCTGTAGTTTCAGGAGCTATATGGATCTAAGAATCTTCCAGAAAACCAAATGGATTGGTGCAGTAAACCAAATACCCAGTGGGCACAGACTGTTCTCTTTATCTTGAAATCCCAGCACAGGGACTGCAGGGAAGATTAACTATGGCTTAGAAATCTGGCATAGCTCTACTCTATAGTGCTTTGGTTTGGTGTATGCTTCGAGTAAAAAATGTTCTTGTTGGAAAGAAGAGTAACTCTAACGGAGGGTATTCATTTAAATTAGAGCAAAGGGAGGTGGAGGGAGTGAAAGAGGTAAAGGGATGAAGCGCACACTTATCAAAGCGAGCACGGCGTGAGGCATAGCCGTGATGAATCAATGTACTGTACACCTGACGCTAATATAACACTGCATGTTGAGACCACTGGAATTAAATTTTTTAAAAAAACTTAATAAAAGTAAAAGCTTCTGAAATATTATGAGGCATTATTATTATTATTATTAAACATATTAAATTGTATTCATAACATCCCATCCTATAACCTCATTTTTTTTCAAGGATTTGAGAGCGAGAATGAGCACGAGCGGTGGGGGAAGGGAGGGGCAGAGGGAGAGGGAGAAGTATATTCCCTACTGGGCAGGGAGCCTGGTGCAGGGCTTGATCCCGGGACCCCCAGGTCATGACCTGAGTTGAAGTCAGATGCTTAACTGACTGAGCCACCCAGGCATCCCTACAACTTTATATTTTTGATGCCTTTTCCTTATTCTACTTCAAAGGATGATTATCATAATTATAGTATCACCTTAACATAACTTTCATTAACCTCCACTACTACAGATGACTGGAAAAAACTCCCAATTTAAATTAAGCCAGACACATTCTGTTCAATAACCTTCTGCTGCATAAACAACCAAAACTTGAAAATAATATGCCTTTCTAACATAACTTGGGAGCACACGGCCTTGTTGAAATATACTTAACCTGCAACACTTACATAGGGCCTGAGGTCAATGTTCCCGTTAATGACTTAAACCTCAGGTGAGGGGAGACCAGATGCTCACCACCTGCTGTGCGACCAGGGACATTATTGGATGCTGTCAGGATCGGGCTCATAAAGTCTATGAAATGCTACCCATAAAGGGATATGATGTTTGGAAAGAAAGAGGAAGGTGTCATGGGCACTGACACCTCTTAGTGTGGATTAAGCCGAGACACATTGTTAAACACAGAAGCACTGACTACATCGTATTTGTTTGACAAACTAAAAAGCACAGAAAATACAGAGAACAAAACATAAAATGTGCATTTTATTTCTGAAAACTGTTTCCCTAGTTCTTTATATTACTGTAACCCAGTAGCTGGGGCAGTACGACGTGTAAATGAACTGTGAATGAATTGCTGAATGATGCAACCAGGTGGGGCGACCAGAATGTGCTCTCTGTTACTACCTCCACGTTGTCAGGACGAATGATAAAAGTAAAATACATAAAGTCAGACAGTAACCCATCATATGTTATGGTATATTTGTTCTCACTGAGGACTGTCCCGAACAAAAATCTCACCTGTATGCAAATAAATTTGGGTACTGGATATCAGTGCTTTGTCTTAATAGTTTCAAAGACTGAAACTATCTTGTTTATATTTTTCTTACTCTGGAGAGAAAGTGAAAGCATTTCCTTTGGGTATCAGTCTGATGTATAAGCATGCCTGGTACAGAAATAATGGCAGAGACCGTTCCTCTTTGCATATTTTATGGGACCAGATTTGCTCGCTTCTTGATTTCCTTTTGTACTCATAAAATTCAGTGCTCTGTGAGTATTCATTTCAGCAGCATAAAAAATAAGACTTTCTTGCACTGTGATCTGATTATAATTATCATGCTTTTGTCACTTATCTCATAATAGTCTGCGCTCTTGAAAGATACAAAGAATATATTCTCACCTAGTTTTGATATTAAACATCTCCAATTTATTTAGAATATATGATTGAATATACCTTTTATTATGACTTTGTATTTTCATTGTGAGAGATTTATATTGCCCCTACTTATCTATTATTTCATATATCTCCTGCATGAAATAAAAGTTCAACTACCCAGGAGAGATGTTAGCAATGGACTATAATAAATCAGAGAATTTTAAAGCAGTTCTGATAAAAGTATAATCACAAACATACATTATCAGTTCTGATAAATATTACAGGGTCAGGAGAGAAGAATTTTTAAAAGTCAGTCTAAAGCTTAATAAACTGACTTTTAAACATGACTAGATCATGCAAATAGAGAAGTGGGAAAATTATAATTAAAAAATTAATAACATGTTAGATTGTTTCCTTATTCTAGATACCAAGCAATTTGCATCAAAGAGATTATCAAATACTAATAACTTTAAGTTCCATTAACTTACAATTTAGTGTTTGATTTTTCTTCATTGGGGAACATTCATTTATATAGAATAAGCATGAGTTCACTATATATTTATATATATATTATATATGTTATGTATTATATTATATATTTATAAGCTTTTTATATGTTAATGTTAATATTCTTCCTGACCTAAACCAATAATAGAAATCCAATTATTCCGTACTTGGAAATTATTCAGAATTTCAAGTTTTGTTATTTTTATCATCTAAAGGGTTAAGTTACTGGCTTATATTGTAAAGAATATGTTAATGGAAATAGAGTACCTGTGCAGCTGGACTCATCAAGCCGGAAATCCATGCAGTCGACCAAACCATCACAGCGCTTGTGAAGTGGGATACAGCTGTTAGAGGAAGTGCACGTCAACGCACCATCAGAACAGCTCCCGTTGGCTGGGGGGAATAATCATCATTTTTTAAAAATGAATTTCTTCTAATGAAATAGTAAGTTTATTATATCATCCCTCATCTTTCTGGTCTTATATTTAAATTATATATTATAGTTCTTTTTGATTTTTCAAAAAGAAGTTTGTTGACAGAATCGTTTCCCAGCCGCGCACTCGGTACTGTTATACAGGCATGTATGTATAAAATCTGTGTATACTATGTCGTCTGAATTGATTTTAGACTTAACTTTTATGTCCAAGTAGAGAGCTCTCTGTTCCTCTGCTGCTCCCCTAATGTCCCTGCCATTATGCTCATTTGCAGTGATAGCAACCATTACTTGAATGTTCATCAATTTCCACATGGTTTTAAGTCCCGGGTGGTCACCAGATACATAATGTAGGTCACAGCAGCTCAATGTAAGATGACTCTGTGTCTTCCTGGCATGGTGCATTTTACTAATTCCAGAGTCTCTTGTTGGCCTGACTTCAAGAGACAAGCCCAAGTCTTGCTCATAGGATGAGTTGTTTCAGAAAAATGACTTTACAGATGCTAACCAAGGGCACTGATACTTCCGTGGCAATCTAGTCCTGACAAGTACTCGACCTCCCCCAGATGCTGCAATTAGTCCTGAAACTGCATTTTTGTCTTCCTGCCCCTCATTCTCTTGTCTCATCAGGGCTATAATTTCCTGTACAGTGGTAAAATGTTGAGGCTCTTTTTACAAGTTAGCGCCAAAGAACCCTCCATTCCAGACTGCCATTAGACATCTCTGATCTTGTATTTGCTTGAGAACCTGGAACCATGCCTGATTTCTCCTCTCTGGTTGTACTCCAGTTTTGCCCCATGCTGAAATCTGTCATGTCTCTAAGCCTTTCTTTGTGATAACTCTTCCATCTAGCTTTGCTGTGTTTGGAATAGAGGGAATGTCGAAGCCTAGACCCATGGCATCATCTCATCAGGAATCCTGGATAGATTTCAAAAGCATGAAATTATAACAATATTGATTACACCGATTTTCTATGCTTAATCCTTTGAGTCCTAGGGTTCCTCAGAGATAAGTGGAGGGCAAGGTTTTGTGGTGCTTAACCCAAGTTCAGCAAGAATGGTTCTGCTTTTCTCTGACTTCCCTAATGGTGTCACATACAATACCTTATTTGAACGCTTTAATCCAAGCCCGCTGCTAGAATTTTTTAAAGAAGGATTGACCTGGGAAGTTACTTCTACTAGGATAAAGACAAGTTGAAATTTCTCAAGCTAAATTGGTATTTTAGAAGACTCAGGAATAAATGTACCCATGAATGGGTCTTACACAAATTTTGCCAATATTATCATGTTTTTTTTCTTTTCTTTAAGTATATTTATGGGCTGGTGAGGTGCCTGGGTGGCTCAGTACGTTAAGCGTCTGCCTTCAGCTCAGGTCATGATCCCAGGGTCCTGGGATTGAGTCCCGCATCGGGCTTCCTGCTCAGTGGGGAGCCTGCTTCTCCCTCTCCCACTCCCCCTGTTTGTGTTCCTCTCTTGCTATGTCTATCTCTGTCAAATAAATAAATAAAATCTTTAAAAAAAAAGTATATTTATGGGCTGGAATTGAGTTATCATACAGTTTGACAGCTACCTATCAAAATTAATTTTCAAGTTACACACAAGATGCTTTTAAGAGTGTGTCTGTCCATTGATTAAAAATGCTAGCTCTGAAAATTAAAGCGATGCTTTTCACTGAGTAATCCTGTGGTGCTAGAACTTCAGTTCCCACCAGTATATATTACAAAGCTGTCCCTCCACGTAAGACTCTATGCTTAGCACTCCAACTGGAGAGTGCAGGGAAACACTTTTCAGAAAGAGTGACGAGAAAACAAACAAAAAGAGTGAGCAGAACATATGTAACAATAAAAGCAAAATGACAATATGAAACCAGTTAAGAGTCCAAAATAATAACAAAAAGAAATGCCATAAGGCCAGACTTAATTGCGAAAGCATTGGTATAGATCAGTATTATAAAAATGAGAGTTTCCTTCAGTGCACGAAAGTCTGTAAGGACTGAAAGAGTAGAGTCTTGAGATGTTTTAAATTTTCATGTTTCTAGTAAAAAGCCATTTAGCAGAGTGGGAACAAAATCTATAAATGGGGAATCAATAGGTTTGATATTAGAACAGTGAGTAAGGCAGTTTGCCTTTCACTGGGGAGTGTGTGTAAGGAGGTAGTGCAGACAAACTTAAAAACCACGCCAAAACCAGACTATACAAATGCCTAATGTCCCAGAAGAGATGATCTTTAAGCTTTTGCAAAAGGTTAAATAATTTTAAGATCTACATTGACAAGATAAATGATACTGCAAACCAAGTAAACTAGGAAATAGAATAATCTTCCAACTCTTTTAAGATGAAGAGGTGTTTGTAAAAAATGAATATGTATGTACACACATGCACTATATATTCGTGTGTGTGTGTGTGTGTGTGTGTGTGTGTGTGTGTACACATTCTTGTTATCATTGTTTTGCATTGCAAGGGGCTGAGAGACCATATAAGATGACAGTTTTTAGGGGTTTTTAATTTTTTTTTTTTTAAGATTTATTTGAGGCTGCCTGGGTGGCTCAGTTGGTTGAGCAACTGCCTTTGGCTCAGGTCACGATCCCGGACTTCCAGGATCAATTCCCGCATCGGGCTCCCAGCTCCTTGGGGAGTCTGCTTCTCCCTCTGGCCTTCTCCTCGCTCATGCTCTCTCTCACTCATTCTCTCTCAAATAAATAAATAAAATCTTAAAAAAAAATTAAAAAAAATATTTATTTATTTGAGAGAGAGAACACAAATGGGAGGGGCAGAGTGAGGGAGAAAGAATCATAGGCAGACTACATTCTGAGCAGAGAGGCTGATATTGGGCTTGCTTTCATGACCCTGAGATCACAACCTGAGCTGAAACGAAGTCTTAGATGCTTAACCAATTGAGCCCCTCAGGCACCCCGACAGTTTAATGTTTTAGATAATATAGTATGTTGAAATTTGTATACAAAGCTCATAGATAATACTCATCTACTGTTGAAGCATTATTTCAGACACTTCTACTCTTGAAAATACTCATCTAATCCAACCATATTCCCTCAACCAATTTCCAGTGTGAGTGATAGCTTATTTTCAAATTGACTATACAGTGAAGAGCTCTAACCTGTAAGGGCTATAAATCCTCTCAGCTTTGGCCCAAATAGAATTGAAACAATATGTAACAAAATAAATGGTTTCAATGTACAAAAAGTCTTCCTTTTCCCTTCTTGAGAAAGTTTAAATTAAGAGTTAAAAATTAAGTGTTTTACGAAATTTAAAACTAAATTCTTAGTTTCTATGGCATTTAAAATAGTATAATATTAAAGTTAATGGATATTTATCAATTTCCTTTTAAAAATATGTGGCAAATAAATTATGAATAGCAAGTAGTATTTACTGAAACCCACACAGCAAAGTACATTGTACTGAATATAGGAAAAGTCATCAAACCATTACTTTCTTTTTCTCCTTCATTATTACTACAGATATGACAAAGAAAAATTTCAAAAATACTCCAAGTAATCTACATATAAAATTTATAGGAAACTCAGATTTTGTAATTTCCCTGGATAATACCTACTTTCACCATATTCAAACATTATGGTTTAATGTCTACAAAAACATTTATTTCGATCTGTCATCCTAGAGTTTGACACTCTTTCTTACCAAAATAAGCCAAGTAACACAGAACATTCTGTGATTTTTACCTCCTTCACTAGGTATTAGAGATACATTAAACAGAAGCAATTCATGAAGGGTTCACTAGAGTTACTTTCCTAAAGCAAAATTCCCTTTATAAATTATTGTTGCTGCATACAAAACATACACAAAAGTAAAGTACATGTGTCTAGGGATGTGTATCCGTTTACTATTATGAAGAAAACTCATGTATGCAGCTCAGTGCTTCTGAGAGCAGAGTGACCACACTCTTGCTCCCTGAGAATAAAGGCTATCAGCCTTTCAAGGCATGCCTGTACCTAGGACAGGCAGGATGGGTATTTACTCTATCCTTAAACTAAAACCAACTACTACTCTTACTGAATTATCTTGGCAGTTTAAATAATTTTTATAAAACTACAAAAACAATTTAATGGGAAAAGAATAATAACTTATTATGTGCATTACACAATTGACTATATTCATCCAATTCTTCAATATCTCTGGAAAACAGACAATCACCATTATTTTAATGTTGAATAAGCTGAGGAACACTTTGGTAAGAAGCTGTCATATGCAGAGGGATGATCTTCATACTATCATTGAGAAGCACCCGAGGATGCTGGGATCAGAGCTAATATATTTAAAGGCTAGTAATAAAAATATTGATGATAAAGGTTGGTCCACAAATCTGAGGAGCATGACCCATTCTAAATCTTCCAAGTGTCAATCAACTTCATAAGACATGTTGACTAGTATAGGAGTATAAAGTTAGGAAGTAGGTAGACTACCCACTTTCCTATCTTTTTCACAGTCACATCCATCACTGGCAGCTTCCATGGGCCTCTCCTGGAACTTTCTGCATCTTCTCTCTCTGCTCAGGATCCAGGAGGCTGAACTATAAAGGACATATCCACATGCTTCTTTGTCCTCTAGCTTTTCCTTGGGTTTGGCTGATATGTAGAACCGGCAAGAAGTAACACGGATGGAAGAGGCTATGAGATCACCATGGGCTAGCTGTTCCCTGACCTTGCATCAGGCGGCTCTCTTTGATTCCAGGTTAAGACAAATCTTCCCTCTTCTCACATACTTTGGTCCAAGGGTGATAACAGCCCCTGCTTTTACTATCTGTTGTGGTTTCTTTCTGCACACTACTTCCCTAAATAACTCCTTTATTGAATAATCTCAAATTTTACAATATCAGTGTGCCATCTCTGTCTTGCCAGGATACTGACTGATGTAACATATGATGAACTGGGGGAATATCAATAAGAGGAATCCTCCTAATTTTGTGCTATTTTCCTTTATAATTAAACCATATTTATTTTTCCTCCTTTTTCTTTTCTTTCTTTCTTTTATTTTAATGGAAGGGGGATATTTTTGGTAAAGATGTACCACTTCAGTTTATTAAAAAAAAATGTTTCCAGGGGAAAGACAATATTAAATATGAATTATTTTTAAATGCTGAACTCATCACAGGTTTACATAAACATTCTGATCCCTAAAACATTTATTTTTGCAAGAATAAAAGGCCTTTAAATACCATTTTCTATTGATTTCCCTGTTTAAATTATAACCACTTCAGAATCCTTATTCCTACCAACATTTAAATGTGTACAAGGTTCTCAAAACCAACCAACTTAAAAAACAAAACAAAAAACCTCTTATTTTGTTCTATATCATATTCTAAGTGCCAGCTTCTTGGAAGAATCAACAGTTGATGTCTCTCTTTGACTATTTTCTCTATAAAAGATTGGCTTCAGAATTCTCCTCTTCCTGTCCACAGCAAGTTTCCTTTCCAAGGTCACCAGGACTTTTGCTGTGCTTTTCCCAATGCATAGTTTTTAGGCCGAATCTTACATGATCTCTCAAAAACATTCCAACCTGTGAATACTCTTCATATTTAAGACTTTCTACATCTCATTTATGGCTATCACTCTTCTTTTGCTGTCCTCTTGTGCCTGTGACCACATCTCCGTGTCTTTAAGCATTTTGTTTTTTTAACTGTCCTCCACCTTTTGTCTTCCTCTCTCTGTTATCTCCTCCACACCCACAGCTTCAAGCCTGTATACTGAAGGCCATATGATTTACATAAATCGCTTTATCTCTTTCCTGAGCTCCACATATCCATCCTGAATACATTCTGAGTATCTCCATGTGAATGTGCCATAAATACCACAATCACAACATGTTTAAAAAGGAAGCCATAATCTTCCTCTCAGAGGTGCTTCTCTTCCCGGTATCCCCAGCTCAGGAAAGGGCAAATTTGCTGTCCTATTGCGCAAATCAGAAACATGGAAACTAATGTTGGTTACTTTCTCTTCCTCCTCACCTGACCATCTCTAAAGTCTAATCAAAATCTTTCTTTCACCTTCTTCCCCAATCAACTGCTGTGACATCTCCTAGCCAGCCTGTCCCTCACTGCAGCACATTCCCTGTATTACCTGAACAGTGGGTGGCGGTGGTATGATGGGTGGTGAGGAAGGACTCTTCAAGACCTAGTCCCTGCTTATCTCTCCAGACTTATTTCTACATTTCTCACCACCACAAATTCCACTCCAGTTATACAAAATTTGCTTCAGGCAAACAACTTTTTCTCTATTTCCAGACCATTCTTTAGTGGAATCAAGCACCTCTGCTTCACTTGCCTAATGACTACTATCTTTCTAAATTTGCCCCTGAAATCACTTTTCTTATTAAAATTTACGGGTTCCCTAGCACCACTGTTAGGAAGTAGTACCCTACACAGTCAATAACACTGTGTTTATCTGTCACAGAACTTCTCACATTTTATTCTTGATTATCACCTTCAGTAACATATAATGTATCTACAACCTGAGTTGGTCTAATACCATATCCATCTATCACCAATGCCCATATAATATATGGCATAGATTACATTCTTTTTTTTTTTTCATAGATTACATTCTTAATGAGAGTTTGTGAATGAAGAAATGAATGAATTTTTTAAAAATTACCATTCTAAATCAATAGGTAAACCCAGCAAAACAAACAAAAAAACTAGTATGTCTTTAATTTTGGTAAACTGTCATCATTAGGTATTTTTATCCTCTAAATTTGCCCTAGCACTTTTCCCCCTAGTTTATTTTCATATAGTTTTCCTTAGAGACTCACAACTTAATCAAATATATCAGAGATGGATAGAAGCGATACTCTCATGATACCAGTCTATTGCTAGCATGGGCTTATTTCCCTTCAGGAGAATTTCATATGTGACTCCATCATCAAACACCAAGTTTCCAGAGAGTGTCTCAAAGTATAAGGATACTGTACTTTCCGAAGCTCCTATTTAAATAGCATTCGTATTTGAAATCAAGTATCATATGACTCTATTGAACTTACTAAGATTTCTTTCAACCAAATTATATTAGAGCCCTGATGGGAATAGGGATGAATTATTTGGCAGGCTTTCTCTTCTTTATTCACTTCCATTTGTTTACCTTCCTCTAAGAAAATGTTATAGGACTTGACAAGCTGGCTTTATTACAGAAAGAATACACATATAGGAAATAACATGGAAATGGAAAACCAATCTCTAAGCCTAAACTAGGAAACGGAAAACCAATCTCTAAGCCTAAACTTTATGACTGAAACCTTTAAACATCCAAATGCTGTCTCCCCTTTCTTGCATTCATCTGTACTCCTTTTCTGATAGTTATAATTCCTGTCGCCCACTCTAAATAAGACACTGAAATAGCCTTGTATTTTTTTCAGTGTCCCCTGCTACATTCCAAGATGTTTTTTACTACTTAAAAAGTTTTTTACTACTTAAAAAAGACAAGTGGTCATTAACAGGTAGTTTGCGTAGCCCTATCACTGCAACCTATGCCAAATATAGAATACAGTATAATATAACACCAAGCATACAAATAATTAAATGAGATGATAGTAGTGCTTTGACTCACTATGCTTTTGTGCTCACCTGTGATCGGTGTAATTACTTCTAAACCAACACTCTCCCTTCCTTAAACGAATAGGTTAGTTATAATGAAAGTAGAAGATGCTGAATGCCAGGCTAAGGATTGTCCATATATTCTCTCAAATCCTCATAGCTCTAAAAGGCAATATTATGTGGATGCTAAGTCTGGTTCTAATAACTTTCCCAAGCCTGAACATGTAGTAAGTGATAAGGAGGATATTCAAACCCATGTCCTTAGGATTTACTATTCCATGAACTCTTATTGCCATATCTACCCAGGTAGTTAGTCTAGGTCCAACCTCTACCTACATATATTCATTAAAATGAATATTTGCCTATAGCCCTTTGCTTGAGCCAGCTTCATAAATACTTACATTGGGAAGAAAGTTTACTTACGTGTCCTCGATCCATTTCCAAAAACATTTGTTAAAATGGTAACAAGTCCCATATACAACTACATCAAAAAATATCTAAAAATTAATTTAACCAAGGAGGTGAAAAATCTGTATGCTAAAAACTGTAATGATGTAAAATCTGTATGCTGAAAACTGTAAGATGTTGATGAAAGAAACTGAAAACAACACAAATGGAAAGATGTATCATGCTCATGGATTGGAAGAATTAATACTGCTAAAAGGTCCAAAATATTTGAAGCAATCTACAGATTCAATGCAATCCCCATCAAAATACCCATAGTATCTTCCACAAAACTAAAACAAATAATCCTAAAATTTGTAGGAACTACAAAAGACTCCAAATAGCCCAAAGCGTGAGAAAGAACAAAGCTGGAAGCATCACAATCCCAAATTTCCAACTATAATACAAAGCTATAGTAGTCAAAGTAGTATAGCACCAACAGAAATCATGCACACAGATCAACAGAATAGAACAGAGCTCAGAAATAAGCATGCACATAAGGCAACTAATTCATGACCAGGGAGACAAGAGTACATACTGGGGAAAAGACAGTCTCTTCAATTAATGGTGCTGAAAAACTGGATGGCTACATGCAAAGGGGTAAGTCCAGAGCATTTTTGCCATATACACACATAAAGTCAAAATGGATTAAGGACCTAAATGTAAGATCTGAAACCATACAATTAAAAGAAAACATAGGCAGTAAACTTTTGGACATTGGCCTTATTTTTCTGGATTTGTCTCCCCATGTAAGGGAAACAAAAGTGAAAATTATCTATTTGGAGTACATGAAACTAAAAAGCTTTTACACAAAGAAACCATCAGCAAAACTAAAAAAAAAAAAAAAAGAAAGAAAACAACAACAAAACCCTACTACATGGGAAAAGATATTTGCAAATGATGTACCTGATAAGAGCTTATTATCCAAAACAAATAACTGCACACACACTCACCCACACACACGTAATCTAATTAAAAATGGGCAGAGAGGGGCACCTGAGTGGCTCAGTGGGTTAAAGCCTCTGTCTTCGGCTCAGTTCACAATCCCAGGGTCCTGGGATCAAGCCCCGCATTAGGCTCTCTGCTCATCAGGGAGCCTTCTTCCCCCTCTCTCTCTGCCTGCCTCTCTGCCTACTTGTGATCTCTGTCTGTCAAATAAATAAATAAATAAAATCTTAAAAATAAAAATGGGCAGATGACCTGAAGAGACATTTTTTTTCAAAGAAGACATCCAGATGGCCAACAGAAACACGAAAATTTGCTCAACATCATTCATCATCAGGGAAATACGTATCAAAACTACAAAGAGATATCACCTCACACTTGTAAGAAAGGCTAGTGTCAAAGACAGGAAGTGACAAGTGTTGTTTAGCATGTGAGAAAAAGGAACACTTGTGTACTATTGGTAAGAATGTAAAATGGGGCAGCCATGATAAAAACAAAACAAAAATAAATAATAAAAACAAGAAATACTACAGCGGTTCCTCAAAAAAATTAAAAACAGAACTACCAAGATGACCTAGAAATTCCATATCTGAGTATTTGTACAAAGAAAACAAAACACTAATTCAAGAAGATATATGCCCTCCTATGTTTATTGCCTTATTTATAATATCCAAGATATGGAAATCAAGCATCCATCAATATATGAAGATGTGATACACACACACACACAAACACATACACACATTCACATACATACACATACAATGGAATATTATATAGCCAAAAAAGAGAATGAAATCCTACCACATGTGACAGTATAAATGGATGGAGAGAGTATTACACTAAGTGAGTTAAGTCAGACAAAGAAGGACATGTATCATATGTTTTCACTCCTATGGGTAATCTTAAAAACAAGCAAAACTGAAACAGAATCACAAACACAGAGAACAAACTGGTGGCTGCCAGAGGGGAGAGTGGTTGTGGGGTGAACAAAATCATTAAAGGGGATTAAGAGGTACAAACTTCCAGTTAAAAAATAAATAAGTCATGGGGATGAAAAGTACAGCATAAGAAATGTAGTCCATAATACTGTAACAATTTTGCATGGTGGTACATGGTAATAGCAACAACAAAAAAGATAAAAAATACATAGGCGCATTCTCCACATGAATGGCTCAGATATAAATAAAAAAGGAAATCAGGTAAGTATAACAGAGATTAGTGTGACTACAAACAGAATGTTTCCAGAAATGCTAAGTAAACACAGCAAAGGAAATAGTAAAACCAAAAGACAACTGACAGAATGGGAGAAGATATTTGCAAATGACATATCAGATAAAAGGCTAGTATCCAAAAATTAAAAATCTATAAAGAACTTAAACTCAACACCCAAAGAACAAATACTCCAATCAAGAAATGGGCAGAAGACATAACAGACATTTCTGCAAAGAAGACATCCAAATGGCCAACAGACACATGAAATAGTGCTTATATGGCATTATTCATCAATTCATCTGTCGATGGACATCTGGGCCCTTTCCATAGTTTAGCTATTGTGGACAACAGCCATATTGACTGGCTACTGTGGACATCACTTGGCATCAGGGAAATACAATCAAAACCACAGTGAGATACCACCTCACACCAGTCAGAATGGCTAAAATTAACAAGTCAGGAAATGACAGATGCTAGCGAGGATGCAGAGAAAGGGGAACCCTCCTACACTCTTCAAGGGAATGCAAGCTGGTGCAGCTACTCTGGAAAACAGAATGGAGGCTCCTCAAAAAGTTGAAAATAGAGCTAGCCTATGACCTAGCAATTGCACTACTGGGTATTTACCCCGAAGATACAAATGTAGTGATCTGAAGGGGCACGTGTACCTGAATGTTTATAGCAGCAATGTCCACAATAGCCAAAATCTGGAAAGAGTCCAGATGCCCATTGACAGTTGGATGGATAAAGAAAATGTGATATAGATATATATATCTATATGATGAAATAGTATGCAGCCATCAAAAATGAACTCTTGCTATTTGCAACAACACGGATGGAACCAGAGGGTATTATGCTAAGTCAAATAAGTCAATCAGAGAAAGGCAATTATCACATGATCTCACTGATTTGAGGAATTTGAGAAACAGACAGAGGGTCATAGGGGAAGAGAGGAAAAAATGAACTAAGACGAACAACAGAGGGAGACAAACCGTAAAAGACTCTTAATCTCAGGAAACAAACCAAGGGTTGCTGGAGGGAAGGGAGTTTTGGGGGGATGGAGTGACTGGGTGATGGACATTGGGGAGGGTATGTGTTGTGGTGAGTGCTGGGTGCTATGTAAGACTGAATGAATCACAGACCTATACCCCTGGAACAAATAATACATTATAAGTTAATTTTAAAAATGCTAAGAAAGGCCTACATGCTTTGTTTAGCAACATAATACAAGCAACTATGTTACTGATGAGAAAATCACGGTAAGACTCTAGAGAACTTTGTTTCACCCGTCAAGCTCTCTTTATAATTTCCAAACTGCATTTCTTCCCTGGCACACCGAGTTAGTGAAAATAACTCACAGCAGCTGGATTCATCTTCATTAAAGTGACAGTCGGGCACTCCATCGCATAGCAGGAGGGATGGGATATACTCGTCGCTCGAGCACTGGAACTCCATTTTACCACAGCGCTGAGGAGCAGGGCTGAGAGAACAATCCATTTCGTCAGAGCCATCTATGCAATCTTCCTGACAGTTACATTTCCCCGAGAGAGGGACACACTGGAGTGTGTAGATACAAGAAAATTGATTGGCTTCACAGGGTGATGGCCAGGGTGCCACAGGACCTAAACAGAAAGCAAGTCATTTCCGTATTAGGAGAATTATTGCTCTGTCCATTGTTGAAACATTATAGGATACATTTATTACTGGGTAAAAATGAAAAATTATGGTAATTTAAGTAAATTAATCTTCAATTAGGAATGATAGGAGCTCTACAAAACATCCAAGTGCTATTAGAGAAGATGTCTCTTCTTAACCTCAGAAATGACATTCTTAAAAAAAGGACACTTTCAAATTAAAGAAGAAATTTTGGTTCATCAGTCTTAAATTTGACCACTAAATCAGATTTTCCTCGAGAGTAAAGATATTTTATGCAGTAAGGTAAGCATTTTGGAAAGCTGCATTCACATTTTTCAAATTTTGTGAAGGGAACTGTCATTCTACCAGTAGGAAATTAATAAACATTCTGTGGTTCCACTTGGGAAATTTGGCTCCTGAGACCCTGGTTAGGACAGGGTCACTGTAGCAGACCTCCACCATGGCTCTATCACACTCCTCTCTGCCTCTGGGTCTTGATGACAGCTCAAAGGTCACATGCTACCATATGTAAAGTGCCAACAAAGTCATACTGGATGGCAAAACCCTGCACTAGCAGGCATCCTGAAGATAATGTGGTTCAAACCCAAACCGACTTCTTTTACAAATGAGGACCTGGAAGCCCATAAATTTTAAGGGCCCAAAGACATAATACTAGTTTAATAAATTATTAGCACATGAAACTATTCTGCAGAAAAGGTTAAAATCAGCTCAGTCAAAACCTAAAGCATGAAAAAAGACTGTTGACTTGTTGCAATTTCCAGAGGTCAGAAATACATGAGAGTATACACAAGTGCACTAATTTGCTGGAACATTATTAGTAGAATGGTCCTTACACTTCATACTGTCTGACAGTAGTTGATGGGCGACTCATCAGTATATCAAGAGAGAAAAAAATACATAATAGTGGGGACCAGTTCAGGAATAGTTTTGTGTTCTTTACATCTTAAAACAACTTTTACTCATAAATTATTTAAATTATATGTAAAATTATATATTATATCTTATATAGAAGATATATGATATAAAAATTACATAATTATATATAAGATGTAGATTACATATTATATGTAACATATGTGAGATTATATAAGAATGGTAATTAATTATATAATTATATAAGAATAATTTGTTTTATGCATTAAGATGGTGATGTGACTTATTAAGAAAAAAAAAAAAACAGAATCTGACACTTCCTCTTCCCCGATTCACTCACTAGAGGTAATATATCTAGGATATATTTAGACTCAAACTCTGTGGGGAAAGCCATATATTTGAGGGAACCTTCCATGGAAACCAGCATATTGAACTGGAGACTCTGCTACCTTGTTCTTATTTAGCGACTGACAGGTCAGAGCAGCATAGAGAGTTATATGCTCCCACATATATGTGGGATCAGGAACATGACAAGGATGGCCACTCTTGCCACTGTTGTTCAACATAGTACTAGAAGTCCTAGCAGTAACAATCAGACAACAAAAAGAAATAAAAGGTATTCAAATTGGCAAGGAAGAAGTTAAACTTTCTCTCTTTGCAGATGACATGATAATTTATATGGAAAACCCAAAAGACTCCACACCTAAACTACTAGAACTCATACAGCAATTCAGTAATATGGCAGGATACAAAATCAACGTACAGAAATCAGTTGCTTTCTTATACACTAACAATGAAAATATAGAAAGGGAAATTCCATCTACTAGAGTACCAAGAACCATTAAGATACCTGGGAATAAACCTAACCAAAGAGGTAAAGAATCTGTCCTCGAGAAACTACACAACACTTCTAAAAGAAATTGAAGAAGTCACAAAAAGATGGAAGACCATTCCATGCTCATGGATCAGAAGAATACTCATTGCTAAAATGTCTACACTGCCTAGAGCCATCTATACTTTCAATGCCATCCCAATCAAAATTCCACTGACATTTTTCAAAGAGCTGGAACAAACAAGCCTATAATTTGTATGGAAACAGAAGAGACCCCGCATTGCTAAGGAAATGTTGAAAACGAAAAACAAAACTGAAGGCATCATGTTGCCTGAATTCAAGCGTTACTACAAAGCTGTGATCACTAAGACAGCATGGTACTGGCACAAAAACAGACACGTAGACCAGTGGAACAGAGTAGAGAGCCCAGATATGGACCCTCAACTCTATGGTCAAATAATCTTTGACAAAGCAGGAAAAAAAATACATGGGAAAAAAGACAGTCTCTTCAATAAGTGGTGCTGGGAAAATTGGACAGCTATGTGTAGAAGAATGAAACCCGACCATTCTCTTACACCATACACAAAGATAAACTTGAAATGGATACAAGACCTCAATGTGAGGCAGGAATCCATCAAAATCCTAGAGGAGAACATAGGCAGTAACCTCTTCGACATCGGCCACTTCTTTCAAGATATGTCTCCAAAGGCAAAGAAAACAAAAGCGAAAAATTATTTTTGGGACTTCATCAAGATCAAAAGCTTCTGCACAGCAAAGGAAACAATCAACAAAACAGAGAGGCAACCCACAGAATGGGAGAAGATATTCACAAATGACACTACAGACAAAGGGCTGATATCCAAGATCTATAAAGAAATTCTCAAACTCAACACACACAAAACAGACAATCATGTCAAAAAATAGGCAGAAGACATGAACAGACACTTCTCCAAAGAAGACATACAAATGGGTAACAGACACATGAAAAAATGTTCATCATCATTAGCCATCAGGGAGATTCAAATCAAAACCACATTGAGATATCACCTTACACCAGGCAGAATGGCCAAAATTAGCAAGACAATTGTTGGAGAGAATGTGGAGAAAGGGGAACCCTCTTACACTGTTGGTGGGAATGCAAGTTGGTGCAGCCACTTGAGAAAACAGTGTGGAGATTCCTCAAGAAATTAAAAATAGAGCTTCCCTATGACCCGCAATTGCACTACTGGGTATTTACCCCAAAGATACAGATGTAGTGAAAAGAAGGGCCAACTGTACCCCAATGTTTATAGCAGTGCCTCAGTGAGGGACATCTCTGAAAGGGCCAGTGCGGTTCCAGAGCCCGGTGACATGGGCTGAGGCCCCTACCACACCTGCCTTGTCCCCTACCATCCCTCTGCCCAGTCCCACTCCCTTTGCTTCACGGGGCTTGCTGCTGGGAGGATTTCTAGTCAGCTTTCTGCATAGGAATCTGTGCCTCAGGGTCCACTTCCCTGGGAACCCAACCTAAGATACTCTCTAACCAGCAAAATGTATCTTGTTTTAAACCGAATTCCTCTGAATCACTTCTTAAATTTTCCACTGAAGAATTTCTGATGCAAGAGGAACACGAACTTGCATCTCTAGGGGAGTCTAAATAGGCTCTTAGCCAGAAGCAGTTCTCCACACGCTCAGCATTTCTCTTAAGTCTCTTGTTTTATCTAATGAAAATTCTCTATTCTACTACAGAATATATCCGTGCTTTTTTCTAATACAAAAAACTTCCTCCAGGTATTCAAATGAAATGAGCACTCTGGGAAGACGTGGCATATTTATCTTCTGAATTCAGTGCGTTCTGCTGCACAATCCCTTCGAGAAGTTAAGAAAGTGTTCCTAAAATTTTAATAAATGTATTTATTCTTGGGTGTCACCCGTGGAGTCAGCTAATCATTACAGGTGATATCTTTGTCATACAATCCTGTAAAAAATGAACAGTATTAATTGTTCTTTTTTATAACCAGAATATTCTCAGCACCATCTTAAACACAGATTACTGAATGAAAAAAAAAAGATAGTCAATCGGAAAAGGCGAAGTATTGTCAGATTCTAACTATATGATATTCTGGAAAATGCAAAACTGTGGAGACAGAAAAATGCTCAGTGGTTGTCAGGGGTTGGGGGAAGAAGAGATTAATGAGTGGCGCATAGGGGACTTTAGAGCAGAGAAATTCTTCTGTATGACACTGTAATAGTCGCTATGTGTCATGCCACAGACTGAATGTTTGTGTCCCCCCGCCCCAGTTTCATACGCTGAAATGTGGTGAAATCTGGAGGTGCGGCCTTCCAGAGGTGATTAGCTCATGACGGTAGAGCCCCCATGGACATAAAAATAACTCTTGGTCCTTCCACTTTGTGAGCACACAGCAAGAAAGCATCGTCTAAGAGAAAGCAGCGACAGTATACCTCAGAATCTGTATGCTAGCCTGTAACTCATATTTGATGTTCTGCTTCTGAAATTTCTACGTTCTAGTTTCTCCAGATCCCTTCTGAAATTCAACATTTAAAGTACACAATGCTTTCGGGGCACCTGGGTGTCTCAGTCGGGAAAGTGTTCAACATCTGATTTTTAGCTCAGGTCATGATCTCAGGGTTGTGGGATTGAGCTCTGTGTGGGGCTCCGCACTCGGCGCTGGGTCCGCTTGTCCCTCTCCCTCTGCTCCTCCCCCATGTGCACTCTCTGTCTAACTCCAATCAATCAATCAATCAAATCTTAATAAAAAATAAAGTACACAATATGATGAAAAATATAGAGTACACAGGCCAAGCACACTGACCCATTACTTACCAGGCCCAGTGAGCTGCTTAGGCAGGTTGTTTAAAACCAGGGGAACTTAAATGCGAGGCCAGTGAATACACAAGGGAACAGATGCCAGATCAGTCCCAAGCCTAGCACACTCTGTTGGAAATGTGCGTTGCTGTTCACTGCATAACAACGTGGCCAGAGCAGAACAAAGACCTCCGCCAGGAAGGTGAGCTAAAATAGCACATTCAGGGCTCACAGTGTCCTTTCCATATACCCCGAAGGGCTCCGTCAGCATAGAGAAAGTGGAAGAAAGTAGGAAAGAGAGAAGGTTGCTCATATGGTGGAGATTGTGAAAGGGAAAGACAGGAGCAGGAAAAAAGACACTTCAGGAAAATGGTGGACTCATTTTAACAATATGATTCGCTGTTAACCTTAAAAGTACTTCTTGTTGTTAAGTCACCATCTCTCCGGCTGTATCTGATGGGAGGTATTGGGTGGATCCGAGGTTGAGACAGGAGGAAGCCAGAGGCTGGTGGGCAAGCCTGGTGCGCACGCGCGCACATGCACACACACACACACACACACACACACACACACACACTATCTCATATTAGCCGTAGGGGAAAGTGTCTCAAATGAATTCCAAGTCTAATGGGTGCTGAGATCAATAATGAGGTGTATCTCCTGCTGCAGTCTGCAACTGATTTACTCTCTGTATGTTAAAGCCGACGCAAGGCTGTCCCAACAGTAACGCTATGCTCCCGCGCTACCTCCCGCCAAGGATGATTCCTCCAGGGGAGACGAAGTGGGGGGGTACAGCCGGCATCACAAAGTGTGCCGAAGTCACCGCCCTCTTGTCTGCGCTGCATGAGGAGTGCGGGAAGCACACGGGCATTCACTTCGGTGTGTTTTCAGCAGAAAACAGGTTAAGACATGCTGCTTTAGAGTACAGGGGATTTGTATGGCCGTTCGTTTTGACAAGAGTCGTTCTGAAACCAGCAGAAAAATCCCACCATGGAAGCTATTCTAGCGCCATCAAGAAAGGGCAGGTGCGTCACTGCGACCGCCTCTTTGCCACGTCTACTGCTCGGTTTTTGCTCAGAGTCTGGACAATCCAAGACAGAGGTGGAGAAGTTTCGACCTTCGTTTGAAAATACAGTGACATCTTAATGTCCAAAGGAGCACACATGAAGTGTGGGCTCAATATTTCTTAAATGGATGAATAATAAGGGAATGGCTTATAATAGTAGTTTTACTTTCCTTGATAATATGCAGTGAAATAACCAAAATGGATAAAATAACGAATGCACTGACTAAATGACTATGTCCATTGATTTAATTAGCCATGAAACAGGGTAGACCAGAAAAATAGAGACCAAGAAGTTCTCTCAAAAATAACCTTCCAATGTATTTTAGTAAATCTATAATTTAGCAACTAAAGCTATCATACATTCACATGGACACTATGGGTTTTTACTGATTGCTTCAGAAGGTTTGTGGGATTTTTACATGTAAGGACTTTGACAGACCACACTCTCTATATGAATAAATCTGCCCTTTTGGTTTTGCAATAAATCTCAGGATATGGTAGAAAAAACGAAAACAAAACACCTGGGATAAAAGAGAACTGACCCTGTTTAACTAACATTCATATTCCCAGTAACTAAGACATTCTTCTGAACACCACAGTCTGCTTCATTCTATGCTCTACACACAGTTATAATTCCAGATATTTTGGGGTCTTTCTTTTGTCCTACAGGATGTTGAACTTCCTTAGTCACTCAGTTTGGGAAGCAGTTGAAATAGCTTTCTCATACCAATAAAAACTACTTCATACTGATGATTTACAGTGAAACACAGTGAAACATTCTTATGATTTTCATATAAATTCAATAAGAGTCTAGAGTCCCAAGGATAATCAGATGGATTTTTATCTTTATGATTAATATGCTTAGTGAAGACAAAATTGATTGCCTGTTTTGAAAGGAAAAAAAATATGCACAAGGAAGTTCAGTTTTAAAGAGCAGGAAGTAAGCTGTTGCCAAATATTGCCATACCCAATGACATAAATGGTAAAATGCTCACTGTAAAATATATTGGTTATAAATGGGTAATTATCTCTGGCACACATCTCATGAATAATACTCAGAAACATTACAAAACATTATAAGATTATAGGAGGGGAAAATGTATATATATATATATATATATACATACACACACACATGCACGCACACACACACGTATATATTTAATTTTAATTCTTTAGAACTTTTAGTTTGAGGCTATTTTGAGTTATAATTTTATGTTTCCTATTTCCTGAAGGACCTTCATAAAGTATAAAAATATTCATTTCTTTTTTCATTAATAATGGTTATTTCTAATTTGGAGTCCTAAGAGAATCATTTTGATCTACTTTAATTTCCATATCTAATAGCTTAAATATTCCTGAAAAGATGGAATGTGACCTCTGTTTGGACTAAAGAGAAACAGAAGAGTAGGGGCACACAGAGACGTCTGGGGTGCATGCAGAGTATGTGAGAAGTCAGGAGGGCTTACACGGTTTGTCAGAAGGGCTACACAAACAAGAAATGTCAAAAGTCTGACAGAAGAGACCAAAGTCAGGGAAATCTAAAAGCTTCCAGAAGTTGGATCCAGCATGGAAGCTGATAAGGGCCTGAGAACAGATGCCAAATAGAAAGGCATCATTATTTTCAAAGGGAGGAGCTGTGGCCACTCAAGGCTAAGCTATAATAAATATAGAAGAAAGCTGAGTGAATTTTAAAATGTATACAGACATACGTATAATGTGTATATGTGCATTTGTGCAAATACCGTGTGTTCACCCGTATGCATGAATGTACTCGCGCACACTGGTGGGTGGTTTGAAAGCATGGAGCTCTTTGCTACTGACAGAAGGGTGGTGGGAGGAGAAGGCGGTGGGGGATGGGCACCAGAAGGGAAGCGCACACGAGGCTATAGAGGGGTGAGTACTCTACTGCTCTAGTTCCCGCTCCCCCACAGCTCATATGGAGGTCACATGCTTAAAAGAAAATCAAGAATACATTTAGGGAACATCAAGAGTTGAGGAAACAGGACCTAATTCAGAGGCCCCCAAAGAGTGATCCCTTTTACTCCACATCAACGTTTGCCACAATTATGGACAACTCCTTCCTAAAGGAAAAACAGTGACGGTAATGTAAATGGATGAGATTGCATAAATGAAGAATTTTCTGCATCAACTAACCTCAAATAATCTAAAACGTGTGTGAATGTGGGAACATATATAAAATGTTGCTGGTCATTTCTTTCTTGTGATGAAGCCTGGAGCCCAGACAGACCCTAGTGGATTAACTGATTCATTCCTATTTTATCATTTCCAGATGGTGTGACAGTTCCCGGTCGGACACATCTATGCTGGTGTGGCCTTAGCTATACTCCGTGTTGGACCAGGTTGCGCACTTGACCTAATTGACTGCTGTTGTTCACTTGGTAGCTCTGGCCCACATTAACTACAACTTTATTGAATAGTTTCAAAAAAATAAAAAAAATTCCCCAATGCTGAACTCTTGACTTCTAATTTTAGGGCCATTATTCTTAAATACATTCCTTTTTAAATTCATGCTTCATATTGTTTCCAGGTTACATTCCCCAAAGGAAGACTCCTGCTCAAAAAATGGTTCTCCAATGCCTTACAGGATTTAGGGCTGAAGTACCACTGTCCAGATGCCTGACTCAGCCTCACCCATGTTCTCCCTCTTAAGCCTATAACGGCAGAGGAAATAATGAACATTTCAGATATGATGGTGTTATACTCTTTGCTGGCTGGGAAAGGACCAGGAAAGAAAATGTTGTTGGCAAGCTTTTACTTACAGAAATTTTGAGTATTTTGGCACCAATCAATTATTAGATTTTTATATAAGCATAGAAGGCTTGAGATGGAGAGTAGGAAGCTATCTCCCCATCACACACCAGAAATACAGGCACTGAAGGGAGTCTAAAGAGTTTTAAGCAATCTGCAGTGAGAGAAGATTGTTCAATTTCATACACACTTAAGAAACACCTGCTGTACATGTCTTAGGAAGGCCAAAGTACAGATAGATGATGTACTGAGGCAGGTGGTAGTACAGAAGACCACTTAGGGGTCAAATGGAATTCTATGGTGGTCTTTCAGAGATCTCTCAGCTGTAGTGTCTTGACTACTTCTATGACCCAACCAGAAAAAAATGGCTGTGATACCATCACTTCCAGTTAATAGGGCACTGTGTGCTGGAGACAGAGAAAAATAGAGCTATGTTTAATTTAATCAATATTAACTTTTGAGAAATATTAATCAGTAGCTCACCTCTAAGTACAGAGTGTTGTATGTGATTATTATTATTTTAAAAACCACATAATTTTTAAGATTAATTTTTCCCTTCTGATGAAATGATTAAAAGTGATTACTTTGAAGTATATTGGGTTATCTTGCCCCATATGGGATTCTACAGAAGGAAAGAATAACATTATGTTAATTATATTACAATCAGAAAGACCAGAAGGGGCAAACAGCAAAGTCAGGATATTCTAGAACTTGGACTTACCTCCTAATTGATCAATCATTTGCCCCACCTGGCAGAAACAACCCAGTCATCATTTCTTTAGAGCTGTTTTTACCAAAATCTGGTTATTTCCCTAACTTCATGTTTTCTGTTTTGAGCAAGTTTATGTTAGTGAAAATAACTCATATGTATGAAACCATTTATTCTTCATTAAGCCATGAAAGTTGTGTTTTTTTTGCTTTTGTTGTTTTCTATTTCTGTCACTTCCAACTATTCCCAGAAAGAGTAACCAGTCATTTCTGGGTAAAATGTTGTCACAGGCCAATAAGATGTTATCAGAAAAATCGTTATGAGAATTATTGAAGTCACTTCATTTTTAGTTAAAAAAAAATCTTCTTAAAACAGTTTGTGTATGTGTGTGTGTTTTTAGTGAAGCAGTGTCACTTTTTTGTTCTATTTCTTAGGCAACAAACAAACTTGTTTATTTCATAAAGTCTGGATGTTTTCTAGGTAACAACATATGTGTTCCTGGGAATTAGGAAAACCATGATAAAAGTAGACTCTAATAGCCCAAGAGAACAAAACAGAGCCAGATTGACCTTGGCAATGAAAAACTCCCAGACTGTCTCAGACACACTTGGCCTGGTAAAACAGTTGGCCCTATTTCTGAGTGAAAAGAAAGGATTTAGCAAAGGTTATGATAATTTCCAAACATGACTAGGAATTTAGGAGTTGATTACTCTTTCATATGGTAGAGAAATGGCTATATTACTCCACCATGTTTTGTTTTATATAGATGTTATATTACTTATACATTAAAATATATATTATGTATATATTATATGCCATACATACAGAAATATGTACATTTATATGCTAGTATCAGTGCTCACGTAAAAGCATTCACCTTTAAGACAGAGTTAGAACAATAACCTGTGGTTTATCTTCAGGTTCAGAGGGAGGTGCTTGTCAAATCCAGCCAACCTAACGGAGTATGGTTCATAACGGGACTGAGTTTTTCATGGTTTTCATTTGGAACTTTCCCCCTAATTTAACAAAATTCCTTCCAGCCTGATAATAAGTAAGAAATCAAGTAAGAACCATTTCATAGTATAACAAGCAAGCTTCTCCAAACATAGGCAAGGGTAACCCAGGTCTTGCCGGCATAAGCCTGCCTGGTATTAGTTTTTAATGCCATTTTCTGGTTCTTGTGTTTTGTTTTGTTTTTCCTTTAAATGTAATGTCCCTTCCTTGAGTAAAAAGGAATTATCCCATCCTTTGATAAACTTGAGGACTTCATAACCCACAATAATAGATTTAAAGTCTAGGGGCGCCTGGGTGTCTCAGTGGGTTAAAGCCTCTGCCTTCGGCTCGGGTCATGATCCCGGGGTCCTGGGATGGAGCCCCATATCAGGCTCTCTTCTTAGCAGGGAGCCTGCTTCCTCCTCTCTCTGTGCCTGCCTCTCTGCCTACTTGTGATCTCTCTCTGTCAAATAAATAAATAAAATCTTAAAAAAAAAAAAAAAAAGATTTAAAGTCTAATAATATTCTCTAAGCCAAAAAGTGAACTGGGGTTGACTGGTTACCATTTTCTTTCAGCTTTTTTGGTAATCATCACTACTCATTTTAAAATTAGGCTCATGATTCACTAACTGAATCAAAATTATAAAAATGAACCATACATTAAAATCATGTTTTAAATAATTTATCTATAATTACTATACACTTCTGATATAAAATGAATATCCATTCTGTATCATGTGCTGACTTGGAATTTATTTTAGATTTTTCTCAACTTAAAAGTTAAAGATCACTCATTCTCACTAAAATTAAAACACACACACACACACACACAGAACAAGATAATGACAATGGTGATATTTTAACATGGACAAAAAAAAAAGACTGAAAATAAGCTATGAATATCATAAAACACCATGTAAACTATATTATACGAGAGCTGTAAACTTCAAGCTAAGAGAATCTGCAACAGGGTTTGGCTTCCTGTGGGGAGTATCAAGGATAAATTCATGAAAATGGTGGTTTTGCTCTGCCCTTCAAAGTAGAAAAGGATTTACACAAGAGGAGGTAAAGGGCAGGGCATTCCCAGCCACAGAAGTAGTGGGTCCAAAGTCATGGAGGTGGAAGACTATGGGCATAGTTGGATAGAGGGAGGGGGTGCTATTTTGAGGTATTATTTCATAGACAGAGACAGATAAGACAAGAGTTGTACTAAAGGATATGAAACTTATTTAGTAGGTAATTGAGAGCCTATAAGCATTTTTCTTCTTCTTTATAACTTGTATGAATTTATGTATTTTGATTAGTTTCCCTTTTATTTCCCCTCTTTCTGTTAGAGTCCAGACAGATAATTTACTATTCTTGGTTAACTTTATAATTTGGTCCATATGCTTCAGAGTATTCAAGATTGATTATGATTAAAAAGAGAACTGGCCATCACGCAAACCTGGATGGTGTGGAGATTAGATATGAGAGCATAACCTAAGGGACCCTGATGCATGGGCTTGGTCAAGGGTATGCTTCCAAACAACAATTTTAATTCTGACAGAATGACACAGGGACTGTTAGAGATCATTCAGAGTGATGACAGGGGAGTAGACAGACCAGTTTCCAAAGCAAGTTTTCAAAGACAGTGGAATTAGCCAGTTTTACCCTCTGATGTACTTCATCTCACTTGCTTTTCACTTGTTTTTCTGAGTTAGATTCTCAGTATTCTATTTAATTTTTGGAACTATCCAAAATCCTTTCAACAAACTTCGTTTCTACTTAAGTTAACCCAAGTCAAATTCTGCTGCTTGGGGGAAAAAAAAAAATCGTTATTGTGTTGAATAAGAAAGATGCCAGATCTACTTTTCTATAATAGGCCCTAGAAGATGAATTTGGTAGTTTGCTACATGTCAGTAAATTAGATAAATCAGTAATGCAGCCATTACAGAGATTCTGGTGACTAATAAGGATGACTTGAACTAGAGTTTGAACAGTAAAATGGAAGCAAAGGGCGGGGGGGAGGCAAAATCTATAGAATCTGCTGCCTGAGGTGTGTTTAGACTAAGGTAATGGAGGGGTTAAAACACACACACACACACACACACAACTTCTGCTTGTAAGTGCTCTTCCAATCCAAATCCAGGACAGTACACAGTAGATTTCCAACTAACCCGGCTGAAGGGCTGTCCTGCTCAAGTTCACCAACACACCGAAGAGTGAAGACCTTCTCTAACTGCAATGTCACCTCTGCTTTCCCCTGTCTGCCTTACGCCTGCCTTACCCCCTATCTGGCCCACGCCTCCTTCTCTCTGGACTCTCTCCCTTTCTCCGTCACTCTCTATGCATTCCTTCCGCTTTCCTGATCCTCTTGTACAAACCCAGCCCTGCGTGATTTGGAAGGGACTTAGGAGATCATCTATTTCAGCTCCCTGATGAAGAAACATGGTCTAAGGAGTTACAATGATTTTCTCAGAATTGTACAGTTATTTAGTGACACAGTCATGATTTAGACTCGTGTCTCCAGAATTTTAGTCCAGCTGTCACCTCCTCAGCACTCAGTACATGTTTATTCCAAATGTCATGTAACGCTTTATGTAACTTCTCTCCCCAGATCGTCAAGTGAATCCAATGGAGCATGCTTCCTGGCATGTCACTATGGGGGCCCTGATACCCCCATTGGAGAAACACTGGTTCAATTGATGATTTTCTAAAAACATCTGCCTGAATCGACCACAAAGCACTGCTGTAAAAACTGTACCTAAAGATTCTGGATTTTGGATGTGGGTTTGGTTGGAGGCACCTCTTTTGTAGAAACTTACAGAAAGAAGACATGGTTTAATGCCAAAGATCTTACTGTTTATTCATTTGTTTGTTTGTTTGTTTTTAACTATCTTTAAAGCAGAATCTGTCCTATAACATAGTGGGCAAGAACCTAAGGCAAATGTTAGCAACTCTGTTCACACAACTAGTTATCATTGTTATTATGATTATTTAGAATAATAGTAACTTTTCACCCCAAATTTCCTAGTCATTGTGTTAGACTCTGGAGATGAAATAAACAGGCTCCTCTTGCTCATGAGGAGCTCAAATTAGTGGGAAGTGATGTATAAATGCATGTACGTGTTTATATGTATGTATGTATATATATACATATGTACGTATGTATGTTTGCATGTGTGTGAGAAGAGCTAAGAGTAAGTAGGGGAAGGAAAGAAATGGAAGATATAGGACAGGGAAGACTTTGACGGAACAGTGACTGGGAGGAACTCAGAGTGGAAATGACCGAGAACATTTACTCTTGAAAGACAGAGGATTTTTCCTGAGACAAACGGTAACAAAAAAGAGTTTGGTTGTGGATATAGTCACATTTAGAGGTAGAAACAAGAGGTTAAGGGTGTTTGTTATTTAAGGGAGTTATTTTCTATTCAAGGGATATAAGAACATTGGCAGAGTGAAGGATGTTGAAGGGAACAGCTGGGAGATTTGAGGATTATTGTAGGAAATTAGTGCCAGGGAATGGGAAATAGATGTGTGTAGGACCCTTGACCACCAGCTAAGGTGATAAACCAAAACATTTAGTGGTCCCAGTGAACATGATAAACAGCAGCCTGGAAAATACAAATGGTTATAGTAAATCAATTTCAAAGACCAGTAAAGCCAGTATGACTGAACATGTCCTGGATATTTTTATTTATCCTACAGAGTTTGTCCAATAAATAAATGTGTTAATACATGTAATGTACTTATCAAGATGCCTGGCACATAATTAGAACCCAAATTTATCTTTTAAAAAATCTGGACTTGGGGTACCTGGGTGGCTCAGTTAGTTAAGTGTCTGCCTTCAGCTTAGGTATGATCCCAGGGTCTTGGGATTGAGCCCTGCTGCAGGCTCCCTGCCCGGCAGGGAGTTTGCTTCTCCTTCTCCCTCTGCTTCATGCCCCCTCCTAGGGCTCTCTCTCTCTCTTTCTGTCTCAAATGAATAAAAATCCTTTAAAAAAGTTATTAAAAAAATAAAAAATTGGACATAAAATAATTCAAAGTGCTGATTGAGAATGGAATTGAAATGTTAGATCACTAGATCTAGGATTATTACGGGAAAAAAAGTATAAAGAAACTGTTTTGGGGCACCTGGGTGGCTTAGCGGGTTAAAGCCTCTGCTTTCGGCTCAGGTCATGATATCAGGGTCCTGGGATCGAGCCCTGCATCGGGCTCTCTGCTCAAGCGGGGACCCTGCTTCCTCCTCTCTCTCTGCCTGCCTCTTTGCCTACTTGTGATCTCTGCCTGTCAAATAAATAAATAAAAGTCTTTAAAAAAAAAAAAAAAGAAACTTTTATGGGAGAAAGCGGGAAGCACTGAGAATCTAGAATTGCATTTTTTTCTTATTAACAATGTTTGAAAACAGGTTTTGGAGGAGTAATTAGAAAGTAGAGGATATGATGATCAGATGAAATTTTCAACCCTAAAATTTCAGACAGGATGATAAGATCCAGTGTGGGAGCTGGTTATGAAGGAAGAATATTTATGAAGATAACTAAAACTGAAAAGGTCAACACTGTACAGGGCTGAGTGACCTGGAAGCTGAAATTACCAAGGATTTAGGATCTAGAGAAAAATCACTGGAAGGATAAGAACCCAGATGTGTGGTCTTTTTTTTTTTTTTTTAATATTTTATTTATTTATTTGACAGAGAGAAAGAGAGAGATAACAAGTAGGCAGAGAGGCAGGCAGAGAGAGGGGGGAAGCAGGCTCCCTACTGGGCAGAGAGCCTGATGCGGGACTCAATCCCAGGACCCCGAGATCATGACCCGAGCCAAAGGCAGAGGCTCAACCAACTGAGCCACCCAGGTGCCCCAGATGTGTGGTCTTAAAAAGAAGAAAATTTAAAAAAAACAATTTAAAAAAAATTTTTAAGTAATCTCTACACTCAGTGTGGGCCTTGAACTTATAACCCTGGGATCAAGAGTCACATGCTCTACAGACTGAGTCAGCGAGGCATCCCCAAAAGAAGAAACTTTTAAATAACTCTGTAAAAATAAAAAAAAAAATTTTTAAAGATTTTATTTATTTGTCAGAGAGAGAAAGAAAGAGAGAGAGAGGTCACAAGTAAGCCAAGAGGCAGGCAGAGGCAGAGGGAGAAGCAGGTTCCCTGCCGAGCAAAGAACCCGATGTGGGACTCAATCCCAGGACGCTGGGATCATGACCTGATCCGAAGGTAGCCACTTAACCAACTGAGCCACCCAGGTGTCCCTGTAAAAATAAAATTTTGAATGAGGCAAAGAGTAGCCAAAAAGACAATGACCCTATTATTTAACAATGAAAATCTGAAGATTTTGTAAAGAATAAACAGCCAGTCAAGCAGAAGCATCATAAATAGCAGAAATTTGGATTTCAGTTAAGGGGATGATTTCTTACAAAATGTGTTATTGACAAGACTCTTGTTTTGACTACGAATTCCACACTGTACTGTAGAAACAGTGAGGAGAAGGCAAATAGCCTAGGGAGTGGGAAAAAGCTAATATGGATGGAAAAGACACTTTGGAAGAATATAGGTGACCAGAAGAATCCTTACCTTGTGTAAGTCTTGTGAACCTTTAGAAATAAAGAAAGTAGGGGGGGAGGAGTCAAGATGGCGGAGAAGTAGCAGCTGAGACTACTTCAGGTATCGGGAGATGAGCTAGATAGCTTATCTAAAGATTGCAAACACCTACAAATCCAACGGGAGATTGAAGAGAAGAAGAACAGCAATTCTAGAAACAGAAAATCAACCACTTTCTGAAAGGTAGGACTGGCGGAGAAGTGAATCCAAAGCGACGGGAAGATAGACCGCGGGGGAGGGGCCGGCTCCCGGCAAGCGGCGGAGCAACGGAGCACAAAATCAGGACTTTTAAAAGTCTGTTCCGCTGAGGGACATCGCTCCAGAGGCTTAACCGGGCTGAAGCCCACGCGGGGTCAGTGTGGCCACAGTCCCACAGGGTCACAGAAGGATCGGGGGTGTCTGAGTGTCGCAGAGCTTGCAGGTATTAGAGCAGGGAAGCCAGCTACAGAGACGGAGCCGAGGAGTGAGCTCTAAGCTCGGGGTTACCTTGAACCGGTCGCAGGCTCGGTGAGCTCGGAGCGCGGCCGGAGGCCAGGCAGATGGGAGTAATTGGGCACTGTTCTCTGAGGGCGCAATGAGGAGTGGGGCCCTGGGCCCTCGGCTCCTCTGGGCGGAGACTGGGAGGCCGCCATCTTCATTCTCATCCTCCAGAGCTCTACGGAAAGCGCTCAGGGAACAAAAGCTCCCGAAAGCAAACCCGAGCGGATTACTCAGCCCGGCCCCTGGTAAGGGCGGTGCAACTCCGCCTGGGGCAAAGACACTTGAGAATCACTACAACAGGCCCCTCCCCCAGAAGACCAACAAGAAACCCAGCCGGGACCAAGTTCACCTACCAAGGAGTGCAGTTTCAATACCAAGGAGAGCAGCAGAATTCCAGAGGAGGAGAAAGCAAAGCATGGAACTCATGGCTTTCTCCCCATGATTCTTTAGCCTTGCAGTTAATTTAATTTTTTTTTTCTTTTTCAATTTTTTTCTCTTCTTCTGCTTAATTTTTTTAACTTTTACCCTTTTCTTTTTTAACATTTTTAACTAGTTTATCTAATATAGATTTTTTTTCCTTTTTATATTTTTTCATTATTGGTTTTCTTTTTTTATTTCTTTTTTTTTTTTTTCTTTCTGAACCTCTTTATATCCCCTTCCCCCCCCCTCATGATTTGGGATATCTTCTGATTTGGCTAAAGCATATTTTCCTGGGGTTGTTGCCACCATTTTAGTATTTTACTTGTTCCTTCATATACTCTTATCTGGACAAAATGACAAGGTGAAAAATTCACCACAAAAAAAAAGAACAAGAGGCAGTACCAAAGGCTAGGGACCTAATCAGTACAGATATTGGTAATATGTCAGATGAAGAGTTCAGAATGACGATTCTCAAGGTTCTAGCCGGGCTCGAAAAAGGCATGGGAGATATTAGAGAAACCCTCTCGGGAGATATAAAAGCCCTTTCTGGAGAAATAAAAGAACTAAAATCTAATCAAGTTGAAATAAAAAAAGCTATTAATGAGGTGCAATCAAAAATGGAGGCTCTCACTGCTAGGATAAATGAGGCAGAAGAAAGAATTAGCGATATAGAAGACCAAATGACAGAGAATAAAGAAGCTGAGCATAAGAGGGACAAACAGCTACTGGACCACGAGGGCAGAATTCGAGAGATAAGTGACACCATAAGACGAAACAACATTAGAATAATTGGGATTCCAGAAGAAGAAGAAAGAGGGGAGCAGAAGGTATATTGGAGAGAATGATTGGAGAGAATTTCCCCAATATGGCAAAGGGAACAAGCATCACAATCCAGGAGGTTCAGAGAACCCCCCTCAAAACCAATAAGAATAGGTCCACACCCTGTCACCTAATAGTAAAATTTACAAGTCTTAGTGACAAAGAGAAAATCCTGAAAGCAGCCCGGGAAAAGAAGTCTGTAACATACAATGGTAAAAATATTAGATTGGCAGCAGACTTATCCACAGAGACCTGGCAGGCCAGAAAGAACTGGCATGATATATTCAGAGTACTAAACGAGGAAAACATGCAGCCAAGAATACTATATCCAGCTAGGCTATCATTGAAAATAGAAGGAGAGATTAAAAGCTTCCAGGACAAACAAAAACTGAAAGAATTTGCAAACACCAAGCCAGCTCTACAGGAAATATTGAAAGGGGTCCTCTAAGCAAAGAGAGAGCCTAAAAGTAGTAGATCAGAAAGGAACAGAGACAATATACAATAACAGTCACCTTACAGGCAATACAATGGCACTAAATTCATCTCTCTCAATAGTTACCCTGAATGTTAATGGGCTAAATGCCCCAATCAAAAGACACAGGGTATCAGAATGGATAAAAAAACAAAACCCATCTATATGTTGCCTACAAGAAACTCATTTTAAACCCAAAGACACCTTCAGATTTAAAGTGAGGGGGTGGAAAAGAATTTACCATGCTAATGGACATCAGAAGAAAGCAGGAGTGGCAATCCTTATATCAGATCATTTAGATTTTAAGCCAAAGACTATAATAAGAGATGAGGAAGGACACTATATCATCCTCAAAGGATCTGTCCAACAAGAAGATCTAACAATTGTAAATATCTGTGCCCCTAACGTGGGAGCAGCCAACTATATAAACCAATTAATAACAAAATCAAAGAAACACATCCACAATAATACAATAATAGTAGGGGACTTTAACACCCCCTCACTGAAATGGACAGATCATCCAAGCAAAAGATCAACAAGGAAATAAAGGCCTTAAATGACACACTGGACCAGATGGATATCACAGATATAATCAGAACATTTCATCCCAAAGCAACAGAAAACACATTCTTCTCTAGTGCAAAGGGAACATTCTCCAGAACAGATCACATCCTCGGTCCTAAATCAGGTCTCAACCGGTATCAAAAGATTGGGATCATTCCCTGCATATTTTCAGACCACAATGGTCTGAAGCTAGAACTCAATCACAAGAGGAAATTTGGAAAGAACCCAAATACATGGAGACTAAACAGCATCCTTCTAAAGAATGAATGGGTCAACCAGGAAATTAAAGAAGAATTGAAAAAATTCATGGAAACAAATGATAATGAAAACACAACGGTTCAAAATCTGTGGGACACAACAAAGGCAGTCCTGAGAGGAAACTATATAGCGGTACAATCCTTTCTCAAGAAACAAGAAAGGTCTCAGGTACACAACCTAACCCTACACCTAAAGGAGCTGGAGAAAGAACAAGAAAGAAACCCTAAACCCAGCAGGAGAAATCATAAAGATCAGAGCAGAAATCAATGAAATAGAAACCAAAAAAACAATAGAACAAATCAACAAAACTAGGAGCTGGTTCTTTGAAAGAATTAATAAGATTGATAAACCCCTGGCCAGACTTATCAAAAGAAAAGAGAAAGGACCCAAATAAATAAAATCATGAATGAAAGAGGAGAGATCACAACGAACACTAAAGAAATACAGACAATTATAAGAACATATTATGAGCAACTCTATGCCAACAAATTTGACAATCTGGAAGAAATGGATGCATTCCTAGAGACATATAAACTACCACAACTGAACCAGGAAGAAATAGAAAGCCTGAACAGACCCATAACCAGTAAGGAGATTGAAACAGTCAACAAAAATCTCCAAACAAATAAAAGCCCAGGGCCAGACGGCTTCCTGGGGGAATTCTACCAAACATTTAAAGAAGAACTAATTCCTATTCTCCTGAAACTGTTCCAAAAAATAGAAATGGAAGGAAAACTTCCAAACTCATTTTATGAGGCCAGCAACACCTTGATCCCCAAACCAGACAAGGATCCCATCAAAAAAGAGAACTACAGACCAATATCCTTGATGAACACAGATGCAAAAATTCTCACCAAAATACTAGCCAATAGGATTCAACAGTACATTAAAAGGATTATTCACCACGACCAAGTGGGATTTATTCCAGGGCTGCAAGGTTGGTTCAACATCCGCAAATCATTCAATGTGATACAACACATTAATAAAAGAAAGAACAAGAACCATATGATACTCTCCATAGATGCTGAAAAAGCATTTGACAAAGTCCAGCATCCCTTCCTGATCAAAACTCTTCAAAGTGTAGGGATAGAGGGCACATACCTCAATATTATCAAAGCCATCTATGAAAAACCCACCACAAATATCATTCTCAATGGAGAAAAACTGAAAGCTTTTCCGCTAAGGTCAGGAACACGGCAGGGAAGTCCGTTATCACCACTGCTATTCAACATAGTACTAGAAGTCCTAGCCTCAGCAATCAGACAACAAAAAGAAATTAAAGGCATCCAAATTGGCTAAGAAGAAGTCAAACTATCACTCTTTGCAGATGATATGATACTATATGTGGAAAACCCAAAAGACTCCACTCCAAAACTGCTAGAACTGGTACAGGAATTCAGTAAAGTGTCAGAATATAAAATCAATGCATAGAAATCAGTCGCATTTCTCTATACCAACAACAAGACAGAAGAAAGAGAAATTAAGGAGTCCATCCCATTTACAATTGCACCCAAAACTATAAGATACCTAGGAATAAACCTAACCAAAGAGACTAAGAATCTATACACAGAAAACTATAAAGTACTCATGAAAGAAATTGAGGAAGACACAAAGAAATGGAAAAATGTTCCATGCTCCTGGATTGGAAGAATAAATATTGTGAAAATGTCTATGCTACCTAAAGCAATCTACACATTTAATGCAATTCCTATCAAAGTACCATCCATTTTTTTCAAAGAAATGGAACAAATAATCCTAAAATTTGTATGGAACCAGAAAGGACCGCGAATAGCCAAAGGAATATTGAAAAAGAAAGCCAAAGTTGGTGGCATCACAATCCCGGACTTCAAGCTCTACTACAAAGCTGTCATCATCTAGACAGCATGGTACTGGCACAAAAACAGACACATAGATCCATGGAACAGAATAGAGAGCCCAGAAATAGACCCTCAACTCTATGGTCAACTAATCTTCGACAAAGCAGGAAAGAATGTCCAATGGAAAAAAGACAGCCTCTTCAATAAATGGTTTTGGGAAAATTGGATAGCCACATGCAGAAAAATGAAATTGGATCATTTCCTTACACCACACACGAAAATAGACTCAAAATGGATGAAGGACCTCAATGTGAGAAAGGAATCCATCAAAATCCTTGAGGAGAACACAGGCAGCAACCTCTTCGACCTCAGCTGCAGCAACATCTTCCTAGGAACATCGCCATAGTCAAGGGAAGCAAGGGCAAAAATGAACTATTGGGATTTTATCAAGATCAAAAGCTTTTGCACAGCAAAGGAAACAGTTAACAAAACCAAAAGACAACGGACAGAATGGGAGAAGATATTTGCAAACGACATATCAGATAAAGGGCTAGTGTCCAGAATCTATAAAGAACTTAGCAAACTCAACACCCAAAGAACAAAAAATCCAATCAAGAAATGGGCAGAAGACATGAACAGACATTTCTGCAAAGAAGACATCCAGATGGCCAACAGACACATGAGAAAGTGCTCCATATCACTAGGCATCAGGGAAATACAAATCAAAACCACAATGAGATACCACCACACACCAGTCAGAATGGCTAAAATTAACAAGTCCGGAAATGACAGATGCTGGCGAGGATGCGGAGAAAGGGGAACCCTCCTACACTGTTGGTGGGAATGCAAGCTGGTGCAACCACTCTGGAAAACAGCATGGAGGTTCCTCAAAATGTTGAAAGTAGAACTACCCTATGACCCAGTAATTGCACTGCTGGGTATTTACCCTAAAGATACAAACGTAGTGATCCGAAGGGGCACGTGCACCCGAATGTTTATAGCAGCAATGTCTACAATAGCCAAACGATGGAAAGAACCTAGATGTCCATCAACAGACGAATGGATAAAGAAGATGTGGTATATATACACAATGGAATACTATGCAGCCATCAAAAGAAATGAAATCTTGCCATTTGCGACGACGTGGATGGAACTAGAGGGTATCATGCTTAGCGAAATAAGTCAATCGGAGAAAGACAACTATCATATGATCTCCCTCATATGAGGGAGAGGAGATGCAACATGGGGGTTAAGGGGGTAGGAGAAGAGTAAATGAAGCAAGATGGGATTGGGAGGGAGATAAACCATAAGTGACTCTTAATCTCACAAAACAAACTGAGGGTTGCTGGGGGGAGGGGGGTTGGGGGGGTGGGGTTATTATGGACATTGGGTAGGGTATGTGCTATGGTGAGTGCTGTGAAGTGTGTAAACCTGGCGATTCACAGACCTGTACCCCTGGGGAAAAAAATATATGTTTATAAAAAATAAAATGAAAAAAAAAGAAAAAAAGAAAGAAATAAAGAAAGTAGACAATAATGCTCTTCTAATGAAACTAACTTTCCCCTATGTCTCTTAAAGGACTGTAATCACAGTAATCTGGTTGCCTAGAGGACATGAAAACTTGATGGTTAGGCTTATGGACAGAAAAACTTTACCCCCTACAACATATACTGATCTTCCTTCAATGTATGAATAGTCTTAGACCTGGAAACAAATGTTATTCATCAGGAATTCCCAGTTCTTCTATATGTGGATAGTAAAACAATCCTTGCACATCCCATCTACTAAGGAAACCACTTACCTCCAAAGACACATTCTGGGGTGAAAATGATGTCATCAAGGGCAACAAAGATGTCCTCATTTCCAGCCAAATCAGCTTCAAATGCCACTTTAAATGCACTAGTACTGGAGAGAGTAACATGTCCATACATCCAACCAGTTCTTTTACTTCCAATCACTGACCACACAAGGATGTTTAGTCCAGATTCCTCAATGGTATATACCTAATAATGGGGGCAAAAAAAGAAAAGGCAACTCTTTATGGTTTGGATGTTAGAGATAAATGGGCATCCTGGTTGTTAATGGAAGAATGGAGTCTGGCAATGGGACAGCACGACACCTCGGCTATAATGCTTCCTATCTGTACAAATTGGGGTTAGAGAGTGAGTTATTTTTTCTTTAAGCAGGCATACCTTCGTTTGTTTTTTTCATGTCAATTTCTGTGTATCATGGTAGGCATGGTCAAAACCTGTAACTATCTTAAGAATCTAAAAGAGCTAGAAAGCTATAAAACTAGAATCTCTCATGCTAAAGAACCACATTCCCCAAGGCTGTTTCAATAGAAGAGAACACATATCGTAAGTGAACATGACCATATACGAGTCATTTCGAAAGCCAAAGCAATGTGCAGAACATATTATTCTGACAAACAGGGTATCTTCCTGAATTAACTAAAATCAATACCCAGGACTTTTCAAATGCAAGAACTAACAGATTCAACACATAAAAGTGAAATAGCAATAAAGTTAGCTTTGAAACCAATCACCAGGCCAAGTTCCAATAATCTTTTTGAACAGTAAAAAGAAATTCAAAACAAAAAATGTCATTTCCTAATGAACTTCAAAAAAAATCTGTATTTTTTTTTTTAAAGATTTTATTTATTTATTTGACAGACAGAAATCACAAGTAGACAGAGAGGCAGACAGAGAGAGAGAGGAGGAAGCAGACTTCCCGCTGAGCAGAGAGCCCGATGCAGGGCTCGATCCCAGGACCCTGAGATCATGACCTGAGCTGAAGGCAGAGGCTTTAACCCACTGAGCCACCCAGGCGCCCCAAAAATCTGTATTTTAAACAACAAAAACAAGCAAGGTTGTAAACATATTTTTCTATACTACCTTTCTGTATCTAACTTTCAGTTATCATTTCCCTAGAAATGATAGTTATACACACACATACACACACACATATAGTAATGTATGTTAGCAATCACTTATACAATGCTTTCTTTCATATGGGAAAAATATGATTCAGAGAAAAGAAAACATATAATATTAATTTTCTTCTATTCCAACAGTGTTTTTGTCTAATAACATTTCTTCCTACTAAAAAATCCTACTTTCTCACTTTTTTCTTAGTATCAAAATTTATCTAAAGATAATTTATCCTTCAAAAGCTCATTCATATTTTATACTATCAGGAGAAAATACCACCACTCATTCTGTTGCATGCAATGATATGATATTGTATGGCATTCCAGAAATACTCCTAAGAGCCAGAGCCACCAAATTATCTAGAGCCAGAAATTAGCATGCTGCTAACTGTAGTTAGCAACTACAACGTTACTGTACAACTACAACTACAACTGTAACGTTCACTGTTACAAAAAGTCTAAGTCAGGAATCCAGCTATTAATGGACGTTAAAAAAAAAATTAAAAACACATCAAGATGATTATAGAGAAAGAAAAATAGAAAAACTTGCCCCAAATTTGTAAACCTGAAAAGTGAGATTTAACATTAATGGTATGAAAAAGCACACATTTTGTAAGCAAAAGCCCTTTTTACATTGATTCCTCAATAGATGAAATTAACTAAAAGTCAGTATGAAGGGAATTTGGTTCAACAGAGTGTTTCCAGTGTCAACATAAGCAAACATTCATCCCAAAGCTCTAAGATCTGGTGGGTACCTATCTCTCAAATAAATACAAATTTCCTCCATTTTCAAAAAATTAAAAAGGTAAGAAGCTTGCAATTCTATGTGATAAAAGGACAACTTTATAAAGTCAAACGAAGTTGAAGTATCTCTTTTTTTCCTTCATAAATCCTGAGTTACAACTTAAAGATTTAAAAGGGGATGGCTTTATAACTTTTTCTACAAAAAGGAATTCAGAAAAACAAATTACATGAAGACACACCCAACGCTTTTTGCTTTTTTTCAAAACCTTAGTATAAATGTATTTTATTAATATATTTTTATTGTTTTTCATTTCATTTTTCTCTTTCAGTCATTTTAATCTTCAATTAAGCTAGCATGCTCTTGCCAAATTCCATCTCCCTCATGCTCCTTTTACTATGCTTCTCCTAAATCCACCATGACATCCCCTGCCTGTTCTCCCTCCCCCTGTGCCCCATCATGAGCATTAACTGTAATAGACTTCAAGCTATGGTACCCAATATTTCACCCTACTACAGTCCATATTCATTCTGATCAACTTCACTAATTCACTACTTAACTCCAATGAAACTTTTTGACAATCTCATGGATTGTTTCAATTGTGACATGTATTTATAATATTATCAGTGCATTAAACTGAATAATTGCTATGTCAGGGTTTCTGTAGCCACAATGGCCAATGGTAAAAATAGGAGGACCATTTAAGGGCTCCATATAATGCTGGGGTTTTTTTGTTTGTTTTGTTTTGTTTTGTTGACAAGTGAGAAACCTACAAAAGGTTAATATTGTTTATTTCTGTCTTTCAGTGAAAATAATACTCTCTGTCTTCACAGAAAATTTTTGTGATAACTGTCAGCAAAATACTTATTATTTTTCAAAAACGTAAAAAGTAGACAATATGCAAGAATGGGTGGACAGTATAAACAGAGAGATGGGAACTCTAAGAAATAATCAAAAGTAAATGCTAGAAATAAACAAAAACACTCTAACAGAAATGAAACACACCTTTGAAGGGCTCATCAATAGACTGGACATAGGAGAGGAAAGCATGAGTGAGGTGGAAGATATGTCAACTGAAACTACTAAATCTGAAATGCAAAGGAAAAAAAGAAGACTGAAAAAAAAAAAAAAAGGAACAGAATGTCCAAGAACTGTGAAATGCTTCCAAAAGGTGTAATATGTATAAGGTAAATATCAGGAGAAGCAAAATAACAGAAGAAATATTTAAAGTGATAATGAATGATAATTTTCCAAAATTAATGATAAACAACAAACCACAGATTCCAGAAGATTTGTGAACACCAAACATTTACCTATACCTTGGCATATGATTGCAGAGAATCAAAGACAAGGAGAAAATCTTGAAAGAAGCCACAGGGGGTTGGGGGTGGGGTGGGGTGGGGGCAAATACCTTACTTAGAGAGAAGCAGGGATAGGAATTATATCAGACTTCTCTTTAGAAACCATGCAAACAAAAAGAGAGTGAAATAAAAATATTGGAAGTACTGAAAGAGAAAGAAAAAAAAAAAAAAGAGAGAGAGACTCCAACCTGGAATTCTATACCCAATAAAATTACCCATCAAAATAAAGAATAAAGGTTTTCTCAGACAAACATGAGTTAAAACAATTTTTCATTACTGCCTTGCAAGTAAAGTTAGAATAAATTCTTTAGAGAGAAGGAAAATGATATCAGTCAGAAAATATAAACTACATAAAAAATATTGGAGAAGAATAAATTAAGAAATAAATATTCTATTTTTATTATTAATTGATCTAACAGGTAACAGTTTGTTCAAAATAATAGCAGCAAGAATGTATTCAGTGATTTTAGTTGTGGGGTAAGTGAAATAAATGAACAGCAGCATGCTATAAGGACAGAAAGGAGGACCTGAAAATACTGTTTATAATGTTCTTGCACTACCCATGAAATGGCATAGTGTTCTTTGCAACTGGACCTGGGTTACTTATAAATGCATACTGCAAATTCATGGGCCCAATTTTAGAAAAATAAAGTTTAAAAAGAAGTATAATTGATATGCTATGAAAGGAGAAGAAAAGGAATCATACAAAACAATTAAAACAATGGTTAAAAAAAAGAGTAGAGAACCAAACAAAGCAAAACAAAAACAAAACAAAACAAAACAAAAAAACCAAAGGGGGTTAAAAAAAAAAAAAGCAGGGTCAACAAGTATAAAAGAGAAACATATATGCTAGATATTAATCTGAGTACCAGTAATCACTTTAAATGATAGTTTTCTAAATATACCAATTAAAGAGACTGTTATAGTGGATTAAAAAAAAAAACAACTATATGTTGCCCATAAGAAACTGGAGTTAAATATAAGGACACAGATAGGTTAAAAGTAAAAGGAATAAAAATATACCACGTTAATATTAATGAAAAGAAAGCCAGAAAAGCTGTATTAACTTTGGACAGAGAAAATTTCAGAGAAGGGAAAATTATCAGGGACAATAGTGCATTATAAAATGAAGAGAGTGGTAAATTCTCTAAGAAGACATAACAGTCTTGCATGTGCATGCACCTAATACCACAATGTCAAATGCTTGAGACAGTAACTGAGGAAGTGCAAGGAGAAACAGATGAATCCACTCAACATCCCTCTATCATTAAATGACAATCAGGAGGCAGCAAATCAGTAAGGGCATAGCTGAACTGAACAGCGACCATCAACTTTACATTTATAGAATACTTCATGCAGCAACAACAGAAGACACAGCACTCTCAATTTCACAAGGAACACTCACAAAGACTGACAACATTCTAAGCCATCAAGTACACTGTAGCAAATCTGAAAGAACAGAAATCATACTGTATATGCTCTCAGGTCACAATGGAATTTAACTAGAAAACAGTAACAGGAAGATATATAGGAAACACAAAAATACTTGGAGATTATATAACACACTTCTTAGTAACACATGGATTAAAGAAGAAATCACAAGAAAAAACTATTTCAAATTAAATGAAAATAAGAGTATAATTAATTAAAATTTGTGGGATGTAGTGAAGCAGTGCTTAGAGGGTAATTTTATATACTTAAATTCATATAACCGAAAGCAAGAAAATCTAAAATCAATCACCTAAGCTAGTTTTTTGAAAAGTATAATAAAATTATTGTTTATATTTACTATTATTTTTATATAAATAAATATATTTATTATCATATTTATTAAAAATAAAATTAAACTTTTAGTCAAGTTACTTAAGGAAGCAAAAGAAGATACAAATAGAAATATCGGCGATGACAGAGGAACTATGACTAGTGATCCCATGAAAGGATAATAAAGAATTATTATTAACAACTCTATGCCCACAAATTTGATAAACTAGATGACACTGCCAAATTTCTTGAAAGGCATATCTATCAAAATTCACACAAGGACAAATAGATAATCTCAACAGGCCTGTAATAATAAAGAAATTGAATCAATTATTCCAAAAGAGAAAGCACCAAGCCCAGATAGGCTCACTGGTAAATTCTACCAGACATTTAAGAAAGAGATTATACCAATTATCTGTAATCATAACCAGAAAATAGAAAAAGAGGAAACATTTCCAAATCCATTCTATGAAGCCAGCTTCACCCTAATGTCGATACTAGGCAAAGAAAACACTAGAAAGAAAAATGACACAGTGGTATCACCCATGAATATATAGATTCAAAAATTCTCAGCAAATATTGGCAAAGTGAATCCAATAATGTATAGAAAAAATGACAAATAACCACTAGGTGAGATTTATTCTAGGTATGATAAGCAAATAAACACTGGGAAATTGACCAATGTCATCTATCATATCAGCAGGCTATAAAAGAAAAATCATATGATAATATTGGTGACCAATATGCAGAAAAATCATATTACAAAATCCAACACCCATTCATGATAATAACTTAAAGAAATTAGAAATAGGAAAGAAACTTCCTCAATTTAGTAAAGAACACCTACAAAAAACCTACAGCTAAGCCTATTCCTCATGGTGAGAAACTACACACTCTTCTGCTAAGATCAGGAGATAAGCAAGTATATCTTCTCTCACTGCCTCTATTTGTACTGGAAGTCCTAGCTAATGTATACATAAAATAAAGAGAAGAAAAGGAATAAAAAGATATACTGATCAGGGTGTTTAAGTGGCACAGTCAGTTAAGCTTCCAGCACTTGGTTTGGGCTCAGGTAGTGATCTCTGTGTCCTGAGATACAGCCCCATGTCAGGCTTCATGCTCAGTGAGGAGTCTGCTTGCAATTAATTCTCTCCCTCTGCCCCTCCCCACCTCTCTCTTTCAAATAAATAAACAAATCTTTGAAAAAAAGATATGCTTATCATAGAAAAATAAAAATCCTTTGTTTGACGACATCCAGATGGCCAACAGACACATGAAAAAAGGTTCCACATCACTCGGCATATGGGAAATACAAATCAAAACCACAATGAGATACCACCTCACACCAGTCAGAATGGCTAAAATTAACAAGTCAGGAAATGACAGATGCTGGCGAGGATGTGGAGAAAGGGGAACCCTCCTTCACTGTTGGTGGGAATGCAAGCTGGTGCAACCACTCTGGAAAACAGCATGGAGGTTCCTCAGAAAGTTGGAAATAGAGCTACCATATGACCCAGCAATCGCACTACTCGGTATTTACCCTAAAGATACAAATATAGTGATCCGAAGGGGCACATGCACCTGAATGTTTACAGCAGCAATGTCCACAATAGCCAAACTATGGAAAGAACCTAGGTGTCCATCAACAGATGAGTGGATAAAGAAGATGTGGTATATATATACAATGGAATACTATGTAGCCATCAAAAGAAATGAAATCTTGCCATTTGCAACAACATGGATGGAACTAGAGGGTATCATGCTTAGCAAAATAAGTCAATCGGAGAAAGACAACTATCACATGATCTCCCTGATATGAGGAAGTGGAGATACAACGTGGGGGATTTGGGGGATAGGAAAAGAATAAATGAAACAAGATGGGATTAGGAGGGAGACAAACCATAAGAGACTCTTAATCTCACAAAACAAACTGAGGGCTGCCGGGGGGAGGGGTGTAGGGACAGGGTGGTGGGGTTATGGACATTGGGGAGGGTATGTGCTATGGTGAGTGCTATGAATTATGTAAACCTGGCAATTCACAGACCTGTACCCCTGGGGCTAATAATACATTTTATGTTAATAAAAAAAACAAAAAAATGCTTTTGTTTGCAAATGACAGGATTGTCTACATAGAAAATCCCAAAGAATCAACAACAACAACAAAAACTCCTAAAACTATTAATTTACAGCAAGGTTGCAAGATATAAGATTAATATACAAAAGTCATTCATTTTCTTCTAACCCAGCAATGAACAACTGGATTTGAAATTAAAAACATAATACTACTTAGAGTAGCCCAAAAAGTACAGGCTCCATATGAAGAATATTATAAAACTGATGGGAAAAAAATTAAAGCTCTAATTAAATGGATGATATTCTGTAAGGAAGACTCAATATTGTCAAGATATAAGTTCTTCTCAGCTTGATACATAGATTCAATTCAATCCCAGTCAAAATCTCAGCAAGTAACACAGAGGCTCCTGAAAAACTCATTCTAAAGTTTATAAGGAAAGACAAAAGTCAGAGAATAACCAAAACAATACTGAAGAATAAGAACAAAGTCCAAGAACTGACACGACTTGACTGTAAGACACTTCAAAGCTACAGTGATCAAGCAGGTGGTACTGGCGAAAGACTAGACAAACTGATCAAAGAACTGAAGAGAGCCAGGAAACAGACCCACATATGTACAGTCAACTGATTTTTGATGAAGAAACAAAGGCAACTCAGTAAGGGAGATTAGTATTTTCAACAAATGGTATTGAAACAACTAGATCCACATGCAAAAAAAAAAAAAAAAAAAAAAAAAAAGTGATCCTAGACATGGAACTTCCATAGCTCACTCACCAGAACAAATTCAAAGTAGCTCACAGACCTAAATGTCCACCACAAAACTCTAAAAGTTCGAAGAAGATAACATGGGAGATAAGTCTATGTGATCATGAGGTTTTTTGTTTTTTTTTTTAAGATTTTATTCATTTATTTGTCAGAGAGAGAAAGAGCACACAAGCAGGGGGAGTGGCAGGCAGAGGGAGAAGGCTCTGGCTCAGCAAGCACGATGGGAGACTCGATTGAGGACTCTGGGATCATGACCCAAGCTGAAGGCAGATGCCCAACCGACTGAGCCACCCAGCCATTCCTGATCTTGGGTTTTGAGATGACTTTTTAGCTATAAAACAAGAATCCTGCATGATCCATGAGTAAAAAAAACTTGTTAAGGTAGACCTCATTGAAATTAAAAACTTCTGCTCTGTTAAGGACACTGTTATGACAATGAAAAGGCAACACAAAAACTGGAGAAAATATATTTTTTACAAATTTATTTATACCAGTGAGATAGTGCACGTGAGAGAGCAAGTGGGGGGCGAGGAGCAGAGGGAGAGGGAAAGAGAGAATCTCAAGCAGAACGCAGAGCCCTACTCGAGCCCGATCCCATGACCCTGAGATCATGACCTGAGCCGAAACCAAGAATTTGATGCTCAACCAACTGAGGTCCCTAGGAGCACCTGGGGAAGATTTCAAAACACACATCTGATAAAAGGACTAGTATCCAAAATATGCAAGACGTTTAAGACAAAAATGAGAAAGTAACCCAATTAAAATAGGGACAAGAGATCTGAAGAGACCCCTCACCAAAGCAGTAATACAGATGGCAAATAAGTAGAGGAGCAACTCTCAACATCATGTATCACCAGGGAAATGCAAACAGAAACAGCTAGCATACTCGTTAGGATGGCTAAAATCCAAATCACTGAAAACACCAAATCCCAACAAGGAACAACAGAAACTCTTTATCACTGCTGGTGGGAATGCCAAATGGGACAGCTACTTCAGAAGACAATTTTGCAGCTTCTCACAAAACCAAATAAACTCTTATCATATGATCCAGCAACTGTGCTCCCAAGGGAGTTGAAACTTATTTCCATACAAGAATCTACACATAAATGATTATAGCAGATTTATAATTGTCAAAACTTGGAAGCAACCAAGAGGTTCTTCAACGGGTAAATGGATAAACGAATGTTGGTGCATCTGTACACTGGAAGCTTCTTTAGCCATAAACGAAAAAATGAGCTATCGAGCGACAAAAAGACATCAGGGAACTTCAGTGTTTCTCAGTGAAAGAAGCCAATGTGAAAAGGCTAGAAACTAGAAAACTTTGAGAAGATAACAAAGGAAAAAATCTAGGTGACTTTGGGTTTTGTTTTGTTTGTTTTTTGGTTTTGTTTATTTGTCTTTGCTGTTTTAATTTTGTGTATGTGTTTTGAATAAGAGGTAAGTTTAAGGATAACAGTACAGCACAGAGTGGGTAGATGCGAGGGCCTGTAGTAATGAGCTTCCCAGGAATAGACAGACAGACAGGAATTGTCCAACAGATAAGTAGACAGACAGAGGGACAGGAAAACAAAGACAAATGGGTAGGAGGCCAGGACCAGTCTCAGCACCAGTGTTGGGGCTGCAGATCCAGTTCTGCCCTGGCGACCTAGGAAATGGACAGGGCTGGCGTGAGCCTCAGTCCCCATTGTGCCCCTCTCCTCACTCGGTCTTGTGCCTCTCCAGAAACCAGGGACTTTTGCATGTTGTTTCCTGGGGGAACAGAATGGTTTTTCTGGGAGTGCAGGGAAGGCAGAGGGTGAAGGCGCTTCGAGGGTCCCTGGGGAGGTGGAGGTGTGGGTGATGTCGGGGTAGCAGCAGCAATGGGGCAAATCTGCTCAGTTGGGGGCTCTGCAGCTGGGGCAGGCCCCTCGCACCCTGCCCACCACCCCAACATGGTGCGGATCAACACAGTTTCCAGTATAATTCTACCTTTATGGATTTCTGGAAAAGGTGGAACTATCTATAGACATAGTAAAGCAGATGAGTGGTTGCCAGGGATGTTGGAGAAGAAGGGAGGGAGGAACAGGTCGAGCATAGGGGACGTTCAGGGCAGTGACACCACTCTGTCCAATACTGTCGACAGAGGTCAGGACATCCATGTGAAAACCCACGGAATGCAGAGTACCAAGAGTGAGCCCCAATGTCAACTATAGACTTTACTAATAAAGTGCTAATATTGACTCATCCATCAAAGCAAACATGCCACAGTGATGTAAGATGTCAGTAACAGTGCAAAATTGGAGAGAGGTGTGAGGGGGGAGGCTCTATGGGAACCGTCTGCGCAGGCTGCTCATTTTCTCTGGAAACCTGAAACTGCTTAAAAATTCAAGTATTAATTAAAGAATACTTTAAAAATCCAAATATACACAGTAGGGGGCAATATAGCTAGTGGAGAATTTTTCTTATTTGCTCTGATTCACTCAATTGCCTATTTTATTGGAAAAACACTAATGTCTCATCCATTTCAATACCAATTAAGCATTATTCAAATGGGTCACTTGGTCCTCTCTCTCTCTTTCCTTTTTTTAAAGATTTATTTATTTATTTATTCGTTTTAGAGAAAGAGAGTGAGAGAAAGCACGCATGCAAGTGGGTGGAGGAGGACAGGGAGAGAGAGAATATCAAGCAGACTTCACACTCAGTGCAGGGCTCCACATGGGACTTGATCACATGATCTGAGCCTAATCAAGAGCCTCACACTTAACAGACTGAACCGTCCAGGCGCCCAGTCCTCTGAACACATCTACTCTCTCTTTCCTCCCTTCCCTCTTCCCATCACACTTTCTATTTCCAGTATTGGACATTTATAAAAATCACGTGGCCCATCATCTCTTGCCTTGCAGATGTCAACCGCTTACCCCAGTACCCTCTTAAGAAGCATCTTTGCCTATTAGAGGCATGAATTATCAAAGTACTAGGTACATTAAGCTATCAAAGGAAGCCCTGAAGAACTCAGTAATAGCACTTTTCTAGAACTGGGCCTCATAACACAGGTAATAAAAATGTCCTTCCGGAGGTATAAATACTTCTTCAAGATCTCTCTCTTCTCCCTCTTCTTACGCATTTCACTACTCTCTCCCTCCATGAGGCTTCCTTGCCAGTCCTCCAAAACACCAAAGACATTCTCAACTCAGTCTGTTGCACTCTTTTGCTTTGCTTCCTTGTCTGAAATATTCTCCCAGTATGTCTCCCCTAGTTGCATGGCTCACTCCCTGGTCTCTTTCAAGTGTTCGCTCCAAGTTTACAATCTCAGCGTGGCCCACTGTGACTATCCCAGACTCCACCAATCCTCTTACTCAGCCTCACTGTGTTACATGGTCTTTGCAAAGAGTATCCCACTTACTCATTGATCACGTTTCCTGTTTAACGTCTGTTTCACAGTGACAGCGGAAATCCTATCAGGGCAAGGAGTCTGTTTTGTTTATTTAGGTACACCTAGAATACATGTATATAACAGGTGCTCAGCAAACATTTGCTAAAGAATGAAAGAATGGAAAAGTTCAACATTTCATAACTCCAGAGTTGGAGAGCATCTCAAGACTTTCTAGTCAAAAACTTTAGAGAGGACCAGGGAGAATGCCTGACTCTCTAGTCAGGTTTGGAAGCAGAATCTCGGGTTTCTCGCTGTGCAATTTCCCCCTTAGCAAATTCATTATTTTGTTTGAAAAATAAATGTATCTACTTATAAGAACCAAGATCATGCGGATACTGCACTGAGAGCTAACAAAGCTCTCATGGCTAAGTTTACAATTAAGTGCGTGTTCACACTAAAACATCACCATGCAACTTTTTGGGTTTGGAAGTCACTGAGTTATAAAGAAGCTACAGTGCCTTAAGATAAGGAAATTACCTGAGGTTAAACAGAGGAGCAGGTGATTAAAAAACAAACAAAAACCAAAAAAAGTTGGAATGATGAGAATTTGAATCAAAGAACAATCTACAATTCAGCTCTGTCTTTAAAAGTTGAAGAGCAAGGCTGCCTGGGTGGCCCAGTGGGTAAGTATCTGCCTTCAGCTCAGGTCATGGTCCCAGAGTCCTGGGATCGAGCCCCACATCAGGTTCCCTGCTCCGTGGGAAGCCTGCTTCTCCCTCTCCCACTGCCTTTGCTTGTGTTCCCTCTCTCTCTGTCAAATAAATAAATAAAATATTTTTAAAAAATAAATAAAAAAAAAAGTTGAAGAAATATATCACTCTTATATATCACACGTTTTTTTTCCTTTGTCTTTCTCATTTGAGATAGGGGATCAAGAACTCCAGTCTGTTATCTAATATCTCAAAGCAGATGAGGTAAATTCATTCACATGAAACCACTGTTCAAACTAAAAAGAACTACCTAAAAGTGGCTGGTGATTATTTATGGTATAGGAAGGCCTTTCTGGTCATCCTTTTCATATTTAAAAAGTGTGAAACTTTGCTTTAGTATTTAACTTACCTAGCAATAAGAAGGCTGAACAGTGTTACAATCAGAGGCTAGGACCCAGATTCTAATCCTGGCCATCCCAATACTAATTGGATATCTTAGGCTAAATTATTTAATCTCTTTGAACTGCGACTTATCCTCTATTAAATAGAAGAAATATTAATATCTATTTGATAAGTCTATTATTAGATCTAAATTAAAAGTATATACATTTATATACAAAGTATATAAATGTACATAAAGTACTAACACTAAGTGCATTTCCTTTCTATTATTAATTATTTACATGTTTGCTACTTCACATCCTATTTCATCTATTCTAAAAAAAAAGTTCACATATGAGGATGAGTATGTTCGTGAGAATGTTAACTGGATGATTTCATTATGAAAAGCTGATACTCTTTGTGGGATACTAAAAAATGATCTCGCACTACAATTCAAGGTTTTTTCAGATTTCTTTTTACAAAAACATTGCCCGGGTCCTTGTAGATAAGGGGAAGAAGGACCAAAGAGCTTTAGAAATGTTCTGTGTTTCCAGTCATTACTAACTTAGGAAGCTGGGTCTAGGACAGAGGTCTCCTATCTTTCAGTCAGTTGCCTATCTGAACATCACTCAGTTTGCAATAAACATCACAGTCTGTATCCGAGGGGAAAGAGCTGAGAAAAATTACAGCTACTACCCATGTAGAAATTGAAATGGCTGATTTGCATGTAGCTCTACAACATTAACTTCACTTTCCTTGAAAGAGGCAGACTGTTCAGGAGTAATGAGAAATAAAGAACCAACCAAATGTCTCTTACTAGCAGAATGACCTGGGTAGCATTTGATGTTACGCTGATACTCACGTGCTTTTTCTCCCATCTGACAATACCAACTTTAAAATGCTTTCAAAACAACTTCCCTCAAAGTGAAGGAAAATTTAGACTGCAAAACAGCAAAGGAAAAAACATGGAACTGTGAGCTGATTGACTTTTCTTTTAGCATGTTCCACAAAACTGTAAATATATGGAGAAGATGGTCTCTGGTTCTGATGGGCAATGGAAAACACATATTTACCTATAATCCTCAAAATAAATATAAAATATATTTACCTATATTCCTCAAAACTATTCCACTGAAAAGACAGAAAAAAATCTGAAATAAATCCCCAAAATCACTGGAAAATGAGGAGCAGAGCTACCAATACACAGAAATAGTTTTTTAAGGACTTTCTATAAAACAAATGGAAACTGTTGGATAAAAATGCATGAAATTGAAAAACTTGCAAACACCTGCAGGTGAAACAAAGAGGAACAAAAAATGTTCCCAGCAGAATTCTGGAATAACCAAGATTGATGGCGGAGGCCATAGTGGAGGAGCCGTACATGCGTCACTAAATAAGTCAACACACTTCCTAAAAAAGCCAGGTCACTCCCTTGCATTAGAAGCCATTGATTCTAGCGTTTGTACTTAGAGGACTTAATTACCACTGACATGGGAGATGTGACACGGGAGTCCATGAGGGGCCAATGGGATGGGAGAAGTAACTGCCATGAACAACTTTACCTCCCACACCCCACCCCCAAATAAAGAAGCTACCAGGACATCATTAACGTAAGCCCGATGGAAAACAGAACTCCTCCGCTACACTCAGAGCAACACATAACCAGAGATCTTGACTCAGAATGTGCGCCCCCTGCTGGGGCAGTGAATTTCTTACTGGGTCTGAGGGCAACAAAATACATGGAGTAATACTATTCAATCTGGATTCATCATCATATAGGAATAGAAAACCAACAGTAAGTAACCTGACAGTTGAGGAAAATTTTTAGAGAGAGACATTATATTAAACAGAACACTGAACACCATGAGGATGACTGCTATCAGAATAAATGGGGAAAAATAAGGAAATATCATTAATTCCCTTGAGAAACTGGGGCCTCCATCATATCTATGAAATAGGACAGGCTTTAAAAGAAGCATTCAGAGTTCTCAGAAATTAACAAAATGATTGCTAAAATAAAACTCTCAGAGAAGAAATGACTAGCAGAATCAATGCAGATTAAACTCCAACCAGTGAACTAGAAAACTAAGCAAAGTGATCCTTCTAAGACTACAGTGCCAGAGAACCAAGAGATGAAAACTTGGAGAATATCTGTGAAGGGATAGCAAGGACAGATCCAGAGGTTTCTATGTCTGTCTCATAGATTTTTCTAGAAGGAGATAATCAGATAAATTACAGATGAAAATCTCCCTGAGATGAAAAATGACAAAGGCCCATCAAATTGCTGTAGGGATTTATGAACTCCAAGCATAAAAAGAACATTTTCCCTACTTCCTGACAGAAAAGAAGAATATGTAAAAATCCTGGAGCAGAAATAATCAGACATCTCTCTTCTATAAGGCAGGTGGATAATGGATGTTAGAATACATTGAAATAACGCTGTCAATTACTTAAGAAAAAAATAAGTCTGACCCTAGATCAAACTACTTTTTAATATGGGTACATATGTATGTACACACACACACACACACACACACACACACTTTTTTTTCAATCAAGAACTCAAAAAGCTTATCACCCATGCACAATTTCTGAAATGCAGGAGCAAAACAGGTTGTTAGGGCTGAATGTGCCTTCTGCCCCAAGTCCACATGTTGAACCCTAAATCCAAGTACTTTTCAATGTGACTGTATTTGGAGATAGGGGCTCTAAAGAGGTCAGTACATGAAAAGGGGGCCATTCACATGGCCCTTAATCTAATCTTGCTGGTGTCCTCAGAAGAAGAAGAAATTTGGACACAGAAAGAGACACTGGAGTTGCACCCACAGGAAGAGATACTGGGGTTGCCCACACAAAAGACACACAACTCGAGGACACGGCAAAAAGGCAAACATCTGCTCCAAGGAGAGAGGACTCAAGAAATCAAACCTGCCTGCACCTTGATCTTGAAGCACTAACCTCCAGGATTGTGAGAAAATAAATTACTGTTGTGTAGGCCACCCAGTCTGTGGTATCTCCTTAAGGCAGCCTTAGCAAAGTAATATCAGCAAAAAAAAAAAGAATCCAACATAGCGGATTATGTAGGAATCAATAAAGAGTAGTGAGCAAAGATGCCTAGAAAACATACAGAATTATATAGTATAAATGTACACTTGGTAATTGTGTTCTCGTGAGGTCTACAGCGTTTTTACGAATATGACTGTCAAGAAAGCAGATGAATTATTTTCACCCTGAATCTAAGGTTCCCGCCAAAAAGAATAAGCCATAGGGCTGTAGGAGAAGATGGGCTGGGTCAATAAAACTTGCCAAAGTTGTCTTTCATTTGAGGGGTGGGTGGAAACATGCAATTGATTTTCAGTGATACTGAATAAATATTTTAAACAAAGTGATCCTTCTTAAATCTTAATCATTAAAATCTTAAATCACTTAAACAAAGTGATTTACTAAAAACTGTGTCCACTTTAGAAAGAGAGACCCAGAAAGTAAAATTTACTGGAAGTTAGGGGCACCTGGGTGGCTCAGTTAGTTAAGTGTCTACCTTTGGCTCAGGTCATGATCTCAGGGTCCTGGGATCCAGCCCCTGCATCAGGCTCTTTGCTTAGCAGGGAGTCTGCCTCTCCCTCTGCCTACTGCTTCACCTGCTTGTGCTCTCTCTCTGACAAATAAAATAATAAAATCTTTTTAAAAATTAAAATAAAGAAAATCAAATTTACTGGAAGTAAGCAAAAATTCAGGAAATCTAATCAACCGTACTAAAGACTGGTATAGGGGAAAATATAAAACAAATGAAAGACAAACAGAAAACACACAAAAAATAGGTCTATATCATGATGAAACAATAACACATGTGAAAAGGACTTAATTCAATTATAAAAGCCAGAGACTCAGATTATGGGAAAAAAAAAATCTAGCCATATGCTGTTTAAAACTGATACAAAAAGCCAAGTATCATGGGATAGTTAAAAATAAAGGCATGGGTAAAGTCCTAGTAAAATTATTTTTAAAAATTATTTTAAAAAAGAAACTTCCATATTATTAACTGAAAAAAATAAGATTTGGGGAAAGGTATAAAGAGGGACATTTAATATTGATAAAAGTTATGACTCTCCAAGCACATATAACTGTCTGGAATCTTTATACATTCAACAAAATGGCTTTGGAATATAAAAGGCTGAGAATAATGAAAACAAACTGTAACTTTCATAATTTATCTGAAGCAATTTAAAATATTATTTTCCTAAGTTGACAAATTAAGTTGAGATAACAGTAAATATGTAGAGGAGAATGACTTAATTTATCTCTGTGCGTCTATCATCTCTCTCTCCATCTACTTATCTTTGTAGGGAAGTAGTAATCATTCTTTCATACACCCATAGAAAATTCACAAATACACATATGAATTCCACAAGTGATAATGAAAGTATGTCAAATTAACAGGGAGAGGACACAGTAATGAATCAGTAGCATTGAAAGAACCACCTTGCTATTTGGGGGAAAAAAAAAATGAGCTTCTAACCTTTCACCATACCTACACAAAATGAATTATAAGCGGCTTAATTAGTTTAATCTAAAATCGAAATTATGTATTAACTAAAAGAAATGACAACATTTTGGTTTTCTTTAAGATTTTATTTTTTTGAGACTGAAAGCTTATGAGGGAAGTGGGGGAGGAGGCAGCGGGAGAGGGAGAGAGAAAGGCAGCCTCCCCACTGAGCAAGGAGCCTGGCTAGAAGGGGCTCAGCATTCGGACCCCAGGATCATGACCTGAGCTGAAGACAGATGCGGGCACTTAACCAACTGAGGTATCCAGGCGCCTCAAGAATATTTTGTTATTTTAAAACAGGCAAGGGCTTCCTCAGCATTAAATCTAGAATCTACTAGTAAAACAGATTCACAGATTTCATAAGATAAAAATGTAAAAGAAAAGGTGCTTTAACTTTGAATATGTTTTTTGTTTTTAAGAAATCCTATTGTGCTTGGGACCTAGACTTCTAAGCAAAGCTGACCTTTGGTTCTTTCTCAAGGTGACTTTCCATCTTGCCCCTTTGTAGGCAGGTGTAAGAAATACCTTCTTTTGCAAATTCCCACATCTCTGTCTTAAAACTGTGACGTGATTTTAATTTTTAGCAAATATCTTTGACTTGAGGTCACTTTTCTTTTTCTGTTTTTCTGATATTCTAAAGGCAAAGTCTAATCTGAAGGTCAAATTAGATTAGCTCCTTCTCTCAAGTGTCAACCTTTGCATTTCCCACGGCACCTTCCCATTCTGGTATAATTTATCAATCATTTCATAGCAACTTAACAGCCAGGTTTTTACCATCCTACAGTTAACTTTTCTGTTATCTACAATGGAAGATACACAGTACATGTCGGCATCCTTTTCTCTACCTGAGCTATCAAAGTTTCATTGCTGTGAAGATCTGTATGCCTGTCTTTACTAAGCTGCTGATACAAGCCCAGGATTCTTACTATGTCTTGGGTGACATGTGTGTGTTTGAGACACTCCCCTACATACGTGTAACCCACCGCAGGGTCGGAGGTGGTGAACTGCCTTGCAGAATGCCCCGCACACTGGATACCACCTTACCTTTCTCTTCTACTCTGAGACCTATCAGATTAAAATATGGGATACTGATATTATATAGGGAGAATTGTGAATCTATTCTCAAAAAGGGAGGAAACTGCTAAAACATACTTCGGTTCCTTTCAACTATTGTTCTCGATATTACCTGTGCCACACCAGTGTACATAACACATTTAGAACTACTGCCCTCATATTTTACTTTCCATATTTCTGCTTAAAATAGCATGAAATGCTCAAATTTGGAGTACGATCCAGAATCTTCCCTACAAGTCTGTTTAGAGGGCAGAAATTTGCTAAGTATGTTCAACAGCTCCTACCCTCATCTCTCTACCTTTTATGCAAGGGGACATTTGCCCTATTATTTCCTGTCTTAAACATTATTTAATGGGCATTCTCAAAAGCTTCCTTCATAAACTGGGTGCCATCACTTGTACAAACATGGTCATGAGGTCCGGCGTTCAACAGGAATGAGAGAGCAGCGGTTAGCCTAGAATATCGGGTAAAATGTACTTTAAAAAAGAGTAAGATTAAGGGTACCTGGGGCTCTGTCAGTTAAGCATCTGCCTTTGGCTCGGGTCATGATCCCAGAGTCCTGGGATGGAGCCCCACATCAGGCTCCTCCCTCTGCCTGCTTCTCCCCCTGCTTCTGTGCTTTCTCTGACAAATAAATAAAATCTTAAAAAAAATTTTTTTAAAGGATAAGACTATATATAGTACACTGATGGTGCCTCCCAACAACTTTCATAATAATATATCATAAAAAATGTATTTTAAAATGAAGCATTAATAGTAAAGAAAATGAATAAAAATCTATAAACTGCCTTAAGCATATGCTATGCAAACTTGTATCTATTTAATTTTGAATATGTATTTTCATAAATCAAGTATACATTAGACTTTTATGAATATACTTGCTCCCCTTTGGAAACTTAATATTTTTGCTCATTTTTCTTGTTATTCAACATAGGATTGGACGAATTTCTGCCTCTGACTATTTACATAATAATTATGCCATTTTTTGGTAAAGTCTGCAAACTCAAACCAAATCTATACTGAAAACTATAATATGCAGAACATATACTAGGCAAAGCACCTTTGAAAGAATAACTATTGGTCTAACATATGATTTTGAATAATAGAAATACAGAACATAAAATATGCCCAAAAAAATAACCTTCTAATTCTAAGATGCAGTAGAGCAGAGTAATTAAAAGCACAGACTGGGGCCAGAGGATCTGGGGACACCCTGGCCTGCCATCTCCTAGCTCTCTGACCTTGAACAAGTTCCTGAAGCTTTCTCGATCTCATTTTCCTCATCTGTTAAAATGTAGATAATGTCAGTATTATCCCATTGGTGTGTGTACACACAGACACACGCACACACGCACACACACAAGACTTCAAACAATGGATGGTATAGTAACCACCTGATATTTTTCTCAGTCTTTTTTTCCCTCTGTTCTTACTATCTCCATAAACATCACATTAAAACAAAACAAAATTCACAAACATGGGGCCACAAGAAAAACAGTTCCCTGATTGGAACATTTACATACTAAATTCCATGGGTTTTAGCAGAAATCATTTGTGTTTAAAACTCAACCCTAAGATAAAGATCATTTCACACGGTAGGCTGACTGTTCTGAAATATGAACAATAGGCTTCTTGAAGCCCATTTAGATCTATCAATTCATCTGTTATCACTGAAGGAAACTTTAGGAAGTAGTTCATTTTTTTCCCCTCTGAGCAATTAGAAATTTCTGTAAATTACAAAAAAAAAAGTTATGAAAAGTATCAATTATAAAAGTTCCCTATTCATTTTCTTTCTGTGCCTTTACAAATGAGTCCAGAATAATAAAAAAGATATTAGTCATTTTTAAAGAAATTCTCTTTCCCTGTGACAAACTTTACTTCTTTTTGTCAGCATTCAATAATTCACCTGAGTTGACTAAGTATCAAAACAAGCCAGAAGCTAGGAAGCCGAACTAATGGAACTAAGTCATCTCATGGGAAATTACTTGGTTCACTTAGGGCTCTTTTAGCAATGTGGATCAAAAAGTGACCAGCATCATTTTAAGGAGAGCTTTTAATTTTATATGTAGGGAAGTAATTGAAAGACAGAAAAAAAAAAAACAAAAACCTGACCTAAAAAATAAAGTATGTATTAGCATTATCCTCTTATTTTCTGAGCCTTTGAATCAAAGGACACTGATGCCTGTGTGAACATTTTATTATTCTGAATATTATCCATTTACTATTTTGAATATTATTCCTTTACCATCAGGCTTCCATGTTCCTATAAAATACAACCCTTCTCTATGCAACCTATTTTGCCAACTTTGCAGGCTGGGGTAAATCTGAATCTTTTGGCTTTTTATTCTAAAAATTAATTGGAAAATTATAATTGGTTTTCACTCTGATCTCATTGACAGTACAAGTCTTTATCTGCTTAGCTCTATATGATGCCCTTCATTAATATACTAATAAATTAAAGCATATTTTATTTAGAAAATAGATTTTTATGCCGGGTGAAGATCTAAGTATTCATTATTTATAGAAATTACTTCCCAATTTATCCTTAGATTCAACTCTAAGCAAAGCCTGGAAATCACCTCTAACTTGCCTCTTTGTTTCACTGCCACACCTCTAGCCACCTACCACCCACCAGTCCCCATTTCTTCCCACAGAATAACCAGATAGATCTTCTAAACTTTCAAATGAGGTTATATTATTCCACAATTAAATACTCTCTGCCATCAACTGAACACGTTCCCCCCAACCCCGAATCACATGCAGAAACTCCAATTCCCAGGGTTCTGCATTTTGGAGATGAGGTGAGGTGTTTGGGAGGCAATCAGGTCAAGAGGGTAGCCCCCCCGCACAACCCCATGAATGGGATGCATGTCTTTATAAGATGAGACGGGGAGAGATGATCTCTCTAGAGGTGAGCACGCAGTGAGAAAGAAGGCAGCCGTCTGCAAACCAGGAAGAGGTTCCACACCAGGAACTGAATTGGTCAGTACCTTAAACTTGGACTTCTCAGCCTCTAGAACTGTGAGAAGTAAATTTCCATTGCTTATGCCACAGTAACCTGCTGTAGCAGCCCAAGATGACTAAGACCCTCTTCAATGACTTTCTGTGGTTCTTAGAAGTGTTCCTAAAAAGGGCCTGCCTATATGAACTGACTCTAGCCTGCTTCATATCATCATTCTCCCAACCCCCCCCCCGGCCCCCCCCCCCCCGCCTCTCTCTCTCACTTATTTTGCTCCAGCTATACTGTCCTTCAAATACCTTACACGTTGAGTTTTCTCTAGCTTGTTTTGCCTTCCGAGAGCATTCTTACTCCAGATGTTACCGAGGCTGGCTCCTTCTTTTTTTTCAAGCCTAAATTCAAATGTCATCTTTCTCAAAGACTTCCTTACCATTCAGTATAAAATAAAACTCTTTCAGCAGACCAGGAGTAACTATTTATTATAGAAACCTGTTTTATTTGCTCCAGAGTATTGCATCACAAGTTGAGGTTTTCATATTTGCATTTCTTTAAATTTGTTTTCTGTCTTCCCCAACTGAAGGGCAAGTTTTTAATAAGTCAATATAAGTAGGACAAATTTAAGCTGACTGGAGTTCCCTCAAAATTTTTCATTGTGTTACAAGTTATTATCTTGAAAAGATTTGTGTTTTCTTTGGAGTGGACGCTGTATCAGACTGGGCCAAGCTAGAAAATATAGACTAATGTATTTCAAATAGAAAAACTTTAATGTAGAGCACTGGTTATAAAGTTCATTGCCAAGGAAATCATGAAGCATTCTAGAGATTAATCATTATGTGTAGGAAACACCTCTAAAACCAGACAGTCAAAGGGAGGGAGTTACTGAAACTGAGATTGTGAAAGATGGAGTTTGGCAGGCTTATTTGGTGGAGGCAGGGCTTAACTGGAAAAAGCTGAGTCATAAATGAAATGCAGTTAGAAACTCAGCAGAGGGAGGTACTGGGGGTGGGGGAGGTAGGGAAATTAGGAGGGAGGGGGAGGGGGGAAGGTGAAGAGAGGAGGAGGATGAAAAGGAATGAGGGGAGGGAGGGAGAAAGGAATAGGGAGAGAAGAAAGGCTCGTGTTCCTGCTTTCCTGTCTTTGGCCAGTGGAAAGCTCTGGCCAAACCTATCCAGGAAAGCAGAGAGCAAAGAGCCTGGGAAGTGTAGTTCTCTTGGGTACAGAACAAAGCACAGAAGAGCTGGGGATGCACAGCACTTAATACAATTGCATAACATTGTGTGCTGACAAGAAAGCATTCCACCACAAACTACAATCTGAAATCTCTCCTAAGAATTCCCAGCTATTTCCAAGACCCTCTACTATAAAACTTCACCTTGGGTATTTTGCCATAACTTTTCTAAAGGATTTGTGCAATCAATTTAAGAAATGGTTTCAGATTAGAACAATTAGGACGCACCATGTGCTCCAGAACCACACACACATAGAATTTTCCAGACCAATAGCTGAGAAAGTGAGACTTGCCCCTTATGTTTGTCAATGACATAAGGATACATTATAAAAATGGTTTCTTTTAGATTTCTGTAAAGGTTAGGACTTTTCAGTAGCAAGTAACAGAAAATTTTATGGGCTCAGACAAGGTAGGATCCAGGATTTAAACAGAACAAATATTGTTCTGTTTCATCTTTTTTTTCAGTTGAAGTCCTTCTTATGTTAGCTTCTTTCTCAGTCTCTCTCTCCACATTGGGAAAGATGGTCTCCAAGAGCCCAAATGTAGTCTGTCTCCTTAGGACTTGTAAAACAGAAGAAAGACACATCATCCTATAATCTGCACCAACTATAATCTACTGGAGAAGATTATGACCTGGGTCAGCTGTGGAGGTGATAAAAGAAACTTAGAGTGACCGTCAACCCTATCAAGACGGTCTGGAGTGGGGGAGAGTGATTCCTCTTCAAAAACCAGATGTCCCGCTAATCCCCCAGCACTATTCTTCCCAGTAGACCTCTCTGAAAAACGGAGCATAAAAGCATTGCCACGCATACTTGCTGCCTCCGGTTAGGAAAACCAAAAGTCGCCAAAATCAAGGTATCAAAAATCAAGAGTTGAGGCCAACATTTCTTTTTGATGTTTACATGTTTCCCGAAATATGGCTCAAAGCAATGGGTAACTTAAGTAGTTGTCTCAGAAGCTCACAAACGAATTGCCCGGGGTGGGGGTGGGGGGGTGCAAAACTATTTGGTCTGACCAACCAGCTGGACATAAGGATGCTCTTTTTGAACTAAGGAAGCAACATTCTGAGAGGAAGTGACTGAAATCAACTCTTGTTCTGTTGAAAGGTTTCTTGGCCTTTCCCTTGGTATTTACTTCCATAAATAACCACCATGGACTTGTATCCTCTTTCACCACAGCAAGCTGCGTTTAAAACATCGGTAGAAATAATGCACTGTGGAGTCTGTCTAAGGTTAGTGGTTATAAATTACCCTGGGTAAAATGGAACATAAGCAATAAGCTAATCTGCTGAGGTTTCAGATACTGTATCTAAAAACTATGAAAAAAAAATTCCAAAGTTGTCAAAGGATCTTCATTTACTTGTTTCTAAACTGTTAAAAATGACTCTTTCTCTGTTGTTTTTACCCTCTTCTTTTCAGGAAAACAGACGTGCTTGGAGAATCAGTACAAATTCCCTACTTTCTTTGCATGTTTGCATTTTTACTTGAAGAGCTCTTTTTTCTATTGCTGGCTAGAACAAATAAGGCCCTTTTTTTTCCTTTCTCTCTGTTCCCAGGATCCTCCCTAGACTTCTTTGGCAGACTGCAGAACACCTGTGAAACCATGCTGTGTAAGGGATGTCAGATTTTTGAAATCAGATTTTTCATTGATTTTGTAATAGAAAAGTTACTAAGCCATGTTGAGTCTCAGTTTTTAAACTATAAAATTGGGGTGCATATACTACCTCATGAGATGAATGGTAGAATTAAAGCAGAGAGCAGGTACAAGTTCACAATACCCAGTTACTAAGATCACTTAGTAACTGTTACTGTTTATAAGGGATGATGTTTGAGATACAAAGATTCCTGTTTTCTTTATTCAGACAACACGTGGTTGTATAATTACAAAGCAGTAACACCAGGTATTGTGTTCTGATATATAATCTTACTGTTAAAAATCAGGATTTCCAAATTGCTTCAGGCTGATTGAAAAGCTTACGGATATTCCAGACAATGAAAAGTAAAAATGCAGTAACCTGCTTCTTCAAAGACATTTGCATCTGATGCAGATTCTTGTCTTAAATTAGTCAAAAATGGAGCACACAATGTTATTTTTCAGGTAAGCTGATAGATCCTTAAAATTGTAAATTTCTTTGCTTTTACTTTGTTTGGGGAAGAAAATTCTTTTTATCATTATCCCTGCCATCACATTTCTGCATTTTCCCTAAGTTTTTAGTAGAAGATGCACGAGAATGTGTCCATCCTCTTTTATCTCTAGATGATGTTTTCAATAGCACGCACCATAATTGAGTTCAGGTGGCTGCCTTGAATGAGATAAATTTTGAATGAGATTAAGATGAATGACAGCACTGCTGGCCAAAGTCCCACTGTCCCAGAAAGAAATGAGAAATTAATGGACTCAACACCCGTGTTGTGTGATTAAAAAAAAAAAATGTTTAAATACACGCTATGAACATTTCCGTGAAAAACTTCCTGCCTTCCTTTCGTACCTTTAATATCCCCATACTCCTGGGATCAACCATGTAGAACCAGAACCGAATAGCACATATTCCGAGACTTGCTGGAAAGTACTGGGAAGTAGTGATTCTTGCCGTGTGTCCTTCTTTGTGTCCAGATGAGCTGACATACAGGAAGTGCCGGCCACTCCCTGGAAATAGACAAATACAACTCCTTCAGCACAACGATAGGTGTCATAGTGTGAGGCAGAACATATTTAAACCATGAGCAAACTGCATGCCTCCCACCCACACACAAACAAACACAACTCATTTTCTTCCTGTGGAGTCACAAATCAATAATGTTTCATTCTTTTGACCCAAAAAGAAAAAACGAGAAGAGGAAGAGAAAGAAGAAGAAGGAGAAGGAGAAGAATGTCATGTAATCACTGTGATTACATGATTCACAAAGTTCACCTGAGTATGTGACTCTTACCGAAAGTGATCAAATATCTGAGCTCACTCTTTAGGTACATTTCTTTTCTTCTAATTTGCTCAAACCTGTCTGCCCATTTCAAGTAAGGAAAGTATTTTGTATACTGTGTGTAGAGCAGGGACATGGGGTATTGGAGGCTGATTGATAGTGTATCTCATTTCCAGTTGTTCTGATTCCCACAATGACCACAGTAGTAGCGAATGGCAGTAAGAGTGAATGAAATGTAAACTTGAAAGTCACCATGCTGAGCGATAACTTCTATTCTCCTCAACTGCAGCCATACATGAAAGATCTCTCCACTTAAACACAAATGGATTTTTTTTCTACAGACATCATTGTCAAAATTCATCATAACTACTATCTTCTGCATGGCTTTTATCAGGAAAGAATGAAGATAGATAGATAGATAGAATGATTTTCAGTGCTAGCATATAATAAAGTAAATGACACTGTGTACTAACATATATATATGTGTGTGTGTGTATATATATACACACACACACATATATATATGCTTTCTTAGGTTAAATGTTTATTTACAGTTTTAAATCAAAGCTATTAAAATATTTTCTAATTAAAATATTCTCCCCCCCCGACATTTTAGTACTGTTACTGAGATATATGGTTTGCAATCATCAATTGTACATTAATAGTACAAGAGGCTTCTTTTATGAAGCTTTCTTATTTAAGAACTTGTCAGGTGAATTTAGTATTCTCTGAGGAATCAGTATATATGTTGTGACCTTTATTCCTATGGCACTGTATTCTTCAATGCAAGGAACACTCATGCATTACTCCCTTGACTAGAGTTAAGAACAGAAGTAGCCCGAGAGAATTGCAAAAGAGAGTAGATGATCACATTCACATCCACTAATGGGTTAACTTTTCGCCTGTTCATGTTCACAAATACCATTATTTCACCAAATGGATTGCCAGTAAATATAAATATGAGGTTAATAAGACAGACTGGTTGGAGTCCTCATGAAGTCATTAAGGGGTTGCTTGTTCTTCTATCCACTTACAAAAAGGGAGTTGCGAGAAATTACAGAGTTCCAACCTCCCCAGTACATGGAATTTGCCTAGTATTAACACTTTGCAATAGTGCAGTACTTTGTTACATTCAATGAAAGAGCCTATACTGATGCATTATTATTGACTGAAGTCCATAGTTTACGTCAGGGTTCATTCATTCCCTTGTGTGTTCCACGCGCTCTGACGAATGTACGACGACATGTCCACCACTGCCCTATTGTGCAAGAGAGAGTTTCTGTGCTCTAAGATCTCCCACGCAGCCCCTCTCCATCTCTTCCTCCCACTCTCCTCCATCAAATGCCTGGCAACCACTGATCTTTTTACTATATCCACTGGTTTCTCTTTTCCAGAGTATGATATGCTTGTAATGATATAGTATGTAGCCTTTCTAAGTTAGCTTCTTTCACTTAACAATATGCATTTAAGGATCTTCCAGATCTTTTCTGTGGCTTGATAGTTTACTTCATTTTATCACGGAATAAAATTCCTTTGTATAGCTGTACCACAGTGTGTTTATCCATTCACCTATGAAGGACATCTTGGTTTCTTCTAACTTTTAGCAATTATGAATAAAGTTTCTATAGCAACTGTGTGCAGGCTTCTGTCTAAGCTTAAGTTTTCATTTGTGTATATACCAAGGAGCACAACTGTTGGATCTTACGGTAAGAGTATGTTTAGTTTTGTAAAAAATGCCAACTTGTCTTCCAATGTTGGCCGTACCATTTTGCAGCCCCATCAACAAGAAAGAAGAGTCCCATGTCCTCTTTATCCCCATCAGCATTCATGTTGTTAGTGTTTTGGATTTTAGTTAATATACTAGGTATGCAGTGGTATTTCATTTCCACTCAATGTCATTTCAATGTGCATTTTCCTGATAACATATAATATGGAGCATTTTTTCTTATACTTATTTGCCATCTATGTTCTATAGTAGGTATCTGTTCAGATCTTTTGTCTATTTTTTTACTTTTTTACTGTTAAGTTTTAAGCATTCTTTTTACATGTTGGACACAGTCCTTTCTCAGATATGTGTTTACAACTATTTTCTCCAAGTCTGTGGCTTAAGTTTTATTTTTCTTAATAGTGTCATATGCAGAGTGGAAATTTTAATTTTAATGAAGTGCAACTCAGCAATTTTTTCATTCACAACTCAAGCTTTTAGTATTGTATCTGAAAATTCATCACCAAACTTAGAGTCACCTAAATGTTCTCCTATTTTGTCTTCTAGGAGTTTTACAGTTTTACATTTTACTTTAAGATCTATAATCCACTTTGAGTTAATTTTCATGAGAGGTTTAAGTTCTGTATCTAGATTTTTTTTTTCATATGGATGTCCAGTTGTTCTAATACCATTTATTGAAAAGACTATCCATTCTTTGAACTGCCTTTGTTCATTTGTCAAATATAAGTTGATATTACTCATATGGGTCTATCTCTGAGCTCTCTGTTCTGTTCCATTTCTCTATTTCTCTATTATTTTTCCAATATTACACTGTCTTAATTACTATAGCTTCATAGTAAGTCTTGAAATAAGGCATTATACTTCCTCCAACTTTGTTTTTTTTTAATACTTCAATATTTCGTTGGCTATTTTGAGTCTTTTGCCTCTCCATATAAACTTTAGAATCAGTTTGTTGCTATCTATAAAATTATGTGCTGGAATTTTGATTGGAATTACCTTGTACATATACATCAAATTGGGAAGAATGGACAGCTTCAAAATACTTATTCTTCCCGTCCACGAACATGGAATATCTCCCAGTTTATTTAGATCTTTGATTTCTTTCATCAGAGTTTGTATTTTTTCTCATGTAGAACCTGTAATTATTTGTTATATTTATACTTAGGTATTTCTCTTTCTCTCTCTCTGGCATTAATATAATCATTATTGTGTTTTAAATTTCAAGGTCTAATTTTTCAGGGCTAGCATATAATAAAGTAAATGGCATTTGTGTACAAACCTTGTATCTGACAACATTACTATAACTGTTTATTAATTCCAAGAGTTTTCTTCATGGTGTATAACTGCATGTCATCTGCAAACAAACACAACTTTATATCTTTCTTCCTAATCTTTTGTTTTCCTCACTTGCCTTATTGTATTAGCTAGGACTTCTGGGATGATGTTGAATATGAGTTGTGAGAACAGACAACCTTGCCTTACTCTGCTCTTACCAGAAAAGTACCTAATTTCTCACAGTTATAAATGTTTGCTGTATGTTTTCTGTAGATATCTTTTTTCAGCTTTACTGAAGCCTAATTGACAAATACAATTGGAATTCATTTAAAGTGTACAAGATGATGATTTGACATTTGTACACACTTTGAAAGGATTCTCACAAATGAGTTCATCCATGTATCACCTCACATATTTACTTTGTGTGTGTGTATGTGTATGAGAATGCTTAAGATTTACTCTCACAGCAAATTTCAAGTATATAATACAGTATTATCAACTACCGTCACCATAAAAATACGGAATATATCACAAATTCATGTGTCATCCTTGTGTAAGGGCCATGCTAATCTTCTCTGTATCATTTCAATTTCAGTATGTGCTGCAGAAGCAAGACATTCTTTATCAAGTTAGAGACGTTCACCTCAATTTTTAGTTTACTGAGGTATTTTATCACAAATGGATGTTGGATTTTTTCAAATGCTTTTTCTGCATCTATTGACATGATCATTTAATTTTTTGCTTTACTCTGTTGATGTGATGGATTACATTAATTGAATTTCAAATATAAAACAAGTCTGACATACTTGAATAATTTCCACTTGGTTGTACTGCACATATATGTTTTCATTAGATTAGATCCGCTAATATTTTGTGGATAACTTTCGCATCTATGTTGATGAGAGATACTGATTTGTAGTTTTCTTTTCTTGTAATGTCTTTGTTTTTTATTTGAAATCCTCGTCTGATTTAGAACAAGGCAGAAAATGTTCCTTTTGTTTGTATTTTCCGGACTATATATAACTGGTTTCATTTCCTCTTTAAATGTTTGGGAGAATTCACCAGTGAATCCAGTCAAGTCTAGTGATTTCCGATTTGGAAGATTTTTAATTATGTATTCAATTTTTAAAAAAGATTTATTTGAGAGAGGCTGAGCGTGCGGAAGTGGGGGAGGGTGGTGCAGAAAGAGAGAGAGAGAGAGAGAGAATCCCCAGCAGACTTCCTGCTTGAATGTGGAGCCTGAGTAGGGCTCAATTCCACAGCCCTGAGATCATGACCTGAGCTGAAATCAAGAGTTGGACATCTAAACAACTGAGCTACCCAGGCACCCCTCTAAGCAATTTCGTTGTTACAAGCTTGTTTAGATTATCTATTTCTCATGTGATTTTGGTTGCTTGTGTCTTTGAAGGAATTGGTCTACTTAGATTACCAGATTTGTGGGCACTTAGTTGTACGTAATATTTTTCTATTATCATTTTAGTGTCTATTATTTTAGTATCATTTCTATTATCATTTAGTGTCTATTATTTTAGTATCATTTAAGTAATGATGTCCCCCTTTTATTTCTGATAATTAGCAGTTTGTGTTTTCTTTTCTTTTGAGGTTTATGTTATCTAGAAGATCTTCAAGTTTATTAATCTTTTCAACAAACTAGATTTTCATTTTGATTTTACCTATGATTTATTATATTTATTTTTATAATTTCAAATTTTTACTTAAATTTGAGTTAGTTAACATAACAGTGTAATATTAGTTTCAGGAGTAGAATTTAGTGACTCATCACTTACACAGAACTCATTAAATGTGCCCTCCTTAATACCTATCACCAATTAACCCATCCCCCCACCAACCTCCCCTTCAGCAACCCTCTTTGTTCTCTGTAGTTAAGAGTCTCTTACAGTTTGCCTCCCTCTCTCTCTTCCCCCTATGTTCATCTGTTTTGTCTCCTAAATTCCACATAAGTGAAGTCATATAGTATTTGTCTTTCTCTGACTTCTTTTGCTTAGCATAATACACTCTAGTTCCATCCACATTCTTGCAAATAGCAAGATTTCATTATTTTTTATGGCTGAGTAATATTCCATTATCTACCTATCTATTCATCTATCTCACGTTTTTTTATCCATTCATCAGTGGATGGAAATTTGGGCTCCTTCCATGATTTGACTATTGCTGACAATGCTCCTATAAACATCAGGGGACAAGTACCCCTTCGAATTTGTATTTTTTTAAATTTATTTATTTGAGAGAGAGAGAGAGAGAATGAGAGACAGCAATCACAAGCAGGGGGAGGGGCAGAGGGAGAGAGAGAATCTCAAGCAGACTCCCTGCTGACCATGACTCTGAGATCATGACCCGAAATGAAATCAAGATCAGATACTCAATGAACTGAGCCACCCAGGAGCCCCACTTCTAATCTTTACTTTTGTATCCTCTGGATAAATGCCCAGTAGTACAGTTGCTGCCTCATAGGGTAGTTCTGTTTTTAACTTTCTGAGGAAACTCCGTACTGTTTTCCACAGTGGCTGAACTAGTTTACATTCCCACCAATAGTGTAAGTTCCCTTTTCTCCACATTCTTCCCCATGTGCTGTTTCCTGTTAATTTTAGCCATTCTGACAGGTGTGAAGTGATATTAGTTTTGATTTTTATTTCCTTGAAGATGAGTGACATTGAGCATCTTTTCATGTGTCTTTTGGCCATCTGGATGTCTTCTTCAGAAAAATGTCTTTTCATGTCTTTGGCCCATTTCTTAACTGGATTATTTGCTTAATGATTTCCTGATTTCAATTTTATAAATTACTCTTCTTTCCCTAGTTTCCTAAGCTGCAAACAAATTATCAATTTTAAATATTTCTTCTAATGTATGCATTTGTTGCTAAAAATTTCCCTCTATGCATTTTCACTGAATCTCACAAATTTTTGTAAGTTATATTTGCTTTTTCATTTAATTCACAATAGTTCAAAATTTCCTTTCAGATTTTTTTCCTTTGGTTCATTATGTTATTTAGAAATCTACTCATTTAATCTTCAAGTTTTCTGGAATTTTCCAGGAATATTTGTTACTGATTTCTACCATTATGTTCTGAGAGCTCACATTATAGTATTTAAGTTTGTTGTGTTTTATGGCTCAAATGTGGGCTATCTTCGTGAATGTTCCATGTGAGCTTGTGAAGAATGCATATTCTGCTGTTGTTGAAGGATTCTATAATGTCAGTTGTATCCAATTGACTGATGGTGCTGCTCAGCTTAACTATGTCCTTACTGATTTCTGCCTGTTGGCCCTACTATTGACAGAGGGGTGTTGAAGTCTCCAGCTGTAGGAGTGGATTCATCTTTTTCTTCTTGCAATGCTGTTAGGTTTGCTTTGTGTATTTTGATGTTCTGAGGTTAAGTGCTTACACCCTGAAGGATGTTTTGTCTTCTTAGAGTAATGACCTTTTTATCATTTGTTAATCCTCCTCTTTATCCCTGCATGTTCCCCTTCCTCTGAAGTCTTCTTTGTAGGAAATTAATGTTAACATTGTATATTTTTCTCCATTCTTTCACTTTTTCCCCCATTCATTCATTCAATGTATTTATACTGGAAATTGGTTTGTTACTGACAATACATGGTTCTTTCGTTTTGTTTTAATCTTCTCTTAGTCTTTTAATTAGTGAATATAGATAGACTAGCAACATTTAAGCTGATTATTGAGATAGGTGGATTAACATTGACCTTATTTGTTAGAATTTGCTATTCACTGGTATTCTTTCTTTCTCTTCTTTTTCTTTCACTGTTTTTCAGTCTTCTCTGATCTTAATTGAGGATTTCATATGATTTCATTTTTTATCATGTCTTAGCATACCAATTACATATATATTTTTAATCTTTTCTAGGGGTTGACAGTGAGTTTGCAATATACATTACCACTAGTCCAAGTCCTCTTTAAAATATCACAGTACCACTTCATGAGTAGTGTAAAAAACATACCAGGTTATTTTCCCAGTAAACTCTCCCATCTCTTATCTCTTAAGTCAATTGTTTGTTTTTTGTTTGTTTTTGTTTGTTTTGTTTTTAGGTCTGTTAGGTGCTAGTAAAATAGTTTCTCTTGAGGTCAGGTTTGTTATGAAAAACAGAAAGCTCTGGGAAATGTTCAAAATGGCTATTTCTTCCCTCTACCTGCTGAAAGCAGAGAGGAGCTTCCTCTGATCTTCACTGTGAAAAACCGACAGGGTTTCTAAAGGTAAAACTTACAAAAGTGTGGGGGCTTTCTAACACTGAAATCCCCTGGACTAGCTCTCTAACTCGTCCACATTGAACCTACAGCAATCCATCAGTAATTGGTGAGGATGTCCTGTCCCGTATGGACTCCTGTTTGACCCCGTACTGACTGGAGCATCTGCTCCAGTAAGTTGTGATTCTCCATTTCCACTTGCTTGTCTCCAGTTTGGGGGCAGTGGTGTGTGTGGAGCCCTTAATTCTCTAATAAACTTAAAAAGAGTTGTTGATTTTTAGTTTGTTCAGCTTTTAGTTTTTTTCTTATTATGGGGAAAGAAATAATGACTTCCTAGCTCCTTACATGCCAAACCAGATACTGAAAGAGACTTACATCTACTTTTTTAATGATTTATTTTAGAGAAAGAGAGAGAAAGAACATGTGCCTGTGCACAAGTGAGTGTGGGGAGGGGCAGAGGGAGAGACTCCAGCAGACACCCCACTGAGCTCCAGCTGGATGTGCAGGCGCCAATCTCACAACCCTCAGGTGTTCGATGCTTAACTGATTAAGCCAACCAGGTGCCCTATTTTCTTTTTAAGTTCCTTACTGAAAATATTTCTGTTCACTCAGAACACTTTATAAAAGTCTCACCAAAAAAAAAAAAAAAAAAAAATCTTAAGAAAAATACCAAGGAATATGACATGTGAACGGATGCTGCAAGATTTTCCTCAATATAAAATAGTAGTGGAAATAACCTGTTAAGTTTCCTGGCCTGCACCATTGAACTGTTTTCTCTCCTCACTGTTTCATGAAATACATGTACTAGCTAACATTGGATTAGGAAAATTGTGCACAATATTTTAAGTCAGCCACAGAAAAGTTTGCTTCATAATTGTTTGCAAGGATGACATGTTTGTTTTCTTATTTGGAACAGGAAGACATGAATGTGACATGTGCAGCCAAGATATACCTAGACACCATCAGTCAAATCTCCTACAAACTGTGGCTTATTCATTAAGAACACACATTTGTTAAATCTACGCTATCTGATTAAAGAAGAAGATCTAGGTGTTCCCTCATTTTATTGCCTTTTACACCTGTAAGGATTCCCAGTGCACCTGGAGAACAATATCAGACAAACCTTACAATGTTATCCTGAATAAAGAAAATATAGTATAGTCCAATTCACTATTATAATAATGTATACAGTTAAGATGAAAGCATGGAATCTATTCATACTATACTGGATGTGAAGAAATAGCCTTGACCTAGTTCCAAATAAGAAAAATTAATGTTCACTATGTGTGTATGAAACTATTCTGTATTTCATAGCTCAGCTCTTAAATAGTATGACATATATAATGAGAAGTAATATACCTCCATCTCAAAAGCAAATCATGTTTAACCCTGACTTTAAATATACATCTATCCATGCTGTACTACTAACCTGATATTGAATGTCAAACATTTGGAGCAGTGAGAAAAGAACTGATTGTGTCCACTGGCATAAACTTAATCCATTTTAAAAATAGAAGTTCTGGGGCTGCCTGGGTGGCTCAGTGGGTTAAGCCTCTGACTTCGGCTCAGGACATGATCTCGGGGTGCTGGGATCGAGTCCCACATCAGGCTCTCTGCTAGGCAGGAAGCCTGCTTCCTCCTCCCTCTAGCTCTCTCTCTCTGCTTGCCTCTCTGCCTACTTGTGATCTCTCTCTATCAAATAAATAAAATCTTTAAAAAAAAATAGAAATTCTGATTTAAAATCTTGTATTTTGGTAAATTTATTCTTCTAACTACATAAATACACTAACCCTTCACTAACTCAGATGTTTCTTTTGAGTAATTTTAATCATGTGATACTTCTTTTTTAAAGGTAAGTTTTAAGTCTGCACAGCAAAATGAATACAACCGAACCAAATTCTCCAGCCTTAGTCATTGCCTATAGGCTCCTTGTGGAACCCCAGTCACAGCATCCTCAGGGTCTCAATAATTTTTTCATGGCACCCCAGGAGGAAAGCAATATTTTGGTTTTGTTTATTAAGTCCTTAAGTCCAAACAACTTAAAGCCTATTAAAATACTAACAACATCACGGCTTTCGAAAAACTAATACATACAAACTGAAAAAAACAAAACAATTCTTAAATAACCACAATTACTTTCCACTAGAGAGTGTATTCATTAGGCACTGCCCAAAGTCTCAAACCTTGAAATTACATTGAACATCACCACCTTCATTTCCTATCCCATTTTCGTTTTCCCTAGTACTTACTTTCATCATAGCAACTACCATAAATCAGCTTAGCAAAGATATGACATCATTGAAAGGAATGTAGAACAATATAATGTTTGTATTTTAGGGATATATTATGAAACTTAATGTAAAAAGAAAAAGTAATTCATGGGGGATGATAATAATCCAGGATGTTTCACTGCAGCATATTTATTTCAGTATAAGACAATGTTCTGTAGGGCTCAACAATCAAAGGTAAGCAATTCCAATTATTAGTTAGGGGACTCTGGGTGAGCTTTCAAAGTGTACCCCACCTAGCCTCTCCTGATTTGCATATTCAATTTGGTCTTACAACATCCTGCAGTGGAACACAAAAGTCAGAAAGTCAATTCCTGGCTGATGTATTAATGCATGCAAATGTGAACTTTTAACCATTTTAAAATTTAAGAATAGAAAACTATGCCTGGAAATTTAGAAGCAACCATTGCAAATTTGGTATTTTGGTATTTTTAATTCTAGAACTCTAGTATATCCAAGCTTGACTTTGTAAGGGGAATAGACTTGTTGAAATGCCATATTTTTTCCTGAGAATCACTAAGGTGAAAAGTTGCTTAGCCTCTTGAAATTATTAATAGAAATATGTGAATTATCCAGGAACTATGTACTATATCACAAAGTTATAAAACCTTACATTGAATTATATTTTCAGAAATAGACTCATTCTTTATCTAGCAAGCTCAGACTAGACCTACTTTCAAACATTTATAAATTTTCGGTTGCTTCATTGAGAACTACCTATTTATATCTAGCAAAATCCTTGGGGAAGGTCAATCAAGCTTTCCACACGAAGTTCAGAATTTGTTAAAGCAGATAATAAAGCTTAAAAGTCTCAACTGCCACAACATATTTAGAGTTTAATGGTAAATCATTGAACCAGTTGACTTTATTTACATGTGACTCTATGGAATGATCAACCACCTTCATCTCCAATTCTACATTTATTTTTCCCAATCCCTACTTTTCCCAACAGTCTTGGGATAGATTTTTACAGAAACAGACTTTTTTGATTGTCGGTCTGATTTTAAACTGCTTTATGACTTTCTGTTGGCCATTGTAAATTAATTCTCATATATTATATTAGAATGCCTTTAATTAGGTTTGTAAAACTTTAATACTGCCAGAAGCAGTACTCCGGACTGTGGGCACTTACTAAATATGTCTGAACGTTACCTCTCCCTACACTCTGCCTCCTGATATTTTCTGTACGTTTCAGTGTAACGCTTCAATTTTGTTGGTACAGATTTTAGGATTACAAATTCTTAGGATTCCTAGCGTACAGATTTTATATGTCATATGTTAATTAGCTACAATCAGGCACTGGAAAGAAGTTTCTCATCAATATTCAATTTTTACCTTAGATACTCTTTAAAGAATTACACACATTCTCAAAAACTGGAGCCACTTAGTGTCAAATAGTATAAATTCAGCATCACTTTATTCGGCTCTCCATTGTTACTTGACAGGAGAGAGCCAAAATACATTAGCCACATTCAGAATCCAACGGTGTGCCTCACGGACATTCTTTTTCACTTTGGTGTTGGCATGCAGTAGAGACTCTAATTTGTCTTTTCGATGTGATTAGCTACAATCTTGAGTTTTTGAAAATGTTTCGTTGAGTCATTATGTCATAATATAATAAATTTGACATTTCTTTTATAAAAAGACAGTTAATACTTTCAAAAGAAAGCTGTATTTTTTCAGCTCCAGTGCCCTCGGAAGAATCATACTCACTTCTACTAGGGTCAAATCATAAAAGACAATTTCCCACTTCAAGTGATCTGAATTCACTTCCCGCTTTAAATTGTAGGCAATTTTAGTCTTTTTTTTTCCCCTTGCTCATAAAATAAAGCTGCCTAATGGTTTTTGAAAATATGATGCAGTATGCCTCTCTTCCAAAATAGCAAATGCTCCCTTGTTCAGAGTTAGACTTACTTAGCTTGGTTCCACATCCTCTGTAATTTCTGCCTGTCCCTCGCTCTATAAAGAAAGGGGAGGGGGCACAATGATTATCAGCTGAAATGCCCTCAATCTCTTTCTGTCTGCAAGTTTTAAAGACTGTGAAATGTAAACATGCTCAGAGAGAGAACAAAAGTTTTTCTTAAAGTTGTCAAAATGGCAACCACAGATACAGTGCCTCTGAAGCCAAATGAAATGTTTTCATGGCATTTGATGAAAATGTCTGTCATCACATCACTTCTATTTGCTTTTTGAAAGGCTATACGATGAATTGATTTGGCATTTCTTTATTTCTACCTTTTCTAACAGTTTATTCTTCAGGCATTACTCTTAAGAATAATTATTACTTATTAAGAAAAAATAGGCTATCTCATTTTAAGGCTATTTATTATTACCAAATCTTGGTGCTATAAACTGTTTCCTTCAGTAATCACTGACCTGATCTAAAAATGAAGCTTAAAGTTGAGACACGCCAAAACATGATCTATTCATCGTAGGGATATATTCACCTTATTTTGAAAGATTTTAATTTGCTCAGGGATAAGTATACCTCAATCCCATGAAGGTGCCATATGAATGGAGTTGTTGGCACTTCCAGGAGTGTAGCTAGAGACAAAGGATTCTGACTCTCTTAATCTTCATGATGGAAGAACCCTGAAGAACCTCTTTATGTGTTATTGTCAAGATGTCTTGAGAAACAAGCATTTGCTTAATAGCATTTGTGTAACTTGATTTTATTTGCCAAATTGAGAATAAAAAGAAAATTCGTTTCCCTGTCATGTAGGAAGGGAGAACTAATAAAGCATAAATCCTTTAGTTAAATGATAAATGGTATGAACTTTGACTTTAGATTTGACTTTGATGTTTAGATTTCAGACCCATTTTACCTGAAAGAGTGTGGAAAGCAAACAAGAACAGAAGAATGTTTCTTTTCACTGAAACAGAAAACAGTATCATCAGGTTATTTTAATGAATATGTAATGAGCAGAAACCTTGGGCTGGGTGGCCCTATGGTTAAGCCTGCAGGTACTTGAGCTGTTGGCTTCCATTCAAATCCTGACATTACCACTTATTTGGGATGTGACCTTGGGCAACCTATGGAAATTCTCCAGGACTCAGAAGCATGAAGACATAATTATAGTCAGTACCTTACCTCATGGGGTTGTGGTAAAGATTAAAGGATACACTACATGAAAAGTGCTTAGAACAAAGTTGCAAATTAGTGTTACTCTCCTGGGAATTTAAAAAAAAATAGATCGAAAGATGATTCTAGTAGTAGAAAAAAGACAATCAATCACAAGTTATTGACTGGATGACTACTACAAGGAAGGTGCCATGTCTTGCATTGGGATGTTAAGGAGAAAGACAAGTTATAGCTCAGAACACATGAAACATACTCAAAAGAATCTGACAATGAAAGCTAGCAGTATGTACTATTTAGAAGACACATTACAGGTCAGACTACCCAGAGTGCCGTACTGGTACTTACAAGCTTTGTGACTTTGGGAAAATCACTGAATCCCCATGGTGTCTCATATCCACCCTCTGTCAGATGGGCAGTAATAATAATAATAATAATAATATACAGCTCACTGGGGTTATTGTGAGCCTATAATGCCAAATATTGACATAGGCTGTAAATGCCATCTAGTTCATCTAATAAAAGATAGCTTAAACTGGATGACTAAGAAAAGACTTTATAAGAGACCTATCATTATATTAAGATGTTAAGGAATATAATGGAGATGGTAATAGGTAAAGAAAGTAGGTTAGAGGAGCAAAAGTTCATTCTTAAAAAATCACTAAGAGGTTCTTCCTGGTTTCTAGTTTAGCATGTAAGAAGCTTAGATGCACAGCCTCATTTACAACAAAAAAAGCCAGACAAACTAAAAAAAATCAAAAACTCTTCTTATATCTATGAGAGAATTAGAGTAGACATCACAGGGAAAACCACTGGAGACAGGAAGGCAGATACAGAGAATCACAATTCACTGGAGCAAAACCGCAGGAGCAGGAACCACAGATGGAGCCAGCCCTGGGTGAGGAAAACGGAAACCGCAATTAACAGACTGCCAGAGGCTCAGCATGGAGAAGCTCGAGAGATCGGAACTCCAGGGAGACAAGTCTTAAGGGCATCCCCAAAGTCTTATATCCAGAAGCCCTACCAAGTTCCCACAGTGAAGACAGGAGAAAAATCCCCTCTGCTTCTTTCGGGGAGAGAGGAAAAGTAGCCATTTTGAAGTACGCCTATTTTTCTTAAAAAGGTCTAGAATTCCTATCACCTAAGGGAGAGGGAAAACTAAGAGGTACTTGTCAAGGTCACAGTAAAAGAGCACACGCTTACTGAAAGATTGTGATAGATCACAGAATTATGGAGGGTTCCTAGTGCTGTGACTTTCACACTCAACACCTCTTCACCTTCCCACCCCATCAACAGGCTCCTATATTCTAGTGGGGGCTGCAACTGAAAGGACGCCCTCTCTCAGAGCTTATTGAAGAAGTTGCTAGGGAGGGGTGCCTGGGGGCTCAGTCAGTTAAGTGTCTGCCTTTGGTTGATATCATGATCACAGGGTCCTGGGATGGAGCCCCCCGTCAGGCCCCCTGCTCTACGGGAAGTCTGCTTCTCCCTCTCCCTTTGCCCCTCCCCTGCCAGTATGCACACTCTCTCGTTCTGTCAAATAAGTAAATAAAATCTTTAAAAAAAAAAAAAAAAAGAAAAGAAATTCACTAGGGGAAACCAAAAGACAAGGGAGAAGCGGAGGGGTATACCGATAGACATTAAAACCTCCTGACTCCTATAGCTCCAGCCAACAGTAAATAGTAAATAACCTTACTTCCTACCAGATAGACAGAAAAGTTCACCCAGAAGACCTCTTTACCTTGATTCCTTTTACCGGGTACACTGTATCCACTATCAACAAAAAAATTACAAGCCATGCTAACACAGTGATATGACCAAAAGATGACATTTATAACTCCCAGAGCATGTTTGAGGAACAAGAACACAAGAGTTTGTAGGAGAATTAAAATCAGAAATGTCATTTTGGGAAGAACATAGAAAGCCCTTCATGCTATCCTAAAAGTCAACGGAGAGCTTCTGATGATTTTCAGGACTAATAGTCCCCATTGAAACATTAATCCTGCGTCAGTGAGAAGAGTGGCCTGGTTTAGGAGAGTATCTGCACTGGTGATGAGTTTTCTTGACACTGGCAACAAGAGCCCAACAGTGACTTGTGATGACAGAAGAGAAAATGCTAAAGTAAAAACATGTAAGTTGAGAATGAAGAGTTGAATGAATTGGAAATTGAGAAAGACTTGTGTTAAATAATAATAATGTCAATAACAGAAATATTAGGGGCAGAAATAGTAGGAGGAGATCCTTTCTGAAAGGAAGGTAAGCTTGAGTCTGGATATGTGACTTTCAGACACTGGAAATTATCCCACTGATAACAGATAATGTGAGATTAGAACATGGAAATAGAGACCAGAAGCATGCAGAAATTAGCAAATTTTGAACATTTGAGAGAATGAAAACTCTGCGCTATCAAGTGTAGGAAGAGATTTAAAATAGTAAAAGTCGGAATACTGAGTAAGACTCACAATTGGGTTTTACAAGGAAAAAGAAAAAGCATCAAAGACACCTATTAGGAAATACATATCACAGTCCACTGCCGGTGAGAACTTCCAGGAAGCTGTGCATTGAGCAGTAGTGTCAAGTGCAACATGAGAAGAATCAGAATAACGCAAGAAGAATTACGAAATCATAAAGTCCTCAAAGGAACTAGTACTTAAGCCCCATGAGAGCTGGTGTGTTTGGTAAATGTGCGTCACTACAGTGTTTAGATCAGTGACCCAGCGTGGGCAGCCAAAAATTATTTGCTGAGGAAATAATATTTTTGCAGAAGATAAACTGCAGGGAACCAAAGAAAGTATGTATAGTGTGGTAGAGAATATAAACACTTTTTTGTATTGTCTCATCTTTGAAATAGAAGAAAAAACAATAGTACTTAGAAGTGAAATTGAGGTTAGATTTCGTTTTTCAAGATAAGAAAACTGTGATGCTTAAAGGCAAAAAGTATGATAACAGTAATAGGCAGTTTAAGGACACTTAGAAAAAAGGAATAAATACAAAAAGAAAAGTTTTTGAGAAGATAGAAAGGATTAAGTTTAATGGTCCATTATTTTACTGAGAAATAAAGTCAACAAATAAATAGGAGTTGGGTGAATTCCTTTTTGGGAAACTATAATGCCTGGATACTTGTAATATGATGGAATAATTGACCTGAAAATTATGGAAGAAGATACTCTCATATTTGAGCAATAATGCAAAAAAGCATTATTTGGGGACATGAAAATTGCTGATATCATAAGAAGACTGTGTGTTACTATTTAATGGATGTACTTTGTTAATATACATAATGAAATATTCTGAAGATAATAAATTGGATTAAATTATTATAATTGTACCACTTTGCTAAGTACCTTCCACTTAAAACCAGATTGGAACCTGTGAATGGATTATCTTTGGAGGTCCCAGCTGGAAGTGTGTGAATAACCAAGAGACTGCACATCTTTAAAGAGATCCAGAGATGGGCACCTTCCAGTATTTCTTTAGTTGATTCTAGTGTTTTATTCCCTTTGTAGACAGGAAAGCCTTCCCTATGGTGTGGGCAGTGTAATACAGAATAGGGCTGTCCCATAGAAACATACTGTGGGCCATTTATGTAGTCTTAGTATTTTCAGTAGTCACATTTAAAAGAGTAAAAAAAAAAAAAGGTGAATTTTTTGTAATTTATTTTATTTTGTATATATTTTGTAATATATTTTATCTAACCCATGAATCCAAAGTGTTATATCAATATATAAATAATTGTTGATATCATATGATCTCCCTGATATGAGGAAGTGGAGATGCAATGTAGGGGATTTGGGGGGTAGAAAAAGAATAAATGAAACAAGATGGGATCGGGAGGGAGACAAGCCATAAGTGACTCTTAATCTCATAAAACAAACTGAGGGTTGCCAGGGGGCGGGGGGTAGGGAGAGGGTGGTGGGATTATGGACATTGGGGAGGGTATGTGCTACGGTGAGTGCTGTGAAGTGTGTAAACCTGGCGATTCACAGACGTGTAACCCTGGGGCTAATAATACATATGTTTATAAAAAATAAAAAAATATTTAAAAAATAATAATTGTTGCTATGTTCATATATATATATATATATATATATATTTTATGCTACATCTTCGAAGTCCAATGTGTGTTTTATGCTTAGAGCACATCTCAACTTGCACCAGCCACAGTTCAAGGGCTCAGTAGTTTGTGTAGCTACTGGCTATTTTATGGGACAGTGTAGGCTATAGAACAAAGTCTTTTGAGTCAGAGTCTGATATTCAAATCCTCCAGCTCAGTCATACCCATGACTTGTTCAAATTTTTTAACCTTTCTAAGAATTTAGCATCTTCCATGTCTCAATGTTTTAAAGATTAAATGAGATAACATCTATATCACCTTTTACACTGCCTGACACTTAGGAAACATTTAACTGCTGTTAATTCCCTTTCTCTAGATCCCTCTGGAATTTCTCCTTCTTTTGTCTGAAAAAAAATTATTTTGTTTGGATTTGAGTGAATGGATAAGAAGAGCGACTGTTCGACATCCATTCAGCCCTTTACAAAACTGAAAACAGGAACACAGGCCCCCTCCTTCTAGTGGCTACACATGAAAATTTCCTTAACTTACTTCCTCCCCATACCCCCATAATTCCTACACCACCCCGCACTGGTCCTCTCCTGATTGATCCTTCTTTTACTGCTCTGTTGCCTTTTCCGCCCATTGTTTTAATTTATAATGCTTGACACTGATTTTCTATCCCTTTCTCTTATGTTAGCCATGAGGTGGCAGAGATCCTTCTCTGATCTGACCTACAAGTATTGTAAGTACCTAAAATAGTGGCTGGCAAAAAATGAACTCAACATTTGTGAAATGAATGAATCGGGGAAAAACATTTTTTTACCATGCCAATGCATATAATTTTATCTTCCATTTCATCACATGTATCTTTAAATGATGACTGAAGCATCACACAAATCACATTTCTTTTTAACACTCTTCTCATATTTTAATGTAATTATTATTATTATGGTATATTAAGAATTAACTTCTCTTAGTATATCCAGAAGGTATCCAATTTTAAACAAAAATCTCTTCTGAACTGGTATCATAATAAATGCCAGTGTATTATTAAATGATGAGATAAAAGGTGGATTTACAAATTAAGTCCTTTGATATATCTCAGTGTCCTTGAAGGATCTGGCGAAGATATTATTTGTTATTATTGTTTTTGTTGTCTTCAACTTCTACCTGTTGACAATTCTCTTGGTGTTTGCTGATTATTCAGTTCTTATGTCACACTAGACATCATATTGTCAGTTTCTTTACTTTGGGTAAGTCACACTCATCTCTTGAGGGAACAACTTTGTTTTTGGAAACTTTCACACTTCTACCAAAGTAGAAAGAATAGCATAATGAACTTCCCCCGACCCAAGACCTAGCTTCAACAAGTTCAACCGTGGTCAGTTTTGTTTCCTCTCTTTTAACACCTACCTCCTTAACACCACTAATTTGAAAGTAATCCTGGATATCAAATTACATCTCCTTTAACCACATCAGTATATATTTCTATAAGATTAGGATTATTTTTTTCATAACTAGCATTTTATAATGAAAAATAACTATTTCCTTATTGTAATTAAATTTTTGATCAATAGGACACAGTTTATATTAAGACATATTAAGTATAGATAAGATGGTTGGAATATTATATAGGTACTATATATATGTTCCTATATTTTAGTATCATTTTGTACATAAAAATGGTTATAGTCCTATAGAGCATGTTGGGGTAAAGAGAGGTGAATAATGGGTCTTGCAGGCATGTATCTGATTGGCAACTTTCATCCTAAATCCATGAGAAGCTGGGCGAGCTCACCCAGATGCGGCTTCTACAGCTCAATATGAAATACAGCCTTCTAAAGAGCACGGAGAAAATAAAACGAATGTCCATTACACCGAGCCATCCATTTCCTCCAGGGGGAATTGTTCTCTTTTCATATCCCCATTTCTCTCTTTCATGGTATTGGTTGTCTTTGGTTGCCTGCCGACTCTTGGTTAGGCATTGAAACTTCTGAATGAAGGCTTTCATTGCTTAGTGTAGGCAACTTGGGAGAATTTCCACTGCTGTTATACAGAACCATTTTCCTGGAAGGCTTGTCCCTCGGGAGAATGAAAAGTAGGTGTGCTACAGGTGCACTGGGGGTGTAGGCCTCCCTGTAGTTCGCAACTTCAGCTACATGCTAAAATCACTTGAGGAATTCTTATACGTCTTGAAGCTCAGGCCACAATATTAACCAGTTAAATCAGGATCTGAGTGGATAGAGGCAGATAATTCGCATTTTTTTTTTTTTTTACTCTTCAGATAATTCTAATATGCAGCAAAGTCTGAGAACCACTTTCTTTGGTTAAGTAAGCAAGCAGACAGGCAAACTGCAATGCCCCCATTTTTTTTTTTTTTTTTTTAGGATTTTATTTATTCATTCTAGAGAAAGAGAGAGAGAGTTTGTGTGTGTGTGTGTGTGTGTGTGTGTGTGTGTGTGTGTGAGTGCGAGCAGGGCAGGGGCAGAGGGAGAGGAGAGAGTGAATCTCAAGCAGACTCATGCTGAGCCCGAGATCATGACCTGAGCCAAAATCAAGAGTCAGAGGCTCAGCTAACTGAACCCCCCAAAGTCCCCCTTAATGCTTTTTTTTTTTTTTTAATTCTTGGATGGAGTTATCTTTATTTCCCTGCAAACTTAAAGTGTTGATCCAGTGTAACTCCACACATGACTGTGCCTTTATCTTAGATTGTAATTGTCTCACGATAATCTCTCCCCACTCAGATGTCTGCTTATCTGTACGTGGCAGCTCTCTGATTTTAGTTTGTGAGAAAAAGCCCTTCTGTGGTCACTGGAGGGAATGCACAGCTGGGGCCAAGTTCCCAACTCTGCCGGGTGATCTGAGTGCTGGTTTTCAGTGAGTTAGTCTGAAGAGTTCTTCACAATGTTTCCTGGTATTTGTATAATTCGGTTCAACCTGCCATAACAAAATACCACAGAGTGGGCGCCTTAAACAACAGAAGGTGATTTTCTCATAGTTTTGGAGACTGAAAGTCCAAGAGGTGCTGGCAGGGTTGTTTTTCATGAGGCTTCTCTCCTCGGCTTAGGGGCTTGTCCTCGTCTCCTCACAGGGTCTTTCCTGTGTGTGTGCACATCCCTGGTGTCCCTTCCTTTTTTTATAAGGACATCAGCATTAGATTCAGGACCCACACTTAAGACTTCGTGAATTACCTTTCTGTCCCAACTGAATGTCATCACACTGAGGGTTAGGGCTTCAACGTACGAATTTTAGAGAGACACAATTCTGTCCATAACAGTATTTTTACTTTGATTTAGACTATTTATATAGCTTCCTTGGGAAGACCTACAGTGAACCATATTTCCCTGGGCTGGAATTTCTACTGTTTTATCCATCCATTCTGGTCCCATTGGCCTCTCCCCTGCTTCCTGGAATATCTCAAAAACTGCTGGTCCAATGATCAGATTTTATATGTGATGGTTTAAAGAATGTGTTACCGTACAATTATTATCTTTCTCATGTGTATGAGTGCATGAGTGTACACGAGTAAGATCAGAGTGAGCAGTCTGGTAAACTGTGAGTGAAGGTCGGGTTATGGACACTGGGGAGGGTATGTGCTATGGTGAGTGCTGTGAAGTGTGTAAACCTGATGATTCACAGACCTGTACCCCTGGGGCTAATAATACATTATATGTTAATAAAAAAAAGAAATTAAGAGTTCAAAATTTAAAAAAAAATAATTTCATCACATATAAACTTGTTCATAGTATATTTATCAAATCACTTAGTAGAAACCTATTTTTATATGAAAATGTATACATCCAGAAAGAATGGCAAGATATACAAATAGAAAGATTACAGGTGATTCTATCACTCTATTGTGATTACCAGAGAAGGTTTTTTTTTTCTTTTTTCTGCTTATTTACACATTTAAATTTTAGGAAGGAATGCATTACTTAGTAATGTAAAATTGATGAAAAGAAATATTAAGGAAAGAAATCAATATTAATAGAGGAAAAAGATCATTCTTCAGGGTTTTTCCATGGTAAAACTTAAAAATACTCACCACAGTTTCCACAAACAAATGTAGGTGTTACCATCATGTACCTTAGATTTTCTTTTGAGGTGCAATTCTTGTTTTTTACTTATTTCCTTTTTGTTTTTAGATTTATTCTCCCTGTCGTCTACTCCAGCCCTATCATTCATCCAAGGACTCTGGGTTAATAAACTCGTATATCCTTTTTTATCTTCCTCTCCATGCTCACACAGTTATTCACAGACATACTATGTGGAACTATATATGTTCACGAATAAGGGGGCATTAGTTATTGTCTGTCCTATAAAAAATTGGACCATAGATAACTATAGAATCATCTTGTGTATTGCTTTAGCCTTTAATAATATGTTCTGGGAATGCCTGGCTGGCTCAGTTGGTTAAAGTCTGCCTTGACTCAGGTCATGATCTTGGCATCCTGGGATCAAGTCCCACATTGGGCTTCTTGCTCTGTGGGGAGCCTGCTTCTCCCTCTCCCTCTGCAGCTTCCCCTGCTTGTGCTTGTTTTCTCTCAAATAAATAAATAATATCTTTAAAAATATGTTTTGGAAATCCCTACAAATCAACTTCATAGTGCCAAAATCTCTCTTTTTCGTGGCTGCATGATACTGTATGCTGTGGATTTAAAAAGGTACACAGGCCTCCAGGCTGTCCCTCCAGGTTCCCAAAAAGGGGAGACATTGTACCCCAAGGGCAAGCTGGAAATTTTTAAAAACCTTTTTAGCAGGGAGATGAATGCTATTGGTATCTAGTGACTAGAGGCTAGGAAGACCGCCCAACATCATACAGTGCACAGGACGTACCACAGTAACTCATTAGGTCACCTAAAACTCACCTGTGGCCTGGGGCACACACCCCGAGCATACTCGGATCTCAGGGCATTTGTCACTGGCTGTTCCTCTGACTGCAATACTCTTGACTTAGGAATCCAAATGGCTCACTAGTCATCTCCTTCAAGTCTTTTTTGAATGGCATTTTCCCACCACAGCCTAACTGACCAGCCTAGAAACTGTGATCCTTCCCCAGCTGTAACACACACAACCGTCCATATGCCTTCTCAATCCTACTTCTTACTCCACTCAACTTCTAATGGACCCCGTACTTTATTTCCTTGCCATGTTGAATCAGTTAGCTTTTCCCTCCTTCTAGAATGTGAACTGCACTGGGGCAATTGAGTTTTACTCACTAATGTATCCCCAGCACGTAGAACAGTGCCTAGCATTCAACAGGCCAATTCATGAATGAATGAGGGAACAAATAAATGGTATGAATGAGGGACATTCATTTTATTTCCCATTATTTTCAACTACAAACAATGTTAAGGTAAATATCCTTATATACATGTGCTTATGTGGTGGTCCTTTTATTTCTATATGGTCAGAATGCTTTCCAGAATGGAAAATTTCCCAGAGAAGCATGAGTATCCTTCTCTGGCTACCTGCTTCTCCATTTCTCTGCCATCCAATGGTGGCTTTTAAAAACCTTTCCCCATCTTTTTTTTTTTTTTTTTTAAGATTTTATTTATTCATTTGACAGAGAGAGATCACAAGTAGGCAGAGAGAGGGGGAAGCAGGCTCACCACCGAGCAGAGAGCCCGATGCGGGGCTCGATCCCAGGACCCCGAGACCATGACCTGAGCCGAAGGCAGAGGCTTAACCCACTGAGCCACCCAGGCGCCCCCCCCATCTTTTTATTTTGATTTGTATTTTTCTGATAACTTGAGGACTTGAGCATCATTTGATATTTTTGTTGATTATTTGAATGCAATCACCTGTGAATGAGTTATGCAGATCTTTTCTGGTTGTAAAAATTTTCATCTCCAGTAAGTCTATAAGAGTTATCTGTATGTATCCAACTTGTAATTGACACACAAAAATTTTTCTAGCCTATTGTTTGCCTTTTGATTTTGTTTATGGAATTTTTAGGCCACAGCTATAATTTTTTTTTAAGATTTTATTTATTTATTTATTTGACAGCAATCACAAGTAGGCAAATAGGCAGGCAGAGAGAGAGAGGAGGAAGCAGGCTCCCCATTGAGCAGAGAGCCCGATGCGGGGCTCCATCCCAGGACCCTGAGACCATGACCTGAGCCGAAGGCAGAGGCTCAACCCACTGAGCCACCCAGGTGCCCCTACGGCTATAATTTTTCACCATCAAATACATGCATCTTTTCTTTTGTGGCTTCTGGTCTTTTGGAAGTGAGATTCTGTCCTTACATTGCCCATAGTTTACCCTCTGTTTTCTTGCAAGAGTTTTATTGTTTTTACTTGTTGCATTTAAGTCTTTAATCCATCCAAATATATTTCTGTCTATAAAATACACAAAAAATGTCATTTCCTTTCAGCTATGTACCCAGATAAGCCAACTCCATACTGAAAAAGACTATCTTTTTCCCCACTGAACTGGTCTCTGTTTTGTATTAAATCCTAATTATCAACCTCAGTGTCCTGATGGCCTATCCTGTTCCATTAACCTATAATCTAGCGTATACTAACTTCATGCTTTAAAAAAACAAAACAAAACAAAACACGCAAAAACCACACTTGGTGAGGAAGAGGAAATACAATCTGGCAGGTCAAATGGAGTAAGAATATTCAATCTGGAAATGAAAGGCAGGCCAAATGTCAAGCAAAAATGAACACATAGGCTGTAATGGAACGTCATAAAGTTTTCAATCTGCCTGAATATACAAATAATACAGGTATTCTTCTCTTTTTGCTAGTCATAGAATGGCTGAGACAATCTTGGGTATTTTTCCTCTGAAGTGTCATTTTAATTAATTCCATTATAATCTTGTCCTTTTTCATTGTGCCTATGCTTCAATTGTTTTGAGTGATACTGTATTAGAGTTCTCCAGAGAAGCAGAACCAATAAAATGTATATGGATCCAGAAAGACATTTACCGTACGGAATTGGCTCATGTGATCACAGAGGCTGGCAAGCCCCCGGGGATTCGCTGTGTGGGCTGGCGGGCTGAAGACCAGGAAAGCCAACGGGACAGATGACATCTGCATGCAGCGTTGAGGGGAATTAATTACTCCTTGCTCAGGGAGGCCAGTCCTTTTTTGTTCCATTTAGGCTTTCAACTGATTGGATGAGCCCCACACCCCTTTCCCACATTACGCAGGGTAATCTTCTCAACATTCACTGATTTAAATGCTAACCTCATCCAAAGACCCCCCCTCCCAAGCTGACACATAAAAGTAACCACCACAAATACCTCAGTTTTTTTTTTTTTTTAATCCCTAAGAAAAGCTAGATTTTATCCCTAAGAAAATGTAGACAAGTTTTATCCCTAAGAAAAGTTGTCTCTAAAATGGTTATTTTTTTATCCCTAACAAAAGTTAGATTCCATGGTGGGGAGCATACAGAGTAGGCAAGACTTCTGGGTAAAAATAAATGAGAATATAAGCTTACTTCTGCTCTGACCCTATTACCTGGCAGACCATTAAGGATTCCTTTAACCTCAAATAACAAGGAAGGAGGCAAACCCTGTCAAGAGTTTGTTGATGTTCATTCCTTCCATCACCACTTATCTTTTATGTCTCAGCCCCTACACGTCAGAGGGACTGGAACAACACTGGTGGCCAGGCGCTGGCCACTGGAGCCACAAGAGAACTCCTCCCATTGTTAACCTCTGCCTACAGCAGGCATTTATCTGAATGTCCCTTACTTGTTGAGTAGATAAAACCTGTGAGTCTCTTAAAACAGGAGTCATGGATTTCCTTGTTGTAGCAATATCAGTTCTGGGTCTAGTCAATAATTCAGAGGTTACAAAGGACTCACTCTCTTTTCATGAAGACTATTGAGCTCTGCCCACACACAGACACAAGGAATGCTGTCTGATATTCACTCAAATGGTGAAGGCAGATTTCCAGGGGTGCATTACTTGGCCTGGGGATCTCTGTTAGACTTACCTGGGGTATGATCCAAGTCTGGGCTCAATGCTTCAGCAGGAATTCTGGTGCCAATGGCCCAGTCCAAGTCATCTTCAGAGTCCTGAGTAAGACTGCAGGCTGTGGTCCAGCTTCCTGAAGTTGTTTCAAAATTGCAACTTCCTGGTGTGCTTGTATAATGGCCTAAGGAAAGGATGATATTAATAGAATGTTCTGGAAATGTACATTACACTAGGTATTATACTACGTTTGTGATAATTTAGAATTAGTGCCTGCCTATTTTACTTATTAATCAATTTAAAGAACCAGAACATTGGCATCCATTGGTAATTTCAATTGTACAATGTACATGATAGTTTTTTTTTTTTTTTTTAATCAGAAAGTCTAGAGGCAGTGCATGAACACTGTCATTTATCCATGAAGGCATTGTATGGATTGACTAATAATATTATAAATGATAGATAAAACTGTGTCTACACATAAGCAATGAACATAATATTATGATAATACAGATAAGTCAGATCAACTAAATCAATAGCTTCAATTGTCTCAAAGTTCAGTTCAGTCTCTGTGTTCACTCTGGTGTTTGAAGAGTACAGACGATTAGAGGGGCAAAGTCATTAAGTAAAAAAAGGTGCCTTTGGAGAAGTAGTAAACTGTAGAGGACACACACCCTCTCAGCATACCATACTAACCAACCACATACAACATTTCAGAGCTAGTCACTCAATATTGAAAAAAGTTCTAAGGTTTGATTGATAACTCATTAAAAATTAAGTTATTCATAATGAGACAAATTACCAGATAATAGCTGAATGTCTACTACTTAGTCATCCGTGAAAAGTACCATCATAATACAACTGATATCTGCTTTCGTTTTTAATTTTTTTCACACAGCAATTATTATCTTTGAGCATTCACTGTAAAAGTGTGTTGTACAGACAGAGTGATCACGTGATTTAACCACTAGGAATCAATTGAGATTGTTATTGACTTTTCCTTCCTTTTTAGAAAGATGACATTTATGTTGCTTTTAATATTTCTTCTCCAGATGGTTTCCCGTTTCATAACTTCTTCTTAATGTAAAACTAATACTAGCATAAAGAAACTGCATCAGGAGAAAAACTTGCTGTTAAAATGGATGACAAACATATCGAAAGCAAAGCTTTAAAAAAATTGTACAGAAAATGTTCTGGATTCCTGATGATATTCTCATTAAATATCAGTATTTCACTTCTCAGGCATGATTGCATCTTATCCTTAAAATCTAGAATCATTTTTAATTATGTACATTTCTTTCATTCAACATGGTATATAATGCATTTAATTTTAGATGCTTATTTATGGGCTCTCTATATCCCCTCCTTATGTTTATCATTCTAGTATCATGATATAAATAGGTTTATAATGTGCTATCAATACAGATGAAAGTAAGAAATCTAGTTCTCCAGGTGTTTAGCTAACATAAGAGCAAACATGCAGAGTCTTCCAGTATAAATACAAAATGGCCATTGTGTGTTCTTTAGAATGATGTCATATAGAGGTTCTGCACTATTGTATTTCCATGTAACTGACTCCCTAACACACAGGACCTATAAAATAATTGTTCTATATCCTTTTTGATTCTCTGTAACCACCCTTGAACCTTCTGTTCCACCTTATCTAACATATGACTTTATGTATGACTCTAAAGATATCAATACAATCACAATAAATTCTATTTCATTCTCTCTACCTCAAAATTATGTCATTTTTCCTTTTCCCTTTTCTAGGGCTAATCTCAGCTTATGATTTCAATACCTTATCAAGCATTCTATAGCTATTAGCATTCTATGGCTCCACTTATTTCAGTTAGAGAACTTTTCCAGGTCCTTCAATCTCACACTTTCTACCAATTCCTTTCTTATAACTTACAAACATAGCAGGGTGCCCCTCTTGATTTAATTTTATATTCTTAAATTTCTTGCTCTGTATACCTTTCACTCAACCTTTCCCACAGCCCTTCACACTTTAATGCAGATGACCTACAAATCTACAGCCAGGATGGAATGCAGGTGTTTACCTTCAAATGTTTGTTGAATATTCCATTTGGAACTTGCAACTGTTGTCTCAAAATCAAAAAGCCTAACATGAACTCATCATTCACCTCTCCAAATGAGTTCTTCTCACTGAGATTACTGATTAAATTCAGAGAATGAATCCTCTCTTTTCTTAAAGATTCTACCTTTGAAGTTATCTTTGGTTCTACATTCCTCATTTCCATATTCAGTCTATCACCAACACTTGTCGGTTCTCCATTTGAAAACTTAATTCTCTCCTTCCCCTGAAGTTTATAACCTCTGCCCCAGTTCCATTGGTCCAAGACCCTGATTTATTTAAGAGCCTATTTTTTTTTTTTTCAGTGTAGCCTTCACTGATCAACTTTACAAACCCAAACCACATTAATCATCTTTAAGAACGCTCTTGTGTTATTTCCATGGCTCAAAATATCAGGTTTTTCATACTGTTTGAATGTACTCTCCTAAACTTGCCTTGCATACAATAACCTTTACTTTGATGCAAAATGTTTTGAAACTGAATCTTAAAATTGCCTCTGTGCCAACTAAATTTTTCAGAAAATTATCTCTTAAATAAAAACCAATTTTTTTTTCAAATTTCATGTTTAAGACTACTTTCCTCTATTTTTTGAATGTTTTCCTTAGTTTTGGGGGGTTCATTTATCAGTCATTCCTTCTCTCTCTTGTAGAGGACAGAAGTGCTATTTTATTTGACAATCCACCCTCTTTCACTCAGATAGCCAGACATGACTTATAAGTTATCTAAGTAATCGTGATGGGCAATGTTTTCTCTTTCCTCATCTTGATTAGTTTAGCCATAGTCCTGGGATACAATATAGACATTGAGCCTTACTGTGGAAAAGGCACCTAGGAAAAGTTTGCCTTTTTCTTAAAAACAAATCAAAAGAAAGAAAATCCATTTATTTTTTTCTCAGGCTATCACTGTAAAGACATGATCATTGGGACCAAAGACATTATATGGGTAGGGTGGCTAACTTTATTACAAAGTCATTTACATGAAAACATCCCTGGATAAAGAAGGAAGGAGTCCATGTAGTTCTAATGTTTTGATAACAGAAGTTGCTACAATCAACCAACTCTAGGATTCTTGCTTTTGACCTCTTACTACTAGAGATAATACAGCTTCCTTATTGTATTAATTAAACATTGGATGGTTCCAAGCAACTGAAAACCCAAGAAGTAGAAGCTGAAACAGACAGGAATTAATTCATCTCAATTAAAAAGAGGCCAGGAAGTTGTCTGTTTAGGGGTGGTATTGTGGTTCAACTGTGTGGTTGCGAAGCACTTATTTTCCATCTGTTATTCCTGTCACCTTATCATCTTCCTGCTCATTCATGGTTGCAAAAGGACTGTGGTACTCCCTAGTATCACATGTGTTCAAGGCATTGAAAGAAGTGGAAGTGGAAAAGAGAAGAGACTTTTCCTCTAGTCTGGTGTTTTTCCTTCTAAAGAGATACCTTCCCCAAATTCCCATGTATAGTCATTGGCCTCCGGTGGCTACAAGGAAGTCTGGAGAGGATGGTATTTGTCGCTGGTCGCAATGCCACCACAAATAAAATTGGGAGTTCTGTTTTTAAGAAACACAAAGGAGGGCCAGGCAACTAACAGGAATTACCATGATGTTAGTAAATATATTATATTACTTTATTATATTACTATATTATATTACTATATTAGTAAATATACTTAAAGTATTACCACCAACGTCTCAACAAATGGCATTTTCCCAGTGGTATAGTAATCCAGCCATACAGTGGTATGGTCAGTGTAAAATTGATCAACTTACTTATATATTTTTAAGAGCTGGCTCCATAATTATTTTTAATTCATCACATTCACATATTTGCCCTATTGAGCTATACCACGAACATAATACAGGGATATTTAATACTTTCTCCTCAGCATGAAATGGCTTCATAGAGTGCTGCATTGAGAAGGATTTGGAAGACTTTGGGTTCAGTGGGAAAGAAGGCTCTGACTGGATAATCATGTTTGTAGCTGCTGCAAAAGGCAGCAGAGTATGCACTCATCTACACCCTGCACATCCCTAGCCTAGAGGACAAAGCACACTTAATACAGGCTTTAGGTAATAATTTTCTTCCAAGTAAAAAAAAAGAGCACATTTTGGGACTTTATGGTTTCTTTTAAAAAGAATCGATTTCATTTATTCCAAACCAGGAATTTTTCCAACAGGAGTCAGAGATGCAAAAGAAAAGTTTACCTTTGTTTATGACCTACAGTAAAAATTTACTTTTGAGGAATTGCTGAGTTTATTTTCTGGTAAGTATATAAAGTATATATAATACATCCATTTGACTGACAAATTTCAAGAGAGTATAAAAATAATGAATGGAAGATGCTGACATTATCAATCCTACAAGACTGAACAAATACATTCTTTATATCATTTAATTCCCAAAGTACTCTATAGAACGGATGGGATTCTAGCTAAGATGAAGATGAGGAAACAAGTCTCTGAGAATTTAAATAGGTTGCTGAACATAAGAGGGTCAACATCAAAATGAAGACTTCAGTTTAATAAACCAAAGGTCCATTTTTTCCTTATTTTTCTCCAAAGGTCATTTTGAAAATTTTGTAATTTATTTCATCATCCACAACAGATTATCTGATTGCAGGAATCTAACCCTGATGTCTCCAATGTATCCAAAAGACTTTCAACATAAAATACTGATGAAGTCACTTTGCAGAATCAGTAAGCCACCCGTATACCCACGTGTGCCGTGGAGTGCTCCTTTTGGATGTGAACAAAGTCTGTCAAAGATCTTTAGGAAAGTGACCATTTCATTTGTCAACATACTGTTTTAATTAAAAAAAAAAAAATCAAATTATGTATGCGGTAGTCCACCAAAGCTGTAGGAAACACTAACAAATATGGGCATGCAACTGACTCAGGTTCTGAAAATCAAAACTGCCTCTGTTTATTTTCACATCAATAGGTCAAGTAGTGTGGGAAAAATAAAAATCATATAAAGCAGTCTGAGAGGAAAAATGAGTGAAGCTGGGGTGGGGGGGGGAACAAAAGCAGCATTCACATTTGAAAAACCAAAATAGTAACTATTTAGGTTTTACAAGCCAATATTTACGTTTCACGGGCACGTGCATGCACGTGCGCATGCACACACATGCTTGTCTTCCTCTGTACTGTCCAAATGTGCTGTGATAACCTTATTATGAATAGTATATGTTACATTTCAAAACTAATCAGAATTCTTTTATAACCAACTTTTTCAAAAAGCAAAGAACACCATATTTTAATATATCCCTTTGCACCCCCCACCTGGGAGAAAGTGAGTTTCTGAAATCTAAGACAATGTCTTACTCATTTTTATATATTCAACACTTAAAAAGCTGTTTCCAGCCCATACTAATAATAGGAATAAATGGAAGAATATAATTTGTATATAAATATTTTCAATACATGTGCATCTGGAAGTGAGAGGAGGAACATTTACTGCCTGTAACTATTTTTCTTTGTGCACATGACAGCTCTCCTTCCCCTCACTGGATTATGTATGTCAATGTCACCTTGTTCAAATTATTTTTCTTTTAGAAAATTCATTTTCTTTTGCTGGTGATTTTTTCTTTGACTTTTGATTGGATATTACTTATTTTCATATGCAACCAATGAATCGTTGACCACTAACATCAAAAACTAATGATACTATATGTATATAGTATACATACATACTATAATGGTACTATATGCTGATGATTTTTTAAATACTCGCTACTTGTTATGTCTGGTGGGGAAAATAGTGATTTTACAAAGGTTTTGGAGCTTTTTTTTTTGAGTGTTACTGGAATCGGTTCTCTACAGTCAGTATCAAAAAATGTATTTTTGGGAGTACTTTAAAAAAGCTAGAAAGAACACTAGGGGGAAAAAAATAAGTTAAACCTAAATAGAAGCTTTTTAAAAAGAAAGTAGGAAATCTTTCAATATATTATGAATTTCATTTGAGAATGCATATATTATAAAGGTAATACATAATAGTTTGTAAAATTAAGATTATGATACTGTGGCATTGATAGTACAGTTTAGGAAGTGCCAGTGATTTTTCACTCCCTTTGATACTTTGACTTAAAATTAAAATATAGCATTAATGTTGAGAAATTTATGATAAGTGAATTCAGTCCATCATAGCAAGAAAAATACTATATGGTTCCAAATACTGGTGTTAGATAGCCAGATTGTCAAATGCATAGAAACAGAGAATCAAATGGTGGCTTTCAGGGGCTGGGGGAGGGAAATTGGAGCATTAATTGTTTAATGGGTATAGGATTTCAGTTTTTCCAGATGAAAAATGTTCTGGAGATGAAGGGTGGTGATATCTGGACAATAATGCCAAAGCACTTAATGCCACTGAACTATACAGTTAGAAATGGTTAAAATGGTATATTTTATGTTATGCACATTTCACCACAATTTAATAAAACTAATAAACACAAGAGAAGAGAAAATGAACACTTCAGAAGCATCATTACTATAAGATCTTGAGGAATAAAATGGATATTGAGTTAAAAAGAAAAATTTGAACATGACTTCTATGATACTCCTTTCCTGTACATGCATGAAATTGTCCCAAACATAAAATCTACCCCCTTTCTCTGTTTGAATTGAAGCTAGACATTTTAATTTGCATGACCACTGGAAAGACCCAAGAGTGACCTTCTAGAATTACCGAGGCTAAATCATATGAATTCTTCCTGTTTTTCCTGTGGCTCTTGGAATGTTTGCTCTTGAAAGTATTTACTCTGGTAAAAGCCAATCCCATGCAAGATATCCGACTGTCCTGTGATAGCCCTGTTATGGAAAGCCCAAGCCACATTCAACTGCCCTGGAGAATGAGATGCTATGTCAAGCCAGACAGAGAGATCAAAGAGTAATAATGTGCCAAACCCGGAGGGAAGGAAGCCATCTTGAAAGTGACCCTCCAGTTCCAGCCATACCTGCTGGGAGCCATGTGGATGAGAAACAACCTGCCTTGCTGATTCTTTTCTGAATTACTGATCCACAAAATTGAGTACAAAACGAAACTTTTTTAGGCTACTAAACTTTAGCGTAGTTTTCTATGCAGCAAACCCTAATTGCAACAGGTAGTTTATATGGTAGTGAGGTTCCGTATGAATGCTCATCAAAAAGAAATACAAAAAAAAAAAAAAAAAAAAATCTTTGGATTTAAATACATGCTCATATTTTAAAACTACATACTTGGTTTTATGCATGACTTCTAAAAATCACTTGAATTAAAGTTTGAATAAAAAAACCAATGTGGCTGGGGTGCCGGGGTGGCTCAGTGGGTTAAGCCGCTGCCTTCGGCTCAGGTCATGATCTCAGGGTCCTGGGATCGAGTCCCGCATCGGGCTCTCTGCTCAGCAGGGAGCCTGCTTCCCTCTCTCTCTCTCTCTGCCTGCTTCTCTGTCCACTTGTTATCTCTCTCTGTCAAATAAATAAATAAAATCTTTAAAAAAAAAAACAATGTGGCCAATCTAGTTCCATTTTCCCAGAGCAATTGTAACTGATTAATCATTTACTAGCATTTATTTGAAGTGCTCATTTTTAGCCTTATCTATAAAATCAACCATCTTCTGGAAAAGGAAATGAAAACCAATGAAGAAATGTAGACCAACAGGTCAGTTTTGGCGATTAAAATTCTGACACCCCCCTCCCCCTGCAGTTCTGCCCAATGACACGCTGAGAAATTTTTAGGACAAGATTTGCTGTGGCGTTTAGTATGGGGATAAAACAGTGTAGCGGGCTGCGATTTGGATGTGTGGACAGAGAAGCTGGGAAAAATGTTTTGACTATTTTAAATCTCCTCTAGTGCATGGAAAGAGTATTTCCTCTCCGTCATCAATGCCAATATGTTACTTTCCTAATGAAGTAAAATCTGTGCTGAATGGGCTGCACGAGAGCAGACAGATCACTTACCACAGTGAGCCTCATCAGACCCATCAGGGCAGTCTGGCTTATAGTCACAGACAAGGTGGGATGCAACACACTTCTTGTTGTGGCACAAAAAATCAGTGGCTTCCGGGCAACTCTCAGAAGTCTCTCCCACTGGGGAAAAATAATAAAAACAAAGTCATTTTTATAATATTTCTTTAAAATTCTAATGTTCCTTTTAGTGGTTTTACAGATACACTTAACTAAGTTACTGGTTTTAATAGCTGTCCAAGGCAGACTTCTAGACACCTCTCTGCTCTCAGTCTCACAGCCAGTTTCCCAGCAACTTATACAGACTGTGCTTTCAAAATCATCCATTGCCTAAATCCAACATCTTAATCAATGCAGTAAAAATGTTCTGTTTTGGGTGCCAACTTAGTTTGCTAGTCTCATTTTCTGCAACTCTCCTGGTAAGCACCTGCAGCTAAACCACAGTACACCCTACTCCTTAAGGGCTCATGAAGAGGTCACATGTTCATTTCTCCATGCGGGCACATCTGCTACCTCCTTCACCTACATTGGCCATTCCCTCTTGGGCTCCTGGCGGTCTGCTCAACCTCAAGACTCAGGAAACAGCTCCCTTCTCCCCTCGTTTTGCCTTTTCTTTGTCAGCCAAGCCCCAGGTGGATACGCTATGTTTCATGCCACCTAAGAACCCTTCTATTCCTATGTTAAATGTTTACCACCTCATAGAGCAGCTGCATTACAGCTCTGTCTGCCCCTCCAGTTTCCAAGCCCCTTAGAAGCAGGAGTTTGGGTTTTATTTTCTTAAGCCAAACACAGCTCCTAATCCATAGTTTGTGCTTAGTAAATTCCGGCTATAGTAACTGAAGGCATAATGGTTTTATCTAAAGGGAGCTTAGGAATTAGCATAGAATTTTCAAAGCAATTCATACTTTTTAATTGAAGTATAATGAACATACAGTGTTATATTAGTTTCAGGTGTACAATACAAAGATTCACCAATTCTATACATTACTCAGTAGTCATTAAGTGTATTCTTAATCCCACTTACCTCTTTTCACCCATCCCCCCCACCACTTCATCTCTGATAGTCATTAGTTTGTGCTCTATTTAAGAGTTTTCTCTTTTTTTTGCTTGTTTGGTTTCTTAAATTCCACATATGAGTGAAATCAAGATATTTGTCTTTCTCTGACTGACTTATTTCACTTAGCATTATACCCTCTAGGTCCATCCATGTTGTCGCAAATGGTTGAATAATATTCCACTGTGGGTCTTTACATATGTGTGTGTGTGTGTGTGTGTGTGTGTACACACATCTTTATGTATAGGGTATGGTGTGTGTGTATATTTACACATAATATATATAAATATACACATACACCATTATCATTCATCTACAAATAGATATTTGAATTGCTTCCGTATCTTGACTATTGTAAATAAGGCTGCAATAAACAGAAGAGTGAATATATCTTTTTGAATTAGTGTTTTCATTTGCTTTAGATAAATATCCAATAATGGAATTACTGTATCATAAGGTATTTCTACTTTTAATTTTTTAAGGAACCTCTGCATTGTTTTCTACTATGGCTACACCAATCTTCATTCCCACCAATAGTGCATGAGGGTTCTTTTTCTCCACATTCTTGCCAACACTTGCTATTTTTTTTTTTTAATTTTATTTATTTATTTGATAAAGATAGATCACAGGTAGGCAGAGAGGCAGGCAGAGAGAGAGGGGAAGCAGGCCCCTTGCTTAGCAGAGAGCCCCAGGTGGGACTCGATCCCAGGACCCTGGGATCATGACCTGAGCCGAAGGCAGAGGCTTAACCCACTGAGCCACCCAGGCGCCCCAACACTTGCTATTTCTGTTGTGTATGTGTGTGTGTGCGTGTGTGTATGTGTGTGTGTGTGTGTGTGTTTTGTTTTTGCCATTCTGACAGGTATAAAGTGATATCTCATTGTTTTGATTTGCATTTCCCTGATGGTTAGTAAAGCTGAACACCTCTTCATGTGTCCTTATGCCATACATATGTCTTCTTTAGAAAAATGTCTGTGTCCTCTGTCCATTTTTTAAATGTGATTATTTGGGGGTTTTTTTGGTACTGAGTTGTATAAGTTCTTCATATATTTCAGATATTAATCCCTTATCAGATATATCATTTGAAAATATCTTCTCCCATTGAGTAGATAGCTTTTTTTGTCTTGTTGATGGTTTCCTTTGCTGTGCAAAAGCTTTTTATTTTGGTCTAGTCCCAAGAGTTTAATTTTGTTTTCCCTTGAATGAGGAGACTTGTTGAATGGAAAAATGTTTCCATTTTTCCAAAGAAATTTCCAAAGAAATCACTGCCCCTATTTTCTTCTAGCAGTTTTATACTTTAAGGTCTCATACTTAGGTCTTCAATCCATTTTGAGTTTATTTTTGTGTGTGGTGTAAGAAAGTGCTCCAGTTTCTTTCTTTTCCATGTTGTTGTCCAGTTTTCTCAAAATCATTTCTTGAAAGGACTATTTTCCCCCATTGTATATTCTTGCCTCTTCTCTAGCAGATGACAATATAAGTGTGGGCTTATTTCTAGATTTGCTATTATGTTTTATTGATCAATATGTCTATTTTTGTGCCATTACTATACTGGTGTGATTATTACAGATTTGTAGTACATCTTGAAATCTGGGATTGTGATGCCTCCAGATTTGTTTGTCTTTTTCAAGACTGCTTCAGCAACTCAGGGTATTTTGGGGTTCCGTACAAATTTTAGGAATACCTTTTCTAGTTCTATGGAAACTTTCATTGGTATTTTGATAAGGATTGCATTAAATCCATAGATTGCTTTGAGTGGTATGGCCACTTTAACAATTTTCACAGGTAGGGTCACCTGGGTGGTTCATTCGGTTAAGCCTCTGCCATCGGCTCAGGTCATGATGTCAGGGTCCTGGGATGGAGCCCCAAAGCATCGGGCTCTCTGCTCAGCAGGGAGCCTGCTGCCCCCTCTCTCTCTGCCTACTTGTGATCTCTCTCTCTGTCAAATAAATAAAATCTTAGAGATGCAACATGGGGGGCTTGGGGGGTAGGAAAAGAATAAATGAAACAAGATGGGATCGGGAGGGAGATAAACTGTAAGAGACTCTTAAAGTCACAAAACAAACTGAGGGTGGCAGGGGTAGGGGAGTAGGGAGAGGGTGGTTGGGTTATGGACATTGGGGAGGGTATGTGCTATGGTGAGTGCTGTGAAGTGTGTAAACCTGGCGATTCACAGACCTGTACCCCTGGGGCTAATAATACATTATATGTTTGTAAAAAATTAAAAAAAAATTTTCACAGGTAAATTCTACCAAACATTTAAAGAATTAATACCAATTCTTCTCAAACTATTCCAAAAAAATAAAAGAGGAAGGAAAGTTTCCAAATTCATTCTATAAGGCCAGATTTACTGATATTGAAACCAGACAAAGAGATATATAGGCCCATATCTCTGATGAGCATAGATGAAAAAATCTTCAACAAAATATTAGCAAACTGAATCCAGCAACCTGTGAAAATATTGATTCATCACAATCAAGTGGCATTTATTCCTGGGATACAAGGATGGTTCACTATTCATAAATCAATCAACATGATATCAGTTTAATAAGAAAAAGGACAAAAATGATATGATCACCATATGATCAAGAAATGCAGAAAAAACATTGGACAAAGTACAACATCCATTTATGACAAAAACTACCAACAAAGTAGTTTCAGAGGGAACATATACCTCAACATAATAAAGGCCCTATATGAAAAATCCACAGCTAATATCATCTTCAAGGGAGAAAAAGAAGATATTTTCATCTAAGATCAGGACAAGGACTGTCCACTCTCACTTTTATTCAGGGTAGTACTGAAAGCCCCAATCACAGCAATCAGATAAGAAAGGGAAATAAAAGGCATCCAGATTGGTAAGGAAGTAAAACTTTTACTATTTGGAGATGACATGACACTATATATAGACTATATATATATATATATATATATATATAGACTCCACCAAAAACTGTTAGAATTAATAAATGAATTCAGTAAAGTCACAGGATTAATTAATTAAAAAATTAATATACAGAAATTTCTGCATTCCTATACACTAATAATAAAGTAGTAGGAAAAGAAGTTACGAAAACAATCCCATTTACAGCTGCCCCCAAAATGACAAAATGGGAAGAAACTTAACCAAGGAACCTAAAAACCTGTACTCTGAAAACTATAAAACATTAATGGAGGAAATTAAAGATGATATAAAAAAATTGGAAAGATACTCCATTTCCATAGATTGGAATAACCAACATTGTTAAAAGTCCCTATTACCCAAAGCAATCTTAACAATTTACATATTTGAGTATCATTTTAAATCACAGGAAGTCCAATGACGATACTTTATACCTTCACAGAGATGTGCATTAACGGTCCCAAACTATTTTTAATCTACTTCACAAATTAAATAAAGCTCACAATTCCTTTGTTACAGATTATAATAGGTACATAGCTGATGTGCCTGAGATAAGGGTAATTTACTCAAAGTTAGGTAGTATTTCCATGAAGAAAAAGAATAAATCTCTTGATAAAAATGCAAGTTTTAACTTCTATAATTTCCAGAAATAATTTACCAGTAAAATATAGTATAAAAATGAAGAATGAAAAGAAGGCATCTAAGAAAATGGCAAGAAGTTTAACTATGGGCATCAGCAAGAAGAATTAAAGGTCATGTTCACTGAGTGGTTTATAGAAGAAGCTTTGCCATATAATTTTTAATTAACACTAGTGAGAATTTATAGTTAACTCAGAGCAGTATGTGGGCATTATTTAGTATGCAACTCTATGCATTGGGGATTATTTTATTTCTCCATGCCATAGGCTGTGGAGCCCTATATAATTACTCCACAGAGGAAATGTGTTTTGACTTTAAATAATTCACTCTTTAGTATTTAAAAATGCCTAGAATAGACTACATGTCTAAATGAGGCTCATTTCCTTAACAATATAGAGTAGCAATGACATGAAAAGAAATCAAGTCAGTTCTTTGCATTGCGGTAAGGCAACCAAAGACTAAAATATCTATAGTTTAGACATCACCCCAAGAAAAAAGAAAAGAGCCTACAATTCTAAGAGAAGTAGATCTTCTTTAAGAATGTAGACAGACAGTTGTTACCAAAAACATCACTGTAAGTAGAAAAGGCAGATTATGTTAGTGGGACTGTCTTACACGTATTCAGCAACTTTCAGGTTTATTCAATCAAAATGTTAAAAGTAGTACCTCCTACCTGGTTGACAAATATATGGGATGAATGATAATCTCACATATTCCACAGTTAATGATATAAGAATGAAAAGAACAGTGGTGCTCATAATAGAGAGTTGAGATAATATGGCTGGCAGAATAGAGCATATGAAAAAAAAAAAAAAGAACTAGAGTTAATATTTATTTTAGGAAAAAAAAAAAGTTGGGGCACCTGGGTGGCTCAGTCAGTTAAGCATCTGACTCTTGATTTCTGCTCAGGTCATGATTTCAGGGTTGTGCGATCGAGCTCCACGCCAGGCTCTGTGCTGAGCATGGAGCCTACTGAATATTCTCCCTCTCCCACTCTCTTTGCCTCTACCCACCCCTACCCCCCCCAAAAAAAAAAGAAAAAGAAAAAGAAAAGGTGGCAGAATCCTAAAGACCTAAAACTAAAGCATGATACATAGAAAATCCTACAATGAAGAAAAGGTCTATAGAAGAATGTAGCTGAGATATTTAATAAAAGGATGATGCATATGTTAAGACTAATATGCTATGGATTGGAACAGACTGTCACCAGCCTGAAAGTGACTCCAGTTTAAAACTGTCTTTATTCTGCTTTGAAACAGTACTGACAATCAAGAAGCTCTCGCCCCTTTAAATTTGTATTTGGATTAAAAATTTTATATACAGGGTTCATTATACAGAACTAGATATAATCGTTCTGTAGATTGTATTTGTGGGCAAACATGAGTTTTATCATCTTCTCAAGTGATGATATTCAATATACCCTCAACTGCAGACAGTAAATTTCACATGGGCATACATCTTTCAGCACCTTCATTTCTCCTACAAAATATACTCATCACATGCAAGACATAATGGGCATATTCCCTGCCTTTGAAGACAATGCTATTTAGGTGGTAATGCCATGTCTTCTCAGGTGACTCTGTTCTGACCACTTCTCAGATTTACCTTGTTTTTGAAGACTTTTCCTAGTTGGAGAATACTGGCTAAGTCTTTCGTAGCATGCCTTTCTCCTGGAATTTGGGTTTGTTGTTGTTGTTATTGTTTTATTTGTTTTCCCCTCATGATTAGATAGAATTAATGGTCTAGGGGAAGAAAGACTACAGAAGTGTTATTTTCATCAGGTAGTGACAAGAGTATAAACTATTAACAGGACTTGGTAGTGCTCCTGTTGACCTTGTTCACCTTGCTGGTGTAGTGCCTGCCATGATTCTCCACTGTAAGGTCTCTTTTCTATCCCTTTCCATACTGCATTCTTCGGAAGGGAATCAGTGGGTGTAGGCCACATCTACAGTGATCTACAGTCCCCCTTCTTCAGGGCATGGAATCTACATAAATTAGCTGGAATTCTTATTCATGGAAAATGTTTCTTCTCTCTCGTTTACTTATTTATTCAGTAAATATTTATTCGGATGATCTGAATATTCAGTAAATATTAGTATGGACTCAAGAATATTTTACAATTTGAGTCACAATACAATGCAACTTTATTTTATTGTTCAACTTGTTCCAGCTTCGGCCAAGAAGAGCTCTTTCACTTGGCTCCTGGGTGCCTTTGATATACCCACCAACGTAGGCTTCTCTTTCTGCACACCACCTTATCTTGTAGCACTGTAAGTTGCTTCAGGCTCATCTTGCATGTTTTCTGGCCCAGTCCTAGGATCAGCCATCAGCCATTTCTCTAAGAAGTGATAGGTCCTTTTTTTAACCTTTTTAAGATTTTATTTATTTATTTTAGAGAGATAAAGCAAGAGAGAACAGAGCAGGAGGGAGGAGCAGAGGAAGAAGCAGACTCCCCACTGAACAGGAAGCCTGATGCAGGGCTCCATCTGGGACCCTGGGATCATGACCTGAGTAGAAGGCAGACACTTAACCAACTGAGCCACTCAAGCTCCTCACCCTAGTTCCTTTTACTGGAAAATGTTATATGAAACCAAGCTCTGGGTACTAGGTTGCTCCTTGCCACTGAGATGTCATTGTTTCTAAGCTATAATGACTTGAAAAGTCATGCCATTTTTTCAGTTATAAAAAATCATCAGTATTATCTCCTCACCTAATGTCTTTCCCTAAGTCTTTTCTACCTCTGGAGCTCCTATTAGATAAATGTTGCATTTATTCCTCTGATCCTCAGTGTCTCTTAGTCACTGTCCTGTGTTTTTCCCCTCTTTACTATGCAGTATTCTGGTGAGTAAGCTCATATATATATATATGTGTGTGTGTGTGTGTGTGTGTGTGTGTGTGTGTCTGTACACACACACACATATATATACACATATATATTTTATATGTATATATATATAAATATATACACATGTGTATTATATACTTATATTATATATATATATATATTTTTTTTTTTAAGATTTTAAGATTTATTTATTTAGAACACATGCAAGCGGGGGGAGCAGAGGGAGAGAATCTTCAAGCAGATCCACACTGAGGGCAGAGCTGGGGCTGATCTCATGAGATCATGCCATGAGGCGAACCCAAAAGTCACTGGCTTAACAGACTGAGCCATCCAGGTGCCCCAAAGGCATATTCATTTGATGATTTACTCTTCAGTTTTTTCTCTAATCCACTTTTCCATTGATAATTATGTTGTTATAATTTTATTACTAGTTTAACTCTTTTTATTTAGCATCCTGCCTATTCTTTTTATCATGCTTTCCTTTTTTCTGTATCATAATCCCATTAGCAGATGGCCCCAACAGCATAAATTTATACCAGCTTCTGCACTGTCCTTGAAGTTAAAGTGGTTCTAAAAACTGTAGTATTAATTTGCTGTTTGGAGTTCTCACTCTTACATTACATTCCATCCTATATGTGGTGTGGCACCATTTCATGGTTTTGGTTTCGTGACGGTAGCTCCTGTTTTGTTTGTTTTTCCCAGGTCCCTAGACAGACAACAAATTATCTTTGAGGCTTTTCTGGAAAGGACCAGGCCTTATGCAAAGGTTTCATTGTCTACCTCTCCCGTTCCCCCTACAGGATTAAAAAACCCGGTCTCCAGGTACTATACTCTATGGCCAGGTCCTCAAACCCTTTAGGCCACTGGGAAGTTAGCTTCCACCTATGATCTAGGTTTTGAATCCCTTCTTATGATCATAAGACTGGTAGATTTTTTTTTCTTTCTTTAAATTTAGAGTACTAATTTGCACTTTTCAAAGTATTTTTATATGTTTTAGTGAGTGGGAAGCATATCCCATGATATAATTTTGTCAGTTCTTCCATAGCCTAAATTTCAATATAAATTTAATTTTAAAAACTATTAATGTCTTAGACCATGTATTCTAAAGATAACCCAAAGAATGTCCCATAAAACATTTTCTCCCAATAGTTCTTTATTTAACATAAACATTACACTAATTGCATTTTGTTCAATGGTAGATCTATGCTTTAAAAAAGAATCTCTGAAATTGGCATATATGATTTTTTTTTTTATCTTGTGTTCACTTAAAGGTAAACATATATCAGCATCTGAGGGCATCCACTGAAGCAGAAACATTAAGATGCATTGTACTGTCTGGAAGAGGGAACTTTTCCATAAATATGGTTTCTTTTTACGGGTTAATATGTAGGTTTGCCTGGTCATTTGTCTGTTTTAACCTCTTGATTATCTTTGGATAGTTTTTATGGAAGGTATGTTTCAAAAGTTTTATCATTCTAAGTAAGTTTACCTCTAGTGAGAACTGGTAGTGCTCAGCAGTAAATATCGATTATTTTTTAAAAAGATTTTATTTATTTATTTGACAGACAGAGATCACAAGTAGGCAGAGAGGCAGGCAGAGAGAGAGAGAAAGGGAAGCACGATCCCAGGACCCTGGGAACATGACCTGAGCAGAAGTCAGAGGCTTTAACCCACTGAGCCACCCAGGCACCCCGTAAATACTGATTATTAATGGGCAGTCCAAATATGAGGACCAAGGTAATGATCTGAACCCCCATTCTTAGAAAAGCTCTGTGCCCTTAGGTAAGCCATTTAATGTTCATCTCTAAAAGGGAGTACTGAAAATCAGTCTCCCATAAAAAGTACTAAATGTTTACATCTAGTGATGTTATCACCTTAGAATCTTGTATTCATTCATCCTAGAAACATGTATTAAGCCACTGTTGGACAACATGGTGGATACTGCAATAGTTCTTACCTTCAAAGAATTTATAACCTGGGGATAAAAATTTATTAGTAAAACAGTATGGGTAGCACTATAATTAAAGATATTTATGTGTTGCCCTCAGAAAGCAATAAAAAGTCCAAGCTTACAGTGTTGCATTAATAAATATTTAATGCAGTTCTTTCATTGATGGCCTTTCAAAGTGTCTGTCATCTCAGCTAGTCATTTAACCAATTAGAAAGATAGACTGGACCACTTGACTGAGACAAAGCGGTTCCTTTATGAATTTCCTTTATAAAACTCCTTTCTTCTCAGTTTCCTTAACAAGAAAGTTTGACAACATATGGAAGGTTCGGGTCTATTTGAAGGAAAAGCAACATCTGGTGTAAAAAAGAAAAAGGCTAAAACACATTTTGGAAGAGGATCATGCACCCCAAATCTTCCTTCACAGGTGAACTGTTTATTTCACTTGAGCACTCTCCTGCTCTGTAAATGCAATCAGGGGCAAGTCTGCAAATGAAAGGAGATCTCAACACTGCTGACAACTTAATATCGCATGACCCGTATTTTCAAACATCCGGAAATTAACAATACCTTCCATAGTTTCTATTCAGCAGAAGCATTTAAATCTATCTTATGTTAGAAAAATTGTTAGGTTTTAAGAAGGTCAATGCACATATCAGGCAATTCTTAGCAAGACATCTGAAAATGTAACCTCAGTGGTCTCCGCGAAGGCAAAGTTCAGCTTGTGTCAAAATTATCAGAAGTGTTAGCAGAGTTAGTGGACCATGTCTTGGCATACAGTGAGGGTTTAGGAACATACCAAAAATAAAAGAAAAAAAGAGATTCAACTGGTGCATGCTAAAATCTCCTAAAGACTGATATTTTCATGTTTTCACACAAAAAGGTGATTTCATAAACTATTTCTGGTTTGTATGAATGAAAATATTGATATTTCTACTTTAGATCCGGACATATGTTAAATATCCAGTGTTCTTTATGGATTCTTCATATTCTCTAAGAACAATGGACTTCTGAACCCCAGGCAATATATCAAATCAGTGACTCAAAGGTTTCGACAGGAAAACATTATTAGAATGCCTGAGAAGGAAGGAAGGAGAAATAATAAGGAAATAAAACACCACCACCAACACCATTCGCACCTCTTTTCTATTCATTATGTACCTCAAACAGGATGCTTGTTCAGCTATCTGGTGAGTTCCTGATTACCATTTTAAAAGAAGTATCAACCTTTTCCATTCTGGACTTCACTGTTGCTTCTGGTATGTGAAATGCCTTTCTTTTTGAAGCTCCCTGTTCCCTTAGCTCCTTGGCTAAAGGAATCACATTCCTGGCCCTCTGACATTTCTTCACCTTCCTTCTCATCTTGGCTCCTTTTTAGACCAAGCCTTTTAATTAATTAATTAATTAATCAATTAAATTTTTTTTGAGAGAGAGAGAGAGAGCATGCATGTGAGTGGGGGAGGGACAGAAGGAGAAAGAGAATCTTAAGCAGGCTCCATGCTCAGCAAGGAGCCAGATACAGGGCCGGATCTTGGACCCTGAGATCCTGACCTGAGCTGAAGTCAAGAGTCTGATGCTTGACTGACTGAGCCACCCAGGCTCCTATGGCTAAGACTTTTAAATGTTAACAAAACAAACTGTGATTCTGCTTTACTTCTTTTTGTTCTTCCTTGGACATCATGGTTTTATGTGCCACCTTGGCCTGATGACCTGATATCTACATCCCAATCTGTACCTCTTCCTGAATTTAGAAACCTACAATACATTTTTCTGTTGGATTTCTCTACAGCATATCAGACACACTAAATATAACAAAAAATACACACACTTTCTTCTTTTGCCTACTTTATCTCTCCCACCTTCTTGCATTACTTATAAACCTCATAATGCCTACCTACGTATGGTCCACAAACACATAGATTTTTCACCTATTTCTTGCCTATATTCATGTTTCTATGTTCTCATCCCAGAATCCTTAGCAAAAAATGACCTTGATTTTCTCAAGGTTGGTAAAACTGGTTTCAGGACATGGACTAAAAAAGAAAGTGAGCAATTAATTACATCTATTATTGATCTCTCTTGGTCCTATTATAGATTGGATGGGCTATAGCAATGGCCAGTAACATATGCAATAAAAAACAATCCCATCTACGAAAATACATGGCCTTCTTAAAAATATAAGGTGCTAGAACCTCTCTGATTTTGGTACCATTTATGGGCTTTAATGAAGAATAAGAGATTCTAAAATGCTGAACAATCTAATTCAGACTTTTTAATTAGCCCATCCTGTCTATTATTTATGTAGTAAGGTTACTGCAGGACACTGTTATATAATTTTCAATTTATGTGCAAATTTCAGGGTCATACAATGATCAAGTTATGCTTTTGTGTGCAAAATGAATACAAACAAGTCTAATCACAGTAAATATTATCTTTGACCCTTTCCATTGAACTCCCACATATTTGTAAGATGTATAAAATTTTATTCTGCACTGTATTGTCAATACACTATTTGAATCAGCTCTTCAGAATTTAAGAGGAGTACTATCGACTGAAGATGATTATTAAAACTGAGACTCAAAAAACACAGAACTACTTTATAATAGTAAACAAATAATTTACAAAAGAAGAAAATTTAAAATATTTTTTAACAAAACGTTAATATCTCCCTGAGTAAAATCTGTAACAACTGTGTGATCTGCTTAAATCAGTGGATCTTTCTGAGGCTCAGGTTCTTTCTCTGACAAATGGAGATACTGTAGGTCCTATACGAACTTGTGTGTGAAATTCAGATGAGATGATGTATGCAAAGTTTTTAGTATATGCTTGACACTTTGATAAAAGTTCTGTTACTGTCAGTTCTTCCATTTTCTTCTGGGTTCTGGACTGCTTGCCCCTCAAAACCTTTCTTTATGTATAAAATGTGTTCTTCAAAGATTTAGCTAACATAAAATATATAAAGCTGATAAAACTATTCTATTTATGGATAATGGAAGTCCTAATTCATTCATCCTGGGCCAGCTTTCTTTCTACAACAAAACACTCTCTTGTGAAACATCAATAATATTTTATATTATCATTTACTTTCTGAACAGAGTTAGAAAACAAAACCAGTATTAACAAATAATAAAAATTGTTGATTTAGGCTAGGATCACTTTGCAAGGATTAAATCAATACATTTTCACAATAATCTAATTGTAAAGAAGAGGCAGGGTAGCTAACTGACTTGTCCCAGATTATACAGCTGAGAAATAGTAGAGTTAAAATTCAAACTCAGATAATGATATGAAAGCCTATCAATTATATAGTATCTAAGATCATTGCTTTTCCAATCAAAAAGAACAGAATCCTTGTTTTGGAGAGAATTAAAATTGAGAGAATATAATTAAAGTTTATGTTATAAAAATAAAATTAAATAAAGTTCATGTTCTACACTTTTAAGGAAATTTGAAAAATGATAAAATATTTAATGTTTTCTTTGAACACAACATAAAAATTTTAGACTCAAATACCTGGATACTCACTGGATTCACTAAAAATCTCAACATAGTATTTAAATTGCTTAATATGTTTCATAAGTTAGTTTAAAGAGAAGCTCACCAAAGAGTACATTATTTCCTAAAGAATAAAGCAAGACTGACATCTTGGGAAAAGATGTACATTTTAAATAGCTAACCTTTCAAAAATGGTATTATAATTTTTCATAATATATGTTATAGAACATTCTAAAACACCTTTATGTTACTATTATATTCTACATTTTTAAATATTATGGATGGAAAAATCACTTTTTGATTAGCATTTTGGGCAGTATGAGATTTTAGTCACCTTATTAAGATCATCTGAGAGGAAATACCTACATGTGTAATACAATATTGAAATGTTTTTAAATGCAAGAGTCTTCAAAGCCAGAGATGGAATGGATTCAGCCAACTGGAAATTTCTGTTGAAATCTGGAGACAACTTCATTGGCTTAGGGCCAGCCCAGGGCACAGGATGTACTGGAGGCTCCTGTACAAAACTGGGACCTGCAGGCTTATACCTGCTGCATAGAGTAAATGAGAAACCTGTCTCAGTGGCAGATGAATATACATCCATATATGCAGATACGAACATGGATGTGTGTGTGTGTATTCGTATCCACATGAATCTAAAATTTCCATGGAATAACAAAAGGCTAAAGTAGAGCCAAGGTGCTTCCATAAGAGACTATAGACTCCAGATAACAAAACTTACGCATAGCAAGATGGTGTGTGAGAAGAGGGTAGAGTAATAGACCACCGAAACATAAAAGACCTAGTCTGAGCCTCACGTGTTTAGAAATTTGATTTTTGACAGACCCGACATTCAGACTGGAAGGAAAACAAAGGACTAAATATATACATTATCAATCTTCGGGATGAGCTATGGAGACATCAGAGAGTACATAAAGATTTTACAGTGGATATTAAGGAATAGAGTTTTAAGGAAATTGATTTTTAGATCTCCATTTCCAAATGTGAAGCTTCCTAAACTGATCTACTTGAGAACCCACCTGTGATCACTGTGGTTCTCCTTTGTGCACTTGCTTTATCAGCACACTCCATACTTTGCAGAAGACAGACCTTTTCATCTTCCCTCTATCTGACATTCAGAGATATATATATGGCCAGGTTGTGACAGGAGAGATGTGGTATTTCTAGTGCATTTAATGCCTCACACTTTTTATCCCCTATCTTAAAAAAAAAAAAAAAAAAAGACTCATCTAGATGGAGTTTCATGAGATTGAAATAAAACAAAATTAGCCTGAGGCCACTTAATCATACAATATTCTTTACTACCATTGCATTCATAACTAAAGCTACTTTTTTAAAATTAGGAAATTAGGAAAACTGGGGCACCTGGGTGGCTCAGTCGTTAAGCTCTGCCTTCGGCTCAGGTCATGATCCCAGGGTCCTGGGATCAAACCTGGCATCAGGCTCCCTGCTCAGCGGGAAGCCTACTTTTCCCTCTCCCACTTCCACCACTTACGTTCCTGCTCTCACTCTGTCAAACAAATAAATAAAATCAAAAGAAAGAAAGAAAGAAAGAGAGAGAAAGAAAGAAAGAAAGAAGAAAGAGGGGAGGGTGGGAGGGGGAGGAAGAGAAGAAGGAAATTAGGAAACGTGAAGTATAAATGTAAACAGGTTTGATATTCATAAACTCTCATCAAAGTTGTCTTCGGAAGTTTGATACAAATTAGCACTGCTCACAGTGAAAGCTAGAGAAGCATATGCACCCACAGAAAAATGGCGGTCCTCAGTATACATTAGTAGCTATAAGTTAGAAGTTCAGCTCATCACCTCAGAAAACTGATTCTCTATAATGAAATCACTGTGCTTGATGAATAAATATGATGGCTGAAGCCACTGTCCAATAGACTGTTCCACAAATTATGGTAGATTAAAAAAAAAAAAAAAAACTATGCCTTACAACAAACAAAACTGTGGTATTACTGAGAAGAAAAGAGACAAATGGCCAATAAGCACATGAAAAGATGTTCACCATCATAAATGCAAATTAGAGCAATACAAATCAAAACCCAAATGAGATACCACCTCATGCCCATTTAGGATGTCTCCTATTAAAACAAAATAAAGAAAATAAATAAATAATAAATAAATAATAATAAAACAAATAAATACAATAAAATAAATACTGAATAAATTAAAATAATAAATAAAATAAATAAATAAAAATAAATAAATGAAATAAAAACAATAACATAAATAAATGAAAATAACAAAGTTTGGTGAGAATATGGAAAAACCAGAATGCTTATGTACTATTGGTAAGAATGTAAAATGGCACAGGGACCATGACAAACAGAATGGTGATCTTCAAAACACTAAAATATAATTACCATATGATCCGGCGAGTCCATTTTTGGGAAACTGAAATCAAGCACTCCAACAGGTATTTATACACTCATATTCTTAATATTCACCAGAGCGAAAAGGTGGAAGCCACCCAAGTGTACACTAACAGAGAACCCATAAACAAAATGTGGTATATACATACCACAGAATATAACTCAGCCTTAAGTAGGAAGGAAATTTTGACGTATGCTACAACATGGATGAACTCTCTATGCTAAGTGAAGGAAGCAAATCACAAGTAAGTCTGGGTCCATCTAGATGAGGCACTGAGAGCAGTCAAATTCATCGAAACAGGAAGTAGAATGGTGGATGCTATGGGCCGTGGGTAGGGGGTGGTGGGGAGAAGATGTTTACCCGGTACAGAGTTCCAGTTTTACAAGATAAGGACTTCTTGGGTGGATGCCAGTGATGGTAGCACAACCATGTAAATATCTTAATGTCATTACACTACACACTTAAACACAATTAAAGTGGTACATTTTATGTTCTGTTTATTTTACCACGATTAAAAAAAATTTAAAAAGGAAAAAAAAATGTTTGCTGATTGCCTACTAAGTGCTAGGTACTGTGCTAGGAGCCAGTGTTATGGCAAAGCCTGAGTTTATCTTCAGCTTAAATTTGGAAACATTTTTACTGAGGAACAAGTGTTGGATGCCTAAATGTTTTCCCTTTGATTTGCATGGACTGTGGGATGTTATTAAAATGGCAAACAGTATTGTTTAGGATATTAAGCTTGCATATGTTTTAAAGAAATATGTGAAGAATGTGGGATAAATTCACATTCTGCAAGTACTGCATTTACAACTGGGATGGGGATGTGTTTTTACACACTTAAACATGAATTTTAAAAAAGACAGCCTTATTATAATGACAGGTAAACCTGATTTAATCTCATTTTGACAATGAGAACTGTGTTTGCCAAACAGTACACGTGGCAGACATTTTCAAATCAGTAAGTGAACTAAGTCTGCATCTCCAAAGGTTAGACATAAGTATGTCTGAATCATGTCTAAATAAGTTTAAATCACATTAACTTATTTTATCAAAAAGTAATTGACAAAGCTATATTAAAATTATTCATGTTTCAAATTTTCCACATCTTTAGGAGTATATTGAGTTAAACAAGGAGCCTTGAACTGGAAGCATAAAAAGATTTATTAGCGGTGATTCTCTAAGTCTTGATACGTAAATAATTCTTGGATACTGTTCCCAGAAACTGAGAGAATGCATGATTCTACCAACTGTACTGTAATAAATATTTTTGTAAGTCAGGTGGTTTCTAATTTGTTGCTTCCAAAATCTGAGGAGTGACTTAATTTTCTGAAGCTGGGTCAAAAAATAAATTTTAATTACACAGTAGGTTTTTTTTTATACAGTAGTTTTTAATTTACAACCTATTTTGACATATAATCCAGTTCAAACACTTGAGAGAAAATGCTATGACAAAACTCCCATCTTAGCAATTATCACAATCTTATATGAATGAGGCTTTTTAGCACTGAATTCTCTAAAAGCAAGTTTTAGAAATAGGATCAAATTTTTTAAAAAGATTTTATTTATTTATCTGAGAGAGAGAGAGAGAGGGTGAGCACATGAGAAAGCATAAGTGGGGGGAGGGGCAGAGGGAGAGGAAGAAGCAGATTCCCTGCTGAGCTAGGAGCCTACACTGGCTCCATCCCAGGACCTAGAGATCAGGACCTGAGCCAAAGGCAGAAGCTTAACTGGCTAAGCCACCCAGGGACCTCTGAATCAAATTATTTTTGAGCTAAGAAATAATCGCCCATGACTATATGAAACAACTGATGAAATTAATGTCACAGTTCTATGCCTAGTGAAGAACTTCACAACCATACAACTAGAAAAGAAGCAAGTCACCGAAAATGCACATTATTTTATAGTATAACTCTATTTATATCAAGTACAAAAAACTGACCAAGCTAAATAACATTATTTAGTACCATCAACTGCACTACAATACAAATAAATTCCAGAAGATGATTATCATAAAATGCAGGCCAGTGATTTTCTCCAGCAGAAAAGTGCACATAAAAGATTTCCAAAGTGTAGGGGCACCTGGGTGGCTCAGTGGGTTAAGCCTCTGCCTTCGGCTCAGGTCATGGTCTCAGGGTCCTGGGATTGAGCCCCGCATCGGGCTCTCTGCTCAGCAGGGAGCCTGCTTCCCTTCCTCTCTCTCTCTGCCTGCCTCTCTGCCTACTTGTGATCTCTGTCAAATAAATAAATAAAATCTTTAAAAAAAAAATTTCCAAAATGTAGATAATGCTCTTAATTTGTGTATAGTAACCTGGGGGATCACTTTATTCTAATATTAAACTGAAAATATAATTTGAGATATTGTTTCATATGTGTAATAAGGGCTACATGTTCAAATTACATAAAGCTTGAAAAATTATGGATGCCAGAACCCCACACCCAGAGATAACAGTTTAATTGGTCTGGAAGGAGGCTTGGGTAGAGATATTATTTTAAGGTTATGATATTTAATATATACACTGAGATAACAATCAATCAATGACTCAACTCATAAAAATATATCTAGGCATAAAACAGTCTTGGAAAGATGATCTCGAAATATACCAACAGTAGCAGATCAGTTAGTGAATAATAAAATGGTGAACTTCTTAATTTCATTCCTTTTTGGTTTTCTTTTTTTTTAATAGTTCAACTAAGATATTTAGCTTTTGTATAGATTAAAAGAACCTTTAATACTTTGGACTATGCTTATACTTAAAGCAATTAAGAAAATGAAAACATCACTCTGCCAAATGAATTCCCATGAGTCCTTGATAATACGGATAATCACCTAATTCCATGTTTTAGTTTCCACCAGAGTAAGACAATTAAGAGAATTCTAATTAACCACTAAGAAATAACAACTGAAAAGAAACTAGGGTGTTCCCCCAGTGCACAGCACAACAAACTAAAAAATAAAATAGTAGATCACAATACTAGGAAAGTAAAATGTACCAGAATATTGTAAAGAAAACAACAATAATGTTATGGTGAATTGTTCTTGGTAGGGCACTTTGGAAAAAGAAACAACAAAAAATATAAAGCATAATTAAAGTTAACAAAAATCTCTATGGTGATGGAGAAGTATGGCACAAAGACATTTAAATATGAGCATTAAAATTAAAGATGAAAAACAGAAGAACATGAGACCCACATTTTTAATCTCAGAGTGTTTCTTAATGACAAAAGCAAACCTAGAAAGTAAAACCTTCATTAAATTAAATTGAACAGAATTAAGTGAATGAAATGTTCTCAAAGTACTATAAACAATATGAAATGACAATGAAAAGCAAGAAAACCGTATTTAGAATATATCTTAAAATAGAGGGTTTATATAGTTAGTGAAGAAAGAGCATGCCCAAATCAACATAAGAAAGCAAACAACTCAATAAAAATCTTTGGCAAGGAAACTAATGGGCAAGTCTCAAAAAAAGAAATGTGAATGTGAATAAGGACCACACTGGTTTAAAAAAGATTTAGCCTCATTATTGATGGTATATATAAATTAAAACACTATTATCAACTCGCCTACTAAATTAGGAAAGATTATGGAAAAGGGAAACAATCTTGATGGAAAAGGTGGGAGTTTAAGAAAGGGTTAAGAGGATATTATGGAGATTGGGGGGGGGGATACGCCCAAGGATTGAAAGTTAACACACAGGCACCTTAGCAGAGAGCATGTAGAGAAACAGAGCAAAGAACTGGGTGCTCCGAAGAAGGGTGGGACAATATACCTTTATTTAGTTTTCAATTTTAGATTATTTGAGACAGAGAGAACACGAGTGTGTAAGCATGAGCAGGGGGAAGGGGAGAGGGAGAGAGAGAGAAATTCTCAGGCAAACTCCCCGCTGAACACAGAGCCTGTCTTGGGGCTCAGGGCTGGATCCCAGGATCTTGAGATTATGACCAGAGCCGAAATCAAGAGTTGGGTGGTTAACCGACTTAGTCACCCAGATGCCCAGACAATATACATTTAAAGTCATAATTCTGTATGTTCTTAGGCTGAGAAGTTGCCTAGCAGGAAACTGTGGTAGGCTATTTTTCCCTAAACAAATTTCCGCTACCTTCTTCCTTAGTTTTGAATAAACACATGGCCTGTATTTCTTTATAGTTTGAACACAGATTCAAAATTGGGCTAATTAGTCATAAATGAAATTGCTGTGCAAAAGAATCTTTTAAAGGACAGTTAGTATATGCTCTTTGCCTCTTTCTCTACCTTTTTTTTTTTTTTCCTGTCAGCTGGAAGGTAGACATAATGACCAGACCTAAAAGCACCCATCCTGAACTGTCATCTCCCCACAATTTTTTATACACCCTTCGACCACTGCTCTATTCCCACTGCATATTCTAGGTCAGTTCATTGCTTTTTACCTATGCCATTAGACTAGCCATCTACTGAAATAGTCGATTCATTTGTATCCTATAATATTTTTTTGTAGAAAGTCTTATATTAATATTTGTTTAGTGAATGATACAACATCCTAAGAATACATTGTCAATGGACCCACACTAGACTTGTTTACCTCACTCCCTTCATCTGATGATTCCCTCTCATCCATATGGTTACCGAGCTTGGGTCCCAGTAGGCTTAGGTGTACAGTAAGTATTTCCCTGCCATCGGACTACAGTTCTGATGAAGGTCATCTGATCATTGATCTTGATCAATCAGAGTCCTCTACCAGAGAATTTAGAAATACAATGAGTTTCTGCTGCAATTGTTAGGGCTCTTAAATCATGAGGTGTACTCATGTTTTCTGCCTATGCATGGCGAAGCAGAGAAAGCTGGTTCCACAGGGGGAGGGAGTGAAACAGATGTGCAGACATGCAGTTAAGAGACAAGAGGCACAGAAAAAGCCTGGCTCAAGTTCCCTCTTCAATCTTGGTTTCAGAATCTTCTTGAAGCTAGACTGTGTTCCTGCTCTTGGCTTTCCTAAAATGCCTCCTATCCTTAAATAAACTCACTTTGTGTTTAATGCTATTGGCAATTAAACTAGACCTAATTAACCTAGAGACTTCCCAGAAATTATCATGAGAATATATAAAGACCCAAAGACCAAAAAGTAAACTAGTGGAAAGAAATCCAAACCACACTTGGTTTCTTTTGCTGAGCTCCTTCCTGACCTTTGAGTCAACAATTTGAAACTTTGTATTTCCCAAATCTGCTGAGGCAACTTTCCAGACAATTTGTGTGACTTATTTTGCTCAAATCCTTCAAGAACCCATTCTGTATTAAATATCTTTATCCCCTCCTTAAAAGAAATCATGCACGGGATACGTCTAGTTTGACCTTGGCACCCACAAATGTCCAGTAGTACTAGGTCCCTTCTACTATCTTGATTATTTCATAGGTAATCCATGTTTCTGTAGAACAATGAAGATTTTATGCAACTGACCAGGGGGGGAATTAGGTCACTACAGTACAGAAGTCGTGCTGATTCCTCTATGATGCTCTTCACTAAAATAATGCCTTGTGCCACCAAGTAAGGAAACCAACACAGCTGAGCCAGAGAGCCAAGAAAATGCAGGGCTGTTCAGTATGCGTGTTAGGCAGTATTCACTCTGCTTCTCCACATGTTTTCTTTTGCCAAGTACTTCTTTATCATAACAGTTATTCCAGTCTTTGGGCACTTTCCCCTTGTCTCCATTATTAAACAACCTCACACATTTTTTTAAACCACCCTTCCACCAAGATTTCTGGCTTCCCAACTTACCCCCTTTTTAGATACAGTAATATATTTTCTGAAAAGTTCCTCCATGAGGATTTTAAAATGTTTTATACTGTGCTAATCTTTTTTATTATTATTATATATAATATTACCGTTATTATTGTTTATATTATTATTTATATTAGTAGTATTTACATTAGTTATCTATGCCTCACATGGCCTGCCCCAATCCTATTTTCTCACAAGCCCTTTCCTTGTGTGATTATTCAAAATATGAGGTTTTTCAGAAAATCACATATGCCTCTGTGTGTATGTGTTTGTGTGTTTCATCAAATATGATAAATAAGAGAGTTTGTTTCCAGCTTTGGCTTAATATTTGTACACGTACATATATATGCAAATTTTATTAAAATCTACTTCTTTATGTTTGATCCAACTGATAAAAATTTCTTGTGTGAAGTATACCTGTAGATTATATATGTTATATGTATTTCTACTAATGTTTCAAGACTGAAGAACACATCTTTCAACTGTGTAATGGAAAATTTTTAAAAAATAACATGAATATAAAATGGAAGTTTTGTTGATATGAATATTAATTTTGAATAGAAAATAATTATTAAGACATAGTTCAGTAAAAAATGAGGTTCCATATTGTCACAAATAGTTTGTGCAATGGTCTTCCCAACCAAGGTAACTGTGGAAATGTTCACTGTAATTAAAACAAAAATTCTAATTAGAAACTAAACGAACTGAGGATAATGTTAGTATTTGAATTTATAGTAGCCTTCATTTGAACTTAGGAGTATTTCAAAGGCATTTAATCCTTACTGAAAGGTATGCTTCAGCAATTACTTTTCCTTAATATTATGACTGAATGAAGTTATATCATTGTGCTTAGATTATAATCAAGAATAATCACATTAACTATAATATTTAGTTTGTCACTGTGATATGATTATAATTATAGCTTTAAGTATGGACTTTTTTGACATGGAACCCTAATCTTATCAACTATATTGAAAGATAAAGTAATATCTGATATTTCCCAGGAATATAACAAATGATTTCTATATAACGTTAAAGTAATTAGATGTATAATGGCTTTAATTTTTTAATTTGAAATAGCTGATTATGGATATAATAATCTCAACTGCATAGTTCTGTTTCTAAAAATATGGGCATGGGACCAAGAACAAGAATCGATGCCCTGATTTTACAAGAAGCAAATAACTTGGCTCTAAGCCTTATTGAAGAACAATGTTATTGGTTGACCGTGACAGTGAAGCCTCTCTCCTGAGGCCTGTCTCCAATCAATTCAAGCAATAAAGCAAAGCGAAGCCTATAGCTGGCAACAACTGAAAGCAGAGGGTTGACGCCACAAGGACTCTCCAACCCCTGGCTCTGAATTTTGTGTACTGTCAACTTTTTTCTCCTAACCACTTTCCCCACAAGGCTAGAGAAGGGTTGCTGAAAGCTCTTTCTTAACATAGAGTATTGGATTCTGAAAGATAGGTATCCTTCTCCCTTACATCTTCAGTTTGGGAAAAAACCTGCAAAGGATTGATAGCTTGGGTTGTGATTTCCTTTTTGTTCATTAATTAAGCAACAACAATCCTCATGAGGTAACCTCGAAGACAACAAATGTATTTGTTTCAATACATTTGACAACCCAGTGTCAAATACAACTTTATATATGTTTACTACAATTCTGTAATAGCTCTAGCTGTAAAAATATTCCCTCTGTAATATAGGGGATATGACATGTAACAAACGCAAAATTTCAAAAACACCATTTCTGGAGGGTCACTTGCTATCCATCTAAAATAAATTGGCAGAGGGACTTTTCTCTACCAATTCAGGAAAGACCAGGCAGGTGGAGACACAACATCTGGAAAATAAGGCCTCCTCTACCACGGCATCAGAAGGGAGACCTGGAGGGTTGTCTTCCAGCACGTAAATGCTTCAACCTGCAAGTGATGCTTTACTTTCTCAGACCGCACTGACCACATCTTTTCACATGGATCCACTTACCCAAAAGGGTCTGGGAAACATGGAAAGAAATGATGAGCATTGGGTGTTATACACAACTAGTGAATTGTTGAACACTACATCAAAAACTAATGATGTGGAGCACCTGGGTGGCTCAGTGGGTTAAAGCCTCTGCCTTTGGCTCAGGTCACGATCCCATGATCCTGGGATCGAGCCCCACATCAGGCTCTCTGCTCAGCGGGGAGCCTGCCCCCCTGACCCGCCTGCCTCTCTCCCTGCTTGTGATCTCTGTCAAATAAAAAAAAAATTAAAAAAAAAATAAAAACCTTAAAAAAAAACTAACGACGTACTATATGTTGGCTCAATGAACATAATTAAGACAAATGAAAATGGATATTTTGCAAATAGTAAATAATATCTACAACAAAAAATGATAGGTTTAAAAAAATTGTATTTTTTATTCCTAAGTCCATGAACTGATATCACCACTCTTTTCCACTGATGAAGAATCAAAATTTTCAAATCAATAAAAATCAGTTACCTCTCTAAAAACCAAAGAGTATTTATCACAATTTTAGTACTGCTACATGTTTTTATGGCTAACGATGGCTAAGGTTCTATGCTGTTAAGCATCAGTAAGGAAATCTACCTAGCTGGTATTAGTTACTGCAACCTCTGGGTACCTCAATTTTCTGGAGTTTTACTGAGGATTAGATTAAATATGATGGTGATGATTATGATGATAATCATATGCTTAGCATTTATTGAGTAGTTAAAGAGTTTCTGTTTAAACCTCTTAGCATATGTTAATTTGTTAAATCTATAAAAGTAGGTCTGATTTTTACTGCCATAAAGATATGGAGGTAAAAGAGTTGATAAGCATGTATTCAAGGTCACATGGCAAGTAAGTGGGAGCGACAAAACTGAAACCTAGGGAGACCAATTCCAGTTGGCCTGTTTAACTCCTGCGCTGTGAGGAGATCCCCAATACAGAGCAGGCGTTTCTGATGACAAAGTTCTGAATGATGAGACTCACTGCTATCCGCTTACCCTTCATCCATCAATGTGATATCCTTCTGATAAATCTGCCTGGCTGGCCCAGAGGAACTCTTCACTGAGATGTTTGCATGGTTACCTCTTCTTTCATTTAAGGCTCTGCTCAACTGTAACCTTCGAAGAGATTGTTTCTTACCACTCTAATCAAGGTAATGATTCTCCATCGCTTTTTCCCTGTATAATTCATGGCATCTATTACCCCATGACACAATATTACATATTACTTGTTTTATTATCTGCGTCTGCCACCAGCATGTAACTCAATGAAGGGAGAAACTTGCTCTGATCTGAATTTTCACACACATACCAAGATCTCAATAAATGGTTTCTATTAATCTGCCTGTCATTCCTTCCTTCATTTCTTCCTTCCTTCATTTCTTCCTTCCTTCCTTCCATCCATCCATCCATCCATCCATCCATCTGGATTCATTCTTTATCTATCCTTATGTTATACAGAGCTACAAATCATCTAACCATTAGTTATTAAAAATAAGTGGCTTTTTAATTATTTCATAAGAGTGAGATACTCAATTACTATTATTTTTTTACTCACTGCCATTCTTTTTTTTTTTTTTCTTTTCTCCAACATATACTTTAAAAGAAAATTATGTGAGGGGTGCCTGGGTGGCTCAGTGGGTTAAAGCCTCTGCCTTCGGCTTCTGTCGTGATCCCATGGTCCTGGGATCGAGCCCCACATCGGGCTCTCTGCTCGGTAGGGAGCCTGCTTCCCCACCCCTTTCTCTATCTGCCTCTCTGCCTAATTGTGATCTCTGTCTGTCAAATAAATAAAATCTTTAAAAAATTTTTAATTAAAAAAAAGAAAATTATGTGATATCTAAAAGCAACACTTGAAGCACTCATATGTTGAGCAGAAGTACAGCTTTTCATCTGAACTAAGTGACAAAGGTTAAGTTTCAAAGGCAAACTCTACAGACTTCTGTTTATAGATTTATGTATTCGTGAACTTTATATAGAGCAATCACTGTTTTGTGATCTCCCCAGTTCAATTTGAATCCAGAGTAATGCTGCACTGAAATCATTATTATCAAGCCACTATTTTTCACTCCAGATCAATTACTGTTTAAAGGATACTTAGGAGTCATACATACAGTTTTTGAGGGGAAAAATGAAAGGTGTGAAAGAGTAAGCCTTTTCAGTTTATGTGTGAAGACAATGCACCAGACAGCTAAAATTATAATGACGCTGGTCTCCCTTATTTTATCCCCAAACTATTTCCCTCTCTTCACATTTAGGATTATTTGGGAAGCATGATTATTTTGTTCTGTATGCATTTAGAGAAAGACAGAGTAGCTACTGTGCTACTGTCTACTTAGAAGATTTTATTGACTTCTGGAAGCATTTTCTACTCCCTAAATTATTCCTTCCTTTTCCCTAAACTCAAATCTAGTCATCATTCAATTGAATCTTCTAGATGTTTTAGTGGAAAAGGCAACATCTTACACTATTATTGGCTTCCACCCTAAGGGACCAGGCTAAGGGACCAGGCTTGCGAGTTTCTTGGAAACAGTTCACAGAACAGTCCAGGAAATATAAGGCACAGGGGGCATGTGGGGAAGGGGAGGAAGTGCTGGGAGTCAAGGCAGGGGCACTAAAAGGGGAAATGGAAAATCAATGAAGCCAAACACTGCGTAACACATGCATCTCAGCTCTGTTTGGAGGAGATGTGCACAGTACATTGCACAGAATTTTCTGCAGTCCAGGCAATCGATACATGTTTGCTGAACAAATGAACAGAAGAGAACCAGATCTTGAACAATGATATAAAAAGTGTTGTGCCTACAATTATCAAGTCTTTTGCTCTTGCTGCTCCTTTATACTTTTAGCTAACAAATATTCAGGGCTTACTGTATATCTCACGCATTCCTCAAAGCACTTTGCATGAAGGAAATGATTTAGTCCTAAGAGCTCCCCGAGATGGAAGCAGTATTATTTCATAGCTGAGGAAAGTGAAACAAAGGAGGATCATGTGACTTGCCTAAAACCACAGAACGGACTGTAAGAGTGTAACCTAGGATTTGCACCTAATGGTTTTGCAGAACTGGGCTACCAACAACTGACATAAATGCTACTTAGTATTCATAGTAAACACAGTAAGTACCAGCTGAATGATGGTCCTTAATAAATAATACTCTCTTTGAAAAATGAGTGACCATTTAAATTTAGAATTGACACTTTGATAATTACAATGATGGACTATTTCATTCCTGTCTATATAAATTCCAGTCCTACATCCCTCTTCTATAGGATGGTAGTTGCACTTTATAAGACTTTTATTAAAAAAAAAAACAACATTTTAAATCAACATGAATTTAAAAAGAGGAGATAACGAGTTCCTAATCTGTCACTTATTTTTCCATGAATACGCTACTTGCTTCCTTGTTAACTTGCCCAAAAAGGAGATATGCTTCTTAATGTGTTCCTGGACAGACTGAAGACTATGCCTATGCCTTATTTTTCTTTTTAGAAAAATACAATAGATTTGGCAGTAAATTGTAGTACGGTGATGTATTCAGAATGCAAAGAAATAAAAAAATACATACAGCTTTATGTAGGTCATGTACTAAATATTATCTAATAAATTGAGTTGTAAGTTTTTGAATGGAAAATAAAAAGTAACTATGGAGCTCAAATAGCTTCCTTATTTGCAGGTAAAGTAGATAACCACCAAATAGAAATAGAAATACATGGAAATCATACATATCCTCCACCTTCTTCCACATTCACTTTTCACCAATTTTAAACTTTGTTCCCAATTATTCCAAACTTTTAAAAATATGCATAGATTCCAGGGTTGTCAGATAGTTCTAGGAAAATCTCAGAGTTCATTATGATCCTGCCATTCTGCAAATGTGAAAAGTGAAGCTCTATAATGACACGGAGGAAGTTAAAGGATTTGTGTTAAATCCCTGAAAAAGGTTATTAGTGTATAGTAACCTACATAAATCTATATAAATCTATAAAAACATATGGTACCTTGTTTTTTGAGACTTTCTGGCTCTGTCCCCATCCCCTACTTTGATGTGGGTCTTCCCTTTCCTTCATCTGTCCCTCGTCTACTCCATTTTGATTCCACTCCCAGTGCTGTGTCTGTTAATGTTTTGCTTCGCTCGGTTTATGAATGGGAACCACTGAAATGGAAGGGGATCATGGTGGATCAAGCTTGCGAGTTCATGGTGTCAACAGCTCCAACCCCACAGAACTTCCCACAGAGCTCTGGACCCATTCATTCCATAGGTTTTAGCTCCCTCCAGTTTTAGCTGCCCTTCTTAAACCACATGACTGAGTTTCCCAGTGAGTGTCTGTTGGCTCTTTCATGATTCTCCTGCCTTCTCCTTTACAGACATATATAACACACAGGTCTTGTGGCTATTGGTGGTTTATCTCTATTTGCTTATATACTGGATTTTGTAGGGATGCCTTTGCACTTAATTTTGTTGTCTATGTTTTCTGTGATTTACTAACTTTGCTAACTAGGTGCTCTGTTTTGATGTGAGAACTTGGGAAAACCCAAAACCACTCTGCATCACCACTACCATGTTTCCATAATCCTCCCTGCTTTTATACATATTTTAAACAACTTCATTGTGTTATAATTTGGAATTTAAATACCATTAAGGTCACCTGTATTTTGTTTACAATTTAATGTATTTTGTATATTTATGCAGTTGTGCAACAAGTGCCATAAAAAATGTAGAATATTTCATCATCCTACACAGAAATGCCATGTTCCTTAATAGTTACTCCTCAGCTCTTTTTTCCTTCAGCCCTATGGAACCACTAATCTACTTTTTGTCTTTACACATCTGCCTGTTATGCATATTTCATATAAATGGTATCACATAAAATATGGTCTTTTGCTATCAGTAGTATGGGACAGAAAAATAAACATGATGTAATGTTTTAAGTTCTTCACCTCAAATGGCTAACAGCCACAATTCCATGACAGACTTTATGACAATGTGTTTGCATATGATTTGAAGTTGGCTACCGGTGCAGGGCAATAAAACACCAACTGAGAACATGGTCATGGTCAATAGGAACGGTGACGACTATAACAATAAAATGTGATGTACAAATTTTACTATGTGTCAAGACTCTTCTAAGCACTTCACATATATTAACAAATTTAATATTCACAGGAAGTTATGATGGAAGTACTATTGTTCTCGTCCCCATTTTATTCATCAGGAAACTGAGGCAAACTAAAATAAAGTCACCCAAACTCTAAGTGGAAAAGCTGATTCCATACCCAGATAGTTAGACTCAAGTCTCCTTGTTCTTTTTTTTTTATTATTATTATTTTATTTTTATTTTTGAGAAAGAGAGAGTGGGTGAATGAGAGGGAACAAAGAGAATCTCAAGCAGATGCCCTCTGAGCACAGAGCCCAATCTCACAACCCTGAGATCATGACCTGAGCTGAAATCAAGAGTCAGATGCTTAATTGACTGAGCCACCCAGGTGTCACAAGACTCCTTGTTCTTAACAACTGTTCTATAGTGTCTTTCTGATTTGGGGGTGTTTAGTTAAATGCCTTTCTCTTCTAAATCGGTGACAATGCCAAGCGTTTAGGATAACAAATTCTGAGAAATACTAACATTTTACTGGCGTGTAGGTTAAAACTAAGAAGACACCCAGGTGGTGGCTGGGTGGCTCAGTCCTTAAGCATCTGCCTTTGACTCGGGTCATGAACCCAGCATCAATGGATCAAGCCCCACATGAGGCTCCCTGCAGGGAGTCTGCTTCTCCCTCTCCCTCAGCCTCCCCCCCTGCTTGTGTTCCCTCTCTCACTGTCTCTGTCAAATAAACAAAAACAACTTAATAAAGAAAAACCCAAGGAGACAAAATAATCATTGTCTTTTAGTTTCATAGATATTCTTGCACACTTTGTCGTAATGCTTTTTTTCTTCTATCTTAACTAAAACATAATTTGAAAACCTTCATTATCTGTAGCAGATTGGGCTTTAACTGCTTTTTAATAAAGCAATGGCTACTTTGTCCTAAAACATATTTGATACACAACTGACCACGTTCAAGTACAACTGGTCATGATTTGCCTCTTTATTTCCAAGACACAGAAAGAACTATAGGCCTAAAAAGTACTTTATCACTAAACATAAGATATTAAAGTATTTCTCAGTAGGCTGAGCAATGATTATAATCATGTAAATTCTCACAGGACTTCATAAGAATGGGGGGAAAAAAACAGTGTAAACTCCTCCACAAAACTGGAAAAGTTGGAATAATAATGCTCGGATATCTTCCCTGAATTAGCCCATCTAATAATCATTCTGCCTCCCTGAAGAGGAAAGGAATCTCTTCTATTCAATAAAAACTTCTTTCTTTCAAAAATCTTAGAAAAAAAAGTTCTGGACATTTTTTTTTTTAAGTTGCCAGAATCCTTTATAGATTGAAGAACTAACTATAATGGAAAATCAGCATACTACTAGGAAGGTGACTAGAGAAGAACTGAAGCAGCTCTTTCTTCTAGAACAAACGCCTATCTTCTAAGATACATCTTCATGATTATATGTCCAGAGCCTCATTTTCTGTTGTCCAGCACCCTCTCCCAAACATCTCCATGCCCAAATCCTGTCCCATTCTCGACATGAAGACCCGGAGCTCTGCGCTCCCTACATCATCTGGGATCTTTGAAGCTGCCTTGCTCATAAAATGAGCAGATGCGGCAATATCACCAAATACCGAATAACATTTATGAACTGACTCAGTGAAAAGATACTGTAATGTGAGAGCAATAATAAAATTAAACAGCACTCAAGTTTAGCTCTCAGTCTCAGGAGCTCGCCTCCAAGAGAATCAGTGCAGAATTCGTTGGCAGTGTCATTTGCATGGCGCTGTTTTGGAAATCAGATGGAATAGTGCCTCGGAAAGAACTTTGCCAGTGTATTTGTAATTATTTTTGACATTTTCTGGGTAGTTTTGTAAAGAAAATCTAAGTACAGTTATCCTTCACACATTTGGAAGTGAGATAAATGAGAGCAAAATTTTTCAAGTTGCTGATCACTTGCTGAAGTAGCATTTTAAATACCCCAAGTCTTGCTCTCAATTCAAGTCCGGGTTGAATTTATTTCTCCTATTTCCACTAAGTGATGGCTTTCTACCAATTTTTTTTTTTTTTACTGGTTCATTTTAAATTAATTTAGATAAATGTATGTAAATGTTAGGAATACACTTACATTGTGTTGAAAAATAAATGCAAAGGGAAATACTTGGGCATGTCAGGGGATGGTCTGAAGGAAGAAAGGAATTAAATGCTTATGTACTTGTGGGAGGGAGAAGCTATCTTCCCTTAACACGGATGTTCAACAATTGTGAAATGATCCCTTTCAACATCTTTGTATGCATGTACCAAATAGATGTCAGCAGAACATTTTGTAAATGAGAAGTAAAGATAAAAATGCCTAGATTACGACTGTTGTTCCAAAAAGAAGTGATTTCCAGAAACTTACCAGTCATGCAGTCTTTAAATTCAATGTCATCAACTGCCGCTCCTCCTCCCAGATCCCTGGTTCTGATGCCTTGGAATATAACTTCGAAATTCCTTAGCTTTCCTAGCAGGATGGCAGCCTTTTGCCAATGCTCACCAGAGTTCTGCTCAGGTTCTTGCCATACTTTTGACAGTCCTTTCTCTGTCTGCAGTAGAGAAATAAACACAAAAGAAGAAACAAAGCCAATCCCTTAGAACAGAAGCATTTGATTAGGGAAAACTGATTAAAAAACAAACCCTGGAACTCTGATACTATCCGTGATGTACCTGACCTCAGCGAAACCGAGGCATGTTAGTCTACTACAGTGTTTCCTAGCAGCACCGATAAATCTGTTTGGGTGTTTTCAGAGACACCACTATTTAGGCGTAGCTCACTCAGTGCTTTCTACCTCTCCTCTGCATGCACACGAAATCCCCGATATCTCATGGGATCTGAACATTTTATAGAAACCCTGGATTATAGCTTGGGATGCTCCCCCAAACTTCTATTCATATTCTGAGTGGAAATAATTTACATAGGGGAAGAGAAGAAATGAGATGGAAGGAGGAATACATGGGAGAAATCACTATCCCTGACGGATATAACAAAGGGATTGTGAAGTGAGCTACGGTGGCAAAGTGATGATTTCTAAGATCAGCAGGATTTCAAAAACCCTACTAATATATTATTTTGGCTATCTAAAAAATTCTATTATAATATGACTGACCACTCTTCAGTTATAAAGGAAAAATTAATTTTCTAAAACACTTATGTAAGTATCTCCTCCATATGTTTAAAGTTGGTTTTCATTGCTCTTTGGTCTTCTAGACCTAGTTCCTCCCGAGAATTAGATGTTTTAATAAATCATGATGATGGACATATTGCAAAGAAAGAGAAATAAATAAACTATATATTTGCTATATATAGCATTATAAATATATATACTTATTATGTATGTTATTATAAATATATGCACATCTATGTTTATGTTTATGGTTAGCCCCAAATAACTAATATCTCAGGATCCACTATTTTGTTTTCATAACAAATTAACAACAGTAACAACAAAACCTTGTGTCTGAAGCTTGTAATCAAACAGTGGAATTGAGGGGAATACTGAGGGGAATGGCAGCCAGAAAATCAAGCAAGCTGTTCCAACAGATTTATAGCATGCAACTGTGAAATACATAATTTTACAGGTATTTTTTTTTAATATAAGCTGAAGAAAAAGAGAAATACTGGAAAAGGGATCCAAAGGAATTACATTTCTACAGGTTCGAGCTTTTAGGGTACTAATGTTGATAAATATGGCTGACACCTTGTTGTGCTGAGGGAGACACAATCAAACAGTTCTTCCTTGGCTGAATTACAGAGAAAGTGGAGCCTCATATTAGTTAATACAAACTTAACTTTGCAAAACAACTAATGGTGTCTAGATAGATTTCTCAACAGCCTTCCCCCTCCAAAAAAAATAAGAAAAAGAAAAGTCTTTACACCCAGAGACTCATGTAACTTTTGTCTTGAAGGAGATGGGAAATTCACACCTAATTAATAGAATTTTATATCCTTCTGATGACTAAAGAAGCGAAGCCTTTTTCAAGGTTAATCGTTGACTGTCAGTGATGTTGTAGTGATGTGGAATCAAAGGAATGATTACTTAAATTAAAGATTAAAGTAGAGGGGGCCTGTCTGACACATAACAACATAACAGGCATGGATATTGGTAAAGTCTGTCTTAATTTACAAACTTAACTCACTTTGTTAATATTTTCTATTAATCTACTTCTGAAATTTCTAGAACCACTCATTAACTGTGACAAGCCCCCAATGGGTTTTCAACAAATACCATCACAGAAGGTTGTGTGATTACTTTAATCAATAACATAAAAACCATTTCTTCAATCTTACAACTGACCTTCTGGTGAAAAAGAGATTTGAATAACATATCCATTATCATTTTATGTAGTAAGAAAAGAAAACAAGGGTGAATTCTTTTGAAAACCAACCATGGGTCAACCTAATGGCGGGTGACATTAGAATATCTAATATATCTACTATCATTCCTCTTAAAATATATCAAATCTTATCCCCATAATTTCCAAAATTATGCAACCAAATGTAAAATGGGAGATTTATTTGCTTATTGGTTTATCTGTCCATTCATTCATATATTCTGCAAACATTTGATGTTTACATGTACTATGTTAGATACCAGGAATAAAAAGGTGAAGAAAAAAAAAAAAGAGAGAGAGAGAGAGAGAGAGAGCGTCTCACTGTGGAGGTAATAATCTGAGAGAGTCATAAAAATAAATTACTAGAAAAGTCACATAAATATAGATTATATTTATTATTCTTATATATGTCAATATACATAACAATTTTTCAAAAAGTAGTTATATGTCAATCTAATTTTTGTTCCACATACACTGTTGATTTACTTAATATTCTGATTTTCTATTCTTTCTAAATTGACAAAAGGAAAAACCTCTTAATTTCAACTCATGACTCTGCCACTGGCCGAGGACCTATCTCTCACATTCATCCATATGGATGTTGAACTATCCCAAGAACCCAAAGTAATAAACATATGAAAGTGACTGGCCACACTAATAATAGTAAAAATATACATTAGTTCAATAATAATTAAATTATAGAAATTGAAGGAATACTCTCTCCTTATAATTTAACCATTTACCTAACTTTTAATTGATTTCCATGTATTATGCATTTTTGACTCTTTATTTTATATATTGTGTATTTGTTCTGGCAATGTACTTGCCCTCATACTTTCTTTTTTTTTTTTTTTAGTATTTTATTTATTTGACAGAGAAAGAGACAGCCAGAGAAGGAACACAAGCAGTGGGAGTGGGAGAGGGAGAAGCAGGCTTCCCTCTGAGCAGGGAGCTTGATGTAGGGCTCGATCCCAGGTGCTGGGATCATGATCTGATCCAAAGGCAGATGCTTAAGGATTGAGCCACCCAGTCAACCCTGCCCTCATACTTATGTCAGTGTTTCCCTTTTGTGTCATGAAAAAAAAAGATGTAAGAAATACTAAAACTCTGCTTCCATCCCCAAAGCAAAGGCTGCGCAGAGCCTAGGACCCCTTCTTCCGAGACTTTTTCAAATGAGGGAAAACAAAGAGAGTTTGTCACCAGCAGACATAACTTAAACGAATGGCTAATAGAGTTTCTTCAAGATTAAAGGAGAGGATAAAAGAATAAACCTTAGAATAATTATCAAGAAGGGATTTAAAAAACAACTAAAATATGAGTAAATACAATAAACTTTTCTTGTGTTCTTGAATTTATTTTTGATGGTTGAAGAAAAATTAAAATACCATCTCATATGGTTTTCAATGTATATAAAGCAAATAATTAAGGCATAAATACTGTAAGTGCAGAGAGTAAAGACATAAAGGGAAGTAAAGTTGCTATACTGGAGCTGATTAAGTCTTAATGTTGCATTTTAGCAGGTCACATTTTCATCCTCAATTTTTTTTTTTTTGTTCTTTAGGTTTTCTCATACATTCAGTCTCCCAAATGAATTTTAGAATAATTTAATGAATAGCTGAAACTTTAAATGTTGAATTATTTTTACCCTGATATATCTTTTATTTTTTTACTTATTCAGGACTCTTTATGTCACTTACTAAAACCTGTCTTTTTAATAAATAAGTTACATACTTATTATAACATTTATTTCCAAATATATGGCAATGTGTGTTACAGTGGTGAGTGGGAGACAGGCAAAAGGCTGGCCTTCTGCCTTTCCCTGAATCACCAGAGACAGCAACTCACATTACTCTACTACAAGTTCATAGGCCAAAGTTACTAGGCTCCCAGGGGCCAAATAACTATTAAAAGATGACAATAAGTGTGGAGTCAAGATGGCAGAGGGTTAACAGACTGAGATGACATCAGGTCACAGAAGTTCAGTTAGATAGTTATCAAACCATTCTGAACACCTACAAATCCAACAGGAGATGGAAGAGAAGAAGAGCAGCAATTCTAGAAACAGAAAATCAACCACTTTCTGAGAGGTAGGATGTATGGAGAAGTGAATCCGAAGTGATGGGAAGATAGTCCATGGGGGGAAGGGCCGGTTCCCGGCAAGCGGTGGAGCAACAGCACAAAATCATAACTTTTAAAAGTCTGCTCCACTGAGAGACATCGCTCTGAAGGCTAAGCAGGGGTGGAGCCCTCGCTGGGAGAGCGTGGTCTCAGGTCCCGTGGGGTCACAGAAGGATCAGGGTTGTCTGAGTGTAGCAGAGCTCATAGGTATTAGAGTGGGGAAGCCAACTACAGAGATGGGGCTGAGGAGTGAGCTCTCACCTCAGGATTACATTAAACTGTGATCCGTGGCACAATCAGGCCACTGCTCTTTGAGCAGGGATCCCAAAAGTGGGAGATCCGAGAAGAGCCACTGGAAGAACAGAGTGGCAGGAATCTGCTGGGGTTAGAGACTCCAAATGGGGCCATGCACCAGAGATAGAAACGCTTGGTCACAGGCCGGGTGAGCTTGGAGCACAGTCAGAGACCAGGGAGACGGGAGTGATTGAGCACTTTTCTCCGAGGGCACACTGAGGAGTGGGGCCCCAAGCTTTCCGCTCCTCTGGGCCAGAGATTGGGAGGCCCACCATTTGCATTTCCATCTTCCAGAGCTCTACGGAAAGCTTTCAGGGAACAAAAGCTCCCAAGAGCAAACTCGAGCAGATTACTTAGCCCGGCCCCTGGCAAGGGCAGCATAATTCTACTTCAGGCAAAGACATTTGAGAATCACTACACAGGCCCCTCCCCAGAAGATCAGCAAGACCATCCAGCCAGGACCAAGCTCACTGATCACAAACAGCGGAATTCCAGAGGAGAGGAAAACAAAGCATAGAACTCATGGCTTTTTCCCCATGATTCATTAATCTTGCAAAGTTAATTAAATATTTTTTAATTTTACTTTTTTCCTTATTTTAATTTTTTTAACTTTCCCTCTTTCCTCTTTTAACATTTTTTAACTAGTTTATCTTAACAATACCTTTCTAAAAAAAAAAATCTTTTTAAACCTTCATTATTATAGTCATATTTTATCCTTCATTGTATCTAACTTTATTTTTTGTATACATATCAGTTTTCTTCTAAAAAATTTTGGGACACAACTTTTTATAATAGATCAAAATATACCCTAAATCTAGCACAGGGATTTGTTCTGATCTCCAGCCTGAGCAAATTTTTTCCACTTTCTTTTTCTTTCTTTCCCAACCAACTTACCAAATCCTTTTTTAGAATTTTTAAAAATTTTTTCATCTTTGCAGTCATATTCCATCCCGTCATCATGTTTACCCTTATTTTTGTATATATATGTTCTTCTTTCTTTAAAATGTTGGGAGGTATTTTCTTCTAAGAGACCAAAATACCCACAAAATCAAGTGGGTGACTCTGTTGTAGTCACCAGTCTAATATATATATATGCATATGCATATATATATATATGTAAAACTTTATATATATATATATAATTTTAAAATAAAATTTTAAAATTAAAATAATAAAAGATATATATATAAAAATTATTTTAAAATTTTTTTAAAAAAATTTCTTTTCACCCATGTTCTTCTCTCTCCGGTTTGAGGTCTCTTCTGATTTGGTTAGCATACATATTTCTAGGGCCTTTGCCACCCTTTTAGTATTTTATTCTCTTGTCTGTATATTCTTACCTGGATAAAATGAGAAGGCAGAAAAACTCACCACACACACACACACACACACACACACACACACAAAGAACAAGAGGCAGAACCAAAAGGCTAGGGACCTAATCAATGAGAACATTGGTAATAAGTCAGATCTAGGGTTCAGAATGATGATTCTTAAGGTCCTGGAGGGCTCAGAAAAGGCATGGAAGATATTAGAGAAACCCTCCCAGGAGAAATAAAAGCCATTTCTGGAAAAATAAAAGAACTAAAATCTAACCAACCTGAAATTTTAAAAAGCTATTAATGAGGTGCAATAAAAAAATGGAGGCACTTACTGCTAGGATAAATGAGGGAGAATAGAGACTTAGTGCTATAGAGACGAAATGATGGAGAATAAAGAAGTTGAGCAAAAGAGAGACAAACAACTACCAGACCATGAGGGGAGAATTCAAGAGATAAGTGACACCATAAGACGAAACATTAGAATAATTGGGATTTCAGAAGAAGAAAGAGAGAGGGGGGCAGTAGGTCTATTGGAGAGAATTACTGTAGAGAAATTCCCTTTTCCATATTAGGGAAATTAGCATCAAAATCCAGGAGGTGCAGGGAACACCCCCCTCAAAATCAATAAGAATAGGTCCACACCCTGACATCTAATAGTAAAATTTACAAGTCTTAGTGACAAAGAGAAAATGCTGAAAGCAGCCCGGGAAAAGAAGTCTGTAACATACAATGGTAAAAATATTAGATTGGCAGCAGACTTATCCACAGAGACCTGGCAGGCCAGAAAGAGCTGGCATGATATATTCAGAGCACTAAACGAGAAAAACATGCAGCCAAGAATACTATATCCAGCTAGGCTATCATTGAAAATAGAAGGAGAGATTAAAAGCTTCCAGGACAAACAAAAACTAAAAGAATTTGTAAATACCAAACCAGCCCTTCAGGAAATATTGAAAGGGGTCATCTAAGCAAAGAGAGAGCCTAAAAGGAACAGACCAGAAAGGAACAGAGACAATGTACAGTAACAGTCACCTTACAGGCAATACAATGACACTAAATTCATATCTCTCAATAGTTACACTGAATGTAAATGGGCTAAATGCCCCAATCAAAAGACACACGGTATCAGAATGGATAAAAAAACAAAACCCATCCATATGCTGTCTACAAGAAACTCATTTTAGACCCAAAGACACCTCCAGATTTAAACTGAGGGGATGGAAAACAATTTACCATGCTGCTGGACATCAAAAGAAAACTGGGGTGGCAAGCCTTATATGAGATCAATTAGATTTTAAGCCAAAGACTATAATAAGAGATGAGGAAGGACACTATATAATACTCAAAGGGTCTGTCCAACAAGAATATCTAACAATTTTAAATATCTATGCCCCTAACATGGGAGCAGCCAACTATATAAACCAATTAATAACAAAATCAAAGAAACACATCGACCATAATACAATAATAGTAGGGGACTCTAACATCTCCCTCACTGTAATGGGCAGATCATCTGAGGTCAACAGGAAATAAAGAAGATCAAAAAGGAAATAAAGACCTTAAATGATAGACTAGACCAGATAGATACCACAGATATTTTCAGAACATTCCATCCCAAAGCAACAGAATACACATTTTTCTCTAGTGCGCATCGAATACTCTCCAGAATAGATCCCATCTTGGGTCACAAATCAGGTCTCAACAGAAACCAAAAGACTGGGATCATTCCCTGCATATTTTCAGACCACAATACTCTGAAGCTAGAACTCAATCACAACAGGACAGTCTCTTCAACAAATGGTGTTGGGAAAATTGGACAGCCACATGCAGAAAAATGAAACTGGACCATTTTCTTACACCACACATGAAAATAGACTCAAAATGGATGAAGGACCTCAATGTGAGAAAGGAATCCATCAAAATCCTTGAGGAGAACACAGGCAGCAACCTCTTTGACCTCAGCCACAGCAACTTCTTCCTGGAAATACCACCAATGGCAAGGGAAGCAAGGGTAAAAATGAACTAATGGGACTTCATCAAGACGAATAGCTTTTGCACAGCAAAGGAAACAGTCAACAAAACCAAAAGACAACTGACAGAATGGGAGAAAATATTTGCAAACAACATATCAGATAAAGGGCTAGTATCCAAAAATCTATAAAGAATTTATCAAACTCAACACCCAAAGAACAAATAATCCAATCAAGAAATGGGCAGAGGACATGAACAGACTTTTCTGCAAAGAAGACATCCAGATGTTTTTTTGTTGTTGTTGTTGTTGTTGTTGTTTTAACAATTTCAAGAACCTTTATTGAAACCAACATTCAAATAGTGTCTTAAGGGTGAAATTGTTTCAGCAAAACCAATTTAACAATTCCAAATATATATAAAAACGTTTAAAAATTAATCTTGTTAAAGGTGATAATTTCCCCTTTCCCCATTTTATCTGCTATACTTCATTGCACCAAATAAACAGGGAAGACTTTAATCATCTGCACCAAAAAAAAAATCCAGATGGCCAACAGACACATGAAAATGTGCTCCTCATCACTCGGCATCAGGGAAATACAAATCAAAATCACAATGACATGCCACCTCACACCAGTCAGAATGGCTAAAATTAACAAGTCAGGGAATGACAGATACTGGCGAGGATGCAGAGAAAGGGGAACCCTCCTACACTGTTGGTGGGAATGCAAGGTGGTGCAACCACTCTGGACAACAGCATGGAGGTTCCTCAAAAAGTTGAAAATAGAGGGGCGCCTGGGTGGCTCAGTGGGTTGAGCCTCTGCCTTTGGCTCAGGTCATGATCTCAGGGTCCTGGGATCGAGCCCTGCATCGGGCTCTCTGCTCTGCGGGGAGCCTGCTTCCTCCTCTCTCTCTGCCTGCCTCTCTGCCTACTTGTGATCTCTCTCTGTCAAATAAATAAATAAAATCTTAAAAAAAAAAAAAAAGTTGAAAATGGAGCTACCATATGACCCAGCAATTGCACTATTGGGTATTTACCCTAAAGATACAAACGTAGTGATCCGAAAGGGCACATGCACCTGAATGTTTATAGCTGTAATGTCCACAATAGCCAAACTATGGAAAGAACCTAGATGTCCATCAACAGATGAATGGATAAAGAAGAGGTGGTATATATATCCAATGGAATACTATGCCACCATCAAAAGAAATGAAATCTTACCTTTTGTGACAATGTGGGTGGAACTAGAGGGTATCATGCTTAGTGAAATAAGTCAATCAGAGAAAGACAATTATCATATAATCTCCCTGATATGAGGAAGTTGAGAGGCAACGTGGGGAGTTCGGGGGGATACGGAAGGAAAAAACAAAACAAGATGGGATCAGGAGGGAGACAAACCATAAGAGACTCTTAATCTCACAAAACAATCTGAGGGTTGCCTGGGGGAGAGGAGGCTAGGGAGAGGGTAGTTTGGTTATGGACATTGAGGAGAGTATGTGCTATGGTGAATGCTATGAAGTGTGTAAGCCTGATGATTCACAGACCTGTACCCCTGGGGCAAATAATACATTATATGTTAATAAAAAAAAGATAACAGTAAACTAAACAACATATAACATCTAAAGGGAAATTTAAAAAAACAGATGAAATCAGTTTTAGCACTGGGTTTTATATGGAAGTACAGGATGACTGTATTGTACACCTGAAGCTAATATTATACTGCATATTAACTAACTGGAATTTAAATAAAAACTTAAACATTAGAGACAAAAATAAAGGTTTCATGCATACACCTAAGAAGAGAAGCAATGATATAGCAATATAAAATAAAACAAGAAATCTTGAACATAACTAAATAGAAATATTGGGTAAGAAAAATATAGTATGTCCATATAGAACAAAACAGGTATAAAAACAGAAGAATGGTTACCACTGAAAAATTAATTAATGAGTAGAAAGAATCTGATTCCTAAACTTTCAGAGGAGTCAGCAGAAAAAGGAGGAGAAGGAAATTTAAAATATCTAAAGATTTTTTAAGGATAAAAATAGAAAGGCCTATATATGGATAAAATGAGTTCTACAAAGATTAAGAAATAAGAAAAGAAAGGGACACATAAAAATATTAAAGATAATATTTCAGTATGAATTATCAAATAAGATAGAAAAGAAAGACAAATTATGTACTATGGTAAAACTTAAGACTAGCAAAGACAAAAATGTTAAAAATTTTCAGAAAAAGAAAAGGTCAATAATTAGATAGAAATCAGACTTCCTCATAACAACCTGAAAACAGGAAGACAGTAAAATAATAACTGCATGTATCGAAGGAAAGGACCTTGAACCTAAAGTTTTATACCTAGCCACACTGTCAGTCAAATATTAAGGCCTAAAAAAAATTATCATCCCATATATAGGACCTCAAATTTGACATAAAAACGACCCCATCACAAATATTAGAGCATATGCTAAAATAAGAAAAGAAATTAATGAGAATCTCTCAGAAGATTACAAAAAATGAGGGTAGTCTTAAAATATAAAAGTTGGTGGGCATCTGGGTGGCTCAGTCAGTAAAGTATCTGACTTTTGGTCTAAGCTCAGGTCATGATCTCAGGGTCATGAGGATGACCCCCATGTCAGGCTTGTGCTCAGTGTGGAGTCTGCCTGAGATTCTTTCCCCCTTCCTTTCCCTCCCTGTTTCTCCCCCGCTGCTCATGTTCTCTCCCTCTCTAAAATAAATAAATAAAATCTTAAAACATAAAAGTTGGGGCCAAAGAATACAGAGTGTTATCACAAATAATCCAGAGAGAAAAATAAAGTAAGTATTCATATTGTCGGTTCTTAAGGCTGTGGAAAGAAGTATAGGAGAAAGCAAAGGACAGAGATTATATTGTCATAAGAGCATGATAAGTGGCTTATCTAGTTAAGGGATAGAAATTAATGGGGGTAAATGAGCACAAGTAATGTGTTTTAATTTAAAGAGCAAAATCAGCCTTAAAAAAAAAAAAAGTCAAATGTAAACTTTAAAAAAAAGAGAGAGAAAAATAGCAATTAGTAAGTCTCACCATAACAGCAACAATAGAAATATAAATATATTAAAGACTAAAAGCTAAATTATAAAAATAACTCCAAAAAGTCAATAGGAAAATTACAAGGCAGAAAAAAATATTTAAGAGAGATTCACAAACAATTTGTGTAAGAGGAAACTTTAAAGATCAAATGACCTGTAAAGAGATCCTCAGACTCTGTGCAAGTCAGGCAATGAGAGGGTGAAAAAGCAAAATATTAATGAGTACACCTCTCAGAGTGTTTTGCAGCAATAGGAAATGATCATTTGGATGCACATATTAAAACAAAGATGTATCTTTAGGGAAAAAAGGGGAAAAATAATAAATATAATGAAAGTTAATAATGTACTCAAAAAGAATAGCACATATAGTATAAAATACATACAACCAAGCATATGTATTAGAATGGTCACTGTGGAGGGAAAGAGAAATGAGATAGAAATGAAGGTAAAAAATTAATTAAAATAGATACAATACAAAATGAAAGGACACACTCAAAACAATAGCACACATAAAATAAGTTAAAAATTTAAAACCTGTATTGTCCTTGGCTAATGTGCCGGACTCTAAATAGTCTTATTAACTTTTTATTACATAGTGTTAGGATTTATAATTAGACAGATTTTGTTTTTAGACTTTATTTTTAAGTAGTCTCTACATCATATGTAGGGATCAAACTCATGACTCCAAGACCAAGAAGTCGTCTGGTCTTCTGACTGAGCCACCCAGGTACCCCCACATTGTCTTATTATATGGGCTTTATTTGATCCTTGCTAATATTTATTCTTTTGTCTTTTTATATTATTATTACACTGCCATGAATAATGGGCATTGTTTGGAAAACAGTGGTTGTTTCAAGCAACTTTTAAGAGAAATAAAAACTACACAAACAAAAATTCAACCTATAAGCATTTTAGAAGTATAACCTTTTATGAAATTATTTTGAAAACTTTGATGAAATTAACATCTTGAATAAACATTCATAACTTAATTACTCTCTTGGTTCCCTGCTGGAGAGCTGTAACTTAGAGGACAGACAGACAACCAGTGGTGTCAAGGAAAAGAGTGGCCTGCCAGTAGAAGCTGGATGTATCCTACTCATGTCCCAGGAGGGCACGAAGTAGACTGTAGAAGGAGTTTATATGGGCCATTATTCACACTGCAATTTATAAACAAGGGCTATCTCTCTATATGAGCTGGTATAGGTCTGGTGAGTACAAGGAAAAACCACTCACCATTGAAGAGTACTCATTAGCTTAGATGGATATTAAAGTGAGCAACCAAAATGACAACAATGTGACATCACAGCTATTAGAACATCTAGAAAGAAAGGAAGGAAAGAAGGAAGGAAGGTAGGTAGGTAGAAAGGTAGGAAAAGGAAGGAAGGAAGGAAGGAGAGAAAAGGAAGGGAAGGAGGATAGGGAAGGAAAGGAAAGCAAAAGGAAAAGGAAAGGAGAGGAGAGGAGAGGAAAGGAAAGGAGGAGAGGAAAGGAGAAGGAAAGGAGAGGAGAGGAGGAAGAAAGGAAGGAAGGAAAGAGAAGAGAGGAAGGAAGGAGAGAAGGAAGGAAGGAAGGAAGGAAGGAAGGAAGGAAGGAAGGAAGGAAGGAAGGAGAGAGACAGAGAAAGGAAGGAAGGGATGGAGGAAGGGAGGGAGAAGGAAAGAAGAAAAAAAGGAAAGAAAAGAAAGAAAAGAAAGGAAAGAAAGGAGAGGGAAGAGAGAAAGGAAGGAAAGGGAAAGGGTGGAAGGAAGGGAGGAAGAAAAGGAAGGAAGGAAGGAGGGAGGGAGGGAGGGAAAAAGAAAGGAAAGGAAAGGGAATAACAAGCATGGTGAGGATGTTGAAAAACTGAAATCCTTGTGGGCTGTTGTTGATAATGTAAAATGGTGCAGTCACTATAGGCAACTCCTTGAAGACCAAAAATCTAACTGTGGTATTATCCAGCAATCCCTCTTCTAGGTATATACCCAAAGAACTGGAATCAGGGACTTGAAGAGAAGTATTTGTACATTCATGTACATAGCAGCATTACTCATAATTCGGAAAATGTGGAAGCAACCCAAGGGCCCATTAACAGATGAATGGAAGAATAAAATGTGCTAATACATATTATGAAATATTATTCACCCTATAAAGGAAGGGCATCTGACATTTCCTACAACATAGATAAAACTTGGAGACATTATACTAAGTGAAATATGCCAGTCACAAGAAGACAAATACTTTATGACCCCACTTATATAAAGCATCTAAAATAGTCAAATTCACAGACACAGAAAGTAAAATGGTGGCCACCAGGGCCTGGGAGAGGTTGAAAAGGGTGTTCTTTTTAATAGGTACAGAGTTTCAGTTATTTAACCTGATTTCTTAAGAGGGATGACGGTGATGGTTGCACAATAATGTGAATGTCCTAAGTGCCACTGAACTGTACACTTGAAAATTGTTAGGATAAGTCTTGTGTTCTATGTATTTTACCATAATTCAAAAAGAGGCTTAAAAAATCATATCAAAGGCTCCTGTTGAGATATATTTAAAAGCAAAGGGAGAAGTATTCCAGAAAAGAAACTACCAATGTTAAAGAGATCAATTTTCAAAGACGACATAACAAGTCTTAACATGTAAGTACCAAATAATAGAGCATTTGAATTACATGAGGTAAAAACTTATAGAACTGCAAGGTAAAGTAGATGAATCCACAATCATAGCTGGAGATCTCAACATGCCTCTTAAAAAATGGACAGACCCAGCAGGCGGAAAATCAGTAAAGACACAGCTGAACTCAACAGCAGAATCAATCAGTTGGACATACTTGACATCTATAGACTACTTCATCCAACAACAGCAGAATACAGATTTCTCTCAAGCTTACATGGGACAATTGTCAAGACAGACCATGCTTTGGGCCATAAAGCAAACCTATCAAGTTGAAAAAATAATAGGAATCACACAGTATCTGCTCTCATACAATAATCAAACTAAACTAGAAATCAGGGACAGAGAGATAGTTAAAAATCCTAAAATACGTGGAGATAAAACAACACATTTCTATGTGACACATAAGTCAAAGAAGAAGTCTTAAGAGAAATTTAAAAGTATTTTGAACTAAACTGAAATGAAAATGAAACATCAAAATTTGTGCAATGTACTGAAAGGAGTACTTAGAGAGAAACTTGTAGTATTAAATGGATATATTAGAAAAGAAGGAAGATCTAAAACTAATTATCTAACTTCTTCTTTATCAATAGGGACACCTTGTATTTATTTTTCTTGTCTGATTGTTGTGGCTAGCACTATAAATTTCTACCTTCAAAACTAGTTCAAATTAAGTCCAAAAAAAGGGAGAAGGAAAAGAAAAACTATATCAGAATTCAATGAAATTGAAACAGAAAATCAACAGAGAAAATCAACAAAACCAAAACCTTTTTTTTTTTTTTTTAAGATTATTTATTTATTTATTTGACAGACAGAAATCACAAGTAGGCAGAGAGGCAGGCAGAGAGAGAGGAGGAAGCAGGCTCCCTGCTGAGCAGAGAGCCTGATGCGGGGCTAGATCCCAGGACCCTGGGATCATGACCCGAGCCAAAGGCAGAGGCTTTAACCCACTGAGCCACCCAGGCGCCCCCACCAAAAGCTATTTTTTAAAGATAAGAAAAAAAGCTGATAATCCTTTAGTCATGCTAAGACAAAAAAGAGAGTGCACAAATACTAATAACAGAAATGAAAGAGGGGACATCACTATAAAGCCTATGGAAATTAAAAAGACAATAAAAGAATACTATGAACAAATTTTTGACCACGGATTTGATGACCTAGATAAAATGTACTACCTCTTGAAGGGCACAATCTGCCAGATCTCACACAGAAGAAACAAATGACCTGCCTATGCCGTAGCTATGAAAGAAACTGAATCAATAATTAATAACCTACCAAAACTAAAAGATTCAGACGCATATGAGTTCATCTGTGAAATCTACCAAATATTTAAAAAATAAATTATATTGAATTCTCTATATTTTCTTTCAAAAATAGAAGCAGAGGCAACTCCTAATTCATTCTATGAGGGCAGCATTATTCTAATACCAACACAAAGACATTACAAGAAAACTATAGACCAATATCTCTTAGAAACATAGATGCAAAAACCCAGAACAAAATGTAAGCATCTATAGATCTTAATCTAAAAAATAAAAAAAGAATTTTATACTATGACCAAGTGGGGTTTATCCCAGGTATGAAAAGCTGGTTCAACAATTGAAAATAAATTAATATAATCCATCACATGAATATGTAAAAAACAAAAATCACATTATCATATCAAGAGATGCACAAAAAGCATTTGACAAAAATCCAATGCCCATTTATGATAAAAACTCTCAGTGAACTAGGAATATAGGGTAACTTCAACTTGACAAAACAAATCTATAAAAAATCTACAGGAAATATACTTAACGTGAGAAACTTGGTTTTCCCAGTAAGATCCTCTATCTTAGGCGAGAATGTTCCCTCTTACCACTCCTCTCAACACTGTACTATAACTCTGTGCTAATTCAGTAAGGAGAAAAAAAAAGAAACGGTATATGGATTGGGAAGGAAGACATAAAACTGTTTGTGTAACATAATAAATATTCTACTTAAACTTTCTTTCCTTCTCTTTAAAGATTTTATTTATTTGACACAGATAGAGAAAGAGAACACAAGCAGGGGGAGAAGCAGGCAGAGGGAGAGGGAGAAGCAGGCTCCCAGCTGAGTGGGGAACCCCAGGTGGGGCTCAATCCCAGGACTCTGGGATCATGACCTGAGCCAAAGGCAGAAGTCTAACTGACTGAGCCACCCAGGCACCTCTAATTAAACTTTCGCTTTGTGTCTAGTATGTTCGTGATTTTTCTTGCTGGTTTTTTTTTTTCAAATTAAAACAATTTAAACATTTATAAATAAGCATTATGCTCATAAAAGATTGAGCACATAAAAGATACATAAAAAGATGAAACACCATATAGAGATCATTTTGAATCTAAACAATAAAAGAAAAATCAGTTAATACATGGTTGGCCCTAATCATTGGCTTCACAGCCTAGTTTCATCCTCTGCCTCTGGACAAGAGTAAAACACTGAATATTTGAATCCACATGGATGATTTTAATGGTATTAAAACCTACTACAGTTACAATATTTTAAAAATATATTTTAAGAAATGGAAAGGAGTGGTTAGAGCTTAGAATAATATTTGCATCAAGTGGATAAATAATGTATAATTCTTTAAATCCTCTAAAACGTCAAGTATTTAAAAATAAACCTAGAAATTTCTTTAAAACTGCAAACATATTAAAAGGTTATAGTTTGTATATAGGCTAATGTTATTCTGAGTTTTTAAAAATAGAATGAAATCAAGGGTAGGCTATTTTAAAATTGCATAAAATCTCTTCCACAGTAATACCTAGCAAACAGTTATTCTTGCAATAATATCTTCAGTCAGTGGCTCTTGTGTTTATAGGAGTTTTTCTGCTGGGGGGTGGATAATACTGAGAAATCAATACACTCACTGGGTAGATAGATGTGGTTTTTTAAACATATATTTGGTGAGGGGCCCCTGGGCGGCTCAGTGGGTTAAAGCCTCTGTCTTTGGCTCAGGTCATGATCCCAGGGTCCTGGGATCGAGCGCCCCCTAGGAATGAGCCCCACATCAGGCTCTCTGCTCAGCGGGGAGCCTGCTTCCTCCCCTCTCTCTCTGCCTGCCTCTCTGCCTACTTGTGATCTCTGTCAACTAAATAAATTTTAAAAAACCCATATATTTGGCAAAACGATTTTAAACAGGATACTGTTACTTTTTTTTTGCTAGAATATTGTGCCTTTAAATCCAAAACATGCATTTCTTGACAGATTTCTTTAAAAATTTAGGCAACCAATATGTGTCACTTAAGTAAACAGTTTGTGTGAGTACAGAGATCAACGAAGTTGAAGTTGTATAATTAATTTCTTATAATCACTTTCATTTTACCATACCAATCCTTCTGTTTTCCAGGATTTCCAGCCACAGAATCATAAAGGCATTTATAGTATGTAAGATAGAAAGTTCAGTTCCTTTTTCATTCAAAAAAACACATTTTTGTTTTTTTAATCCCTATTTACGTAAATTCATATGTATTTTTGCCAGATCACAGCTGATAAAAGCTCTTCCTGGATCTCCCTTTGGGACTGGGAACTACATGTTTACATGGTCTGGAGAAGTTCATACAGTGTTTGTCCTCTTTGTTTATGGAGTGATCACAAAAATCCCCATGCACAACTCTTATTTGAGTTTTTCCATATTCCACACAAATATTAATTTTTTCCCTCCATGTTCACAAGGTCACTTTCTTCCACGTTCATTGTTGAAAGCTGTCGTCTTCAGATAGAGTTAGTAGAGCTAAGGAATTTTCTCCCACAGTGCCCTAGAATAATTATCATTGTTTCTTGGGTTTGGACATCAAGAGTGTTCCAATATATCTGACCCAGGACTATTTTACCATCCACTGAATATGGCATTAAGATATCCTTTAACCAGGAAAGCATGAGGTGCGGGTGCACCACCTCATAGACTAACTGTTGCATGGACCCCATCTCTCTTGGTGGTAGAGTAAATCATGAGTAATCAGGGTCCATGTGCCGTAAGCAGTATGGCTGACATGCTATTAAATAAAATTTGGCCCTATCAAGTGATCTCATAAAATCAACGTTGACATCATGACACCAGGAGGCTGCTACTTACTGCTCGATGAGCAGACACCTGTAGTCTCAACACTGAAGTGGCTCACAGCCCCCCAGGCCGACCTCATTTCACCAGGCTTTCCTTCTTTCCTCCTCCTGCCTCAACTGCACTCACTCTCTGGCAGTCCTCCAATGGCCCAGGCTCCTTCCCTTCTCTGCACATTCCTATGAAATCTTTTTCTTTCCTCCTTTCATCTAGTTAATTCCTACTCATGTTTCAGTGGAACAACCACCTCCTTGCGCAGCTCTCCTTGATCTCCTCAACTCGATCGTACCTCCCTGCCAGAGACTCTGAGACAACTGTGTGCTTCCCCGTCACAGCACTCGCCACTCCTGTAATTACATAAAGTCTTCACGAGTGTGATGACCAGGTACATATCTGCCTGTCCTCTTCGATCCACGGAAGGCAGTGCTGGGCGAGATCTGAGAAACGGCACCTCACGCGGTGCCCTGCATACAGTAAGCGATTAATAGACAACCGGAAATGGACTGCATATTTCTACGTAGACATGTTTCTGTGAAAAGAAACAAAAGCACCTTGTGTAACTGATACTAAATGAGTATGCAATGTATAGAAGATCACCTGAAAACATTTTTATTGTAAAGCATCTAAAATATTTCAATTTCCTTTTCAAACTGTTGACAAGGCTCTAGCATATTTGGAGTTTGGGAGAGGAAGAGAAAACTGTAGCAGGAATGCGATTACTGGAATTACAGAAATGCAGTATTTAGTGACAGGATTTTTTTTTCTTCCAGTATCACCTTAGAGAAGTGGGCAGAACCTTGAGGGTGGGATCTAACCTCACTCCTACTCTGTTGCTGATAGTACCTTTCACTTCTCACTTTTCAATATCATTTTATGTTTCAATTACTTCAATATTTGTTCATTGTCTGTCTTTCCCACCACAATTTAAGGTCCATGAGGATGAGAGCTTTCTCCCATCATTTTCGCCTCTGGAGCGCCAAGCCTAAAACAGAGCTTGACATAGTGCAGGTCCTACAAAAGCATTTGTTTAATGAATGAATGGTTATTTAATTTCAACTTGTAAATTAAGATGTTGCATGAAATTACTAGTATAGCTGAAAATTACCTCAAAGCTTCCTTTAAAACTTCTATTTGGTTTCAGATTCTTTCTCTGATACAGGTAAAAACTTATTTTAATAGGTTTAATTTATTTTTAAAATTTTTAAAAGATTTTATTTACTTATTTGACAGAGATCACAAGTAGGCAGAGAAGCAGGCAGAGAGAAAGGGGGAAGCAGGTTCCCCACCAAGCAGAGAGCCCAATGCGGGGCTCGATCCCAGGACCCTGAGATCACGACCCGGGCCAAAGGCAGAGGCTTAACCCACTGAGCCACCTAGGTGCCCCTAATTTCAATAGTTTTCAATTGTATAACTTAATTGTCATAAACTTTTAAAAACCCACCAAAAGATATGTTCTCTAAAGAGTGTGTTACTATATTCATAGAGATAATTTTCCTACAATTGTTCTAAATCTTAGGTGATAGAAAAAGGAGTGAAAGAATTATCCATAATAAGGAACAGGCCATAGAGGTGAAAAAGTTAGACTCAGAATGATTCTTGCAAGGTCTTTATTATACTCTTTATAGAAATAGCTCACTAACCCAATTAAAATCCCCAATCTATGATATTCAAGGTGATTTCCTACTTAGTGGTTGATGGCTAGTTTCTACTGTCTTTCACACTACATTTGGTTCCTGAAGGAGAAAAACATTCCTATGGTTGAGCACAGAAGAACAATGGGAAAAAATAAAAATGAGGAGTCCTTAGGAAGCATCTGACAGGAAGAATAATATAAGGAGACAGCAAGGTCTGGAGCAAAATGTCAGTCATGAATGATTGTATCTGTCCCTTGGCACACTACTGTTCATGAGAGTTGATAATGATTCAATGCAAACAGAAGAGCAACATTTTATGACAAAATTATTGGATGTAACTCAGTTTGCTGTCTTCCTTGAGGGGTGGGGAATAATGGCAGAGAAAATAAAACAGATAAATGTGTGTACAACAGCAAATGTGTACAAATGAATAGCAAACTTCAAGCTAAGATCCTTGTACAAATTTTTCTTCACAAAGGGACACCAATATACATTGTTTATAAAATGTGAATAAAAATCTTTTGGTAGAGTGTTAAAAGTCATATTTGCAATTCAAATTCCTCTAAGAATCAATACTATGTAATAAACACAAAATTCAATGTACAAAGGTGCTACTACTCAGGAAAGTATATATTATGTATATATAAAGAATGGGAGAATTTTCTTACTTGAATAAATCACTGGATTCCCCAAAATAGGAATAACGTTTGGTATTTAATAGACAAGTCAAAAATACCCAAACTTCTATTCTCAGAATAGGATAATGAAATAAAAAGATACATTGAAAAAAGATTACAAACCTAAGATATGAAAACAAAGATGAAAGACCATACAAGTATAAGAATTAAGTCAATAACAAAAGAGATAAGACTAGCCATTAATTTACAAAGGATAGGAATTAAATAAGAAAAGTAATGGTTTATTAATTAAAGATTAAAATGCCAACTTCATAAAATGAATTGATCATTTTTCTACTTGTTTAACCCATATACTGAGCATTGACTCTAAGTCAGGCATTTTTCCATTTGCTGATAAAATGTTATAATGATAGAAATAAAACTTCAAGTTTCTTTTTGCATAAGCTCAAAGGAGGCATGTTTAAATTGCTAACTACATTTTAATATTCCCTGATGCATGTGAGGAAAGTAATGAAATCTGACTAGATATGATTCACATGAATGCTGTATTTTAATTTCAATCAATTATTATTAGGTTTCCTTTATATGCCATTAATTCAGCTGAGTGTTGAGAAGAAAAATAAGTTATTATTTAAATGGCTCACAAACCGAAGGGAAGAAAAACACCATATATATCGCATTCGAGTGAGAGCAAATTCCATTATATCATGGAACATGGCATAGTGCTTTGGTGGCAGTTGCAGTGAGATGAAGGGTCTACGTGAAATTAACAAGATACATTAAAGGGTGTAGCATTTGAATTGGGCCTTGAAAATTCAGCAAGAGACCACCAAGTACATCAGCTATAATGGGAACATTCCAAGCAAAGAGTACCACACGATTAAAGGTGCTGGCATACAGAAGTGTTTGAATATTTGGGGCCCTGAATTGTTTGATGCAATTAGAATTTCAAAAGTATGTTAAAAACTGAAGAGTCAAGATTAGACATACAGACATACAGACCAGGGTCATGTTATGGAAAGTGTCTTTAATGCCATTGTGAGAATTTAACAATCAGTCCTATAACCAATCAGAAGCCACTGGTAGCTGATAAGTAATGGAGCAACTTAGCGAGACTGCTTCCTTGGTAGCCCGAAACTAGGAATTAGAAATCATACAAAGACTGTTGAAAATATGAAGGAAAAATATATAGGACAGAGTTCAGAAAATTTAGGGCTACAGCATTTATCAGAAGAAGTGCATGCTTAAAGATCAGGTTCTGGATACAGATCGACTTTGGGATTTTAGTTACATCACTTACTAGTGTGACTTTGGGCAGGTGGCCCCGTTCACTTTGACCTCTCCTTCCTTAGCTGTGAAGTAAGTGACAATGACAGCAATACTCATTCAGTTTGTGGTTTCAACCTTTTGTGATAAATGTGCTCTTTAATTCAGAATTTTTCAGACTTTGGGAAGACATTACAGTATACCTACCCTATTTTAGGTGTATATCCAGCAAGTTTGTACTATCGATTCCACAATAAGATATATGAATACTTCCGAAGTAAAACATGACTATTTTTTGTTCAGTGGAATCAATCAAGACTAGCAATAGCCTCTTCTAGTTTTTGTCAGGTCTTGATGTCAAATGAGTAAAAAATATTGTTTTTTATATTCAGAGTGTTTTAGATTTTTGAATTTAAAATTGGACAGGGAAGTGTGGACCTATAGCATCCAACACATAAGACTGAAATGATTAAAAGAGATAATATATATAAAGGCTATTGAAGATCACCTAGCACATGGGAAACAATCCTCTGAGGATGGGGATGGGTGTGGTGGGCATGATGGAGAAGAGGCAGAAATTAGGAGAATAAGGAGATCTTGGGCTTACCATGAGATAGAAAACCATGTTTAGTACTTTGAGAAATAAAATGATAGAAGGTAGTAATCAGAGATTAGAATTTCAGAGTTAGTAAGAGCAATTTCAGGTAAACAAATCATTTTGAGCAGCTAACTGGCTATGAAGTTTGAAGAGAAGAGAACAGAGGAAGGAGATAAACATATACCTGTATTTTATGAAGAAGGAATACCTTTGATGAAAATCACCAAATATGGAGCCTGCAGTGAATGCCAGCTAAAGACCATCTACTTGTGTCCAGATTACCAAAGCCTCTCTCCCCACACCAAGAAGACAAGAAGGCAGAAAGGGAAAGTGATGTGGGGTCAGACTCTTTATTCTGTCCACAAGGTGGGGACGTTGACTTAGAACAGCTGACAATGATCAGAGATTCTGGACAAGTGGTAAGAAAGAATTGTCAAGCATTTACAACTCCTGATGCTTCTAGTTCAGGAAATTATTGCACGTGATTTGATATTTGGTCTGCTTGTATATCTATATGTGTAGTTATATTTAGTGTGTGTGTGTGTGTGTGTGTGTGTGTGTGTGTTTATCTTATTGGGATGAATTCCTTCATGGGAAATCCCATGTCTTATTTCTGTGTTCCTCTATCAAAGATGCCATATAAAATATCTCCTATACAGAAGATAATTGAACCTTCTATTTCCTTTCTTATACGTATATACTATATATAGATTATAATAGTATTAACATAGTAATTATAGTAATACCTATAATTATTCTGGGGTCTTAGATACAGTCTTAGAATATTAAAAACAACCCTGAAATTACCCATTAATAATTCACTTTATAAATAAGAACACTGAGTCTCAATAGTTGGGAAACTTGAAGCTGAGAACACACAGCAAGCAATTTAAGGGCAGAGCAGAGACTGAACTCAGATTTGTCTGATTCTACTGCCTATGCCGCTGCCTACTACCGGGAACTGGAGGGCTCCGCTAACAAGAGGTCATCTGTAAGACATGGTTTATGCCCCTGCTAAACCACATGTATTATTTCTGTTTAAAAACTGAACAACGTTCACTCTATAATTTATTATCTGGACATTTTAACTGCTGAAATGCTAGAATAAGAACCATACATGAAAGTGATTTGGTTTAGCTTTTAATCTTATCTATCTATATGATTGAATATATGTATACATACATACACAAAAACATATACACAAACACACACAAAATATGAGAGCCATACTAAGGTTTAATAGCATAAAAGAGCTATATGCATTCCTTCAAGTCTTGGGCAACATCACTGAGAACTGGATGCCCATTAGTGGTGGGTTAATTAGTCTGCAATAAAAGACAAGAAATTTACTAGGGACAAGAACACTACATGTAAGGAATAATTATTGCACTTACTTACTCTTGTTTTTGTTCCAGAGATTAGAAATGATGATGCTAGAGTGTAACAAGATAAAACTAAGTGATAATCAAGGTGGTTAAGAAAAAATTTAACGGTAAAAATTAAGCAGATCCTAGTACACTGACCTAGATGTTGGCCATGAAATTCCTCATGACCACACCCATTAGTGAAAAGAAGCTGCAAATAGACACACACACACACACACACAAAAAGGAAGATTAGAAAAGCATTACGTGAATATATTAAAAGAATAAAATTGATAAAAAGTTCTATCCATAAATTTGAGATGCCAAAGCTTCTTCTCATTTATCAAAGACTGAAAATTCCAAAACTGCCCGTGGGCTTAGCAGAAAAAAACAATGAGTGATGTCTTCCATGAGACTTGTATGGGAGGGCAATGCGGCTTTTTCTCAGTATTTCCCACCTTAAACCACATGGTCAGTGACAGAGAAACTACAACCTCTCACCACTTTCAAATCTGACTCAAATATATTTATTTTGAGCCCAGTGGAGTGTAACAGAAATAACCCAGTTCTTTACTAATTAGACATGTTTTTAACCTCCCTTTATGTAAAAAATGGAAACGGTCATATTTACCCTGTGTTTTGTGACAATTAGAGATTGAGCATTTAAAGCTGCTAACACAATGCCTGGCATGTAGGACACACAACTATTTTACCAGTATCCTCATGCATGAATATTGAACATTATTAGTAGTACATTAAAAGTATATTTCTAGGGGCACCTGGGTGGCTCAGTGCATTAAGCCTCTGCCTTCCGCGCAGGTCATGATCTCAGGGTCCTGGGATCGAGCCCCACGTTGGGCTCTCTGCCCAATAGGGAACCTGCTTCCCCTCTCTGTCTGCCTGCCTCTCTGCCTACTTGTGATTTCTGTCAAATAAATAAATAAAATCTTTTTAAAAGTATTTGTAAAATATAAATAATTATTTAAACAAGGTCATCCCTCGTCCGGTTTTCTTTCTAGTGGGATGTTTTGGGAGAGAGAGGAAGAAAAATAAAAATGAGAAAAACAAATACAAATACATAAATATGAGATACATAGATCTCTTCAGTCTCCAGGACTAGATTAGTGCCCTAGCATTCTTGGGGGGAGGGGAGGGAGACTTGGGAACGAGCTGGTACCTCACACTGGAAGGACACTCTAAGGACAAAACAGTTACCCTGCAATCATCCTCCCGCACAATGCCCTGGACCACAGAGGTCTGCTCATTCGTCTTGTCAAAGTACTGCCAAATGTCCGCTGGAGATCTTTTCCCTCTTCCTTCCTTCTGTAGCTCTAATCCTATCAGGGGCACGCATGCAGGTCTTTTAATCCAACAGACAGAAGAGGCTCGGGTCCTTCACTTCTGCTCCAGGACTGCGGTCCACTACAGCCCAGTAAGAACAGCCATACCCTCCCTCTGATGGCACATTCGTGGGGATCCAGTGAAAACATATATATGTGCGGGCCTGTGTACACATACCTGTACACACAGACACGTGTATGTATAGCTACTATGCCATGTGTATACACACCCGCGTATGTGCCTCTACGGCCAGACTGTGTATGTGTGCATGCGCACACATACGTATACCCACCAGAACACTTTCCACGCTCCTGCCCCCGAGAGCCATTCTCTTTAAAAGAGAGATCGTGAATAACGGGTGAAGAGAGGGCCAAACTGAGGCAAAATCAAAATAAGCTGTAAAGATTCTATTACGTAGGCTAAGACTGTTCTTTTAAGGGCCAATAAAAAGATTGGGAGTGGGGCGCCTGGGTGGCTCAGTGGGTTAAGCCTCTGCCTTCGGCTCAGGTCATGATCCCAGGGTCCTGGGATTGAGTCCCACATCGGGCTCTCTGCCCAGTGAGGAGCCTGCTTCCTCCTCTCTCTCTGCCTGCCTCTCTGCCTACTTGTGATCTGTCAACTAAATAAATAAAATCTTAAAAAAAAAATTAAAATTAAAATTTAAAAAAAAGATTGGGAGTTTACACTGACATTGAAAAGCTGTCTTAGGGGGCACCTGGGTGGCTCAGTGGGTTAAGCCTCTGCCTTCAGTTCAGGTCATGATCCCAGAGTCCTGGGATGGAGCCCCACATCCGGCTCTCTGCTCTGCGAGGAGTCTGCTTCCCCCTCTCTCTCTGCCTGCCTCTCTGCCTCCTTGTGACCTCTGTCTGTCAAATAAATAAAATCTTAAAAAAAAAAAAAAAAAAAAAGCTGTCTTAGAGCAGATCACTGTTGTCTTGGAAAACCACTCCGGCAGATGAAGAAACAGAAGACACAGCCCCTAATCATCTTTTAATGATGTAATTAAATATACAACTACAGTACTTAAAAAGACAAACCCCAAAGTAATTCATGTCAACCACTGGTATCTTTTCGGAAAGTGGTTCTCTTGTTCCAACCCTACCTTCTTCTCCTTTGTTGCATTTTTCTTTTTCTTTTTTTTTTGCCCCCACTCTTGGAATCTCTTTATATCCAGTTTTAAAGAGCCACCCATTTTCACCTACAGCCCCCAAATTTTCTGGTATCTGATGTTAATCTGCTTGCTGGCATCTGCTGCCAACTAAACTCAGCTCGGATTTTTATCGCTTTTGGACAACAGCCATTTCAAGTCTTAGAGAGCACGAACTTGCAATTTTTATGGCAAATGTTAATACTTAACACCAAACACAACTGAAGGAGTTTCTGAATACAAGAGCAGGTAAGAGTGAATTTTTCATTTCACAAAAGCAACAAATCAATTTCTATAATATTTTAATCATATACTCATAATGACATTAATTTTGATTTTTGAAATGCCCCTGTAAAGAAGCAGATCTCAGGGTAATGAATGTTTGTGTGAGGGACAATCGGTAATCTCTCTTTTGTACTGCTTGAGCTGAAATACGTTAAGATTTAAGGAACAATTAATTAGCCTAATTCCAGAAATATGAGCTGGATTTCCATACTCCCAGTTCAATTCATTTAATTAAGCATATATTCCAAACAAATGGCTTTTTTTCCCTCTTTGCTCTATTTTAGACTTCACATGTTTCATCAATCTCTTCTTAGACTGGCTTCATTTATATCTTTACATGTCATCCCTAATTAGATCAATGCTTCCCATAAATTATTCACATGACATAATCATCTCCTTTCGTTCTTGGGATATTGGTCAGCCTCCTCCTATGTCACACTGTGTTCCTTGGTAGGATGGCTGTCCTTATGCTGATTGAAATCAGATTCCCTGCCGTGTCCTGGCCTTCATAAACAGCAGAAGCAAGTGCTTCAGGGTGACATTCAGCTGCCGAGGATAGAAGTCTCCTTTCTGCTTTGTCAATAGTTGGGTTCTGGGCATCACGTGCAGAAGGAATGCACAACCTTCCTTCCATGGCCCCAATTTGATTTCTCTTCTCTTCCTTCTTGGCAGTAGGGTCAGTTGGTTGTCTCATGTCTTTATACAGATGACGACCTGCCATTGGGGTCTCTCAATACTCTGTTATTCTTCTGTGGGTACTCAAAGTGCCATCTGTCCTACATTTTGTAGAAGCAGGATACTTGTGACTTAATGCATTTAGTCTAAATCCTGATATCATCATTTGCATAGAGTACTTCATTGTTTGCTTTTGGCCATTTTAGTTTCATGTTAACTCTGAAGCCTAATATTCCTTAATCACGGTCATTTGAGTTAATATAGACTACCTTAAAGATAGTAGAAATAATTATTATGGTATTTGTTCATAGAGTTAGTTGTAGTAAAGTTCTATCACCAATGAAAGAGATTTAGAGTAAAACTTAGTAAGAAGGATTGCATTTCACCACGGAATGGCAAGATTATAAAATATATAGACCTATGCTTTGTTGGAACAATACAAACAATTACCACCTTATAAAATCTATTAAGCCAGATTTAGCTGAACCTCAAAACAGCAATCACTAGGCTTCACAAAACTTCTTCAATTGGAATGAGCACATTTTCTGGCTGAATCCTCTCATTCTTTCCATCCTAAGGGGCCTCTTCCAACCTGACAGCATAACCCAGCAGCCATTGAATATAGAGTGAGTGCTGCAAGGGCTTGAGAAGCTCATTTGGGACTTCACTGCTTAGGAGATTAGTAATAATCATGACAAGTGAGGGAAGAGCCTGGTTAATGATGGAATTGCCCTAAAGTGGAACCCAAGAGAAGAGTGCAGACCCAAACTACTTCTCTTGGGGGTATACTTGAAGCCCAAGAGTGAAAAATGAGAATGCTATCATTATTCCACACTTTGCATTTCTCAAAGAAATTTCCAGGCCAATTAGTGAGGCTTCATAAACTTCCCACATTGGAGGGACAATCAAAACCCAGACAAATAAACTTTAGGAAAGAATTCTAGACAGGAAGTGAAATCTGGCTTAGGAGATTATAGGATATAGTAATTACTCTACATTGTTTCCATAAACCATAGATCCAGAGTTTTCTACATCTTAGCATTAGGTATAAAAATGCAATTCTCATTTGTTAAATTTGTTGGTCTAAATCTGTATCTTTGGAGCCAGAAAGTAATTACCACTCTATGCACAAATATCATGGGGCAATAATTATTTTCATCATTCTTAAATTCTAACGTGTTATCTCATAAGCCTTTTAATTCATGATTTCTCCAAATATCATAGGTCTTCTTGTTGTAGTCTACATGTTGCTATGTGTATTTTCTATATATGACATTTTTAATATCTAAAAGATATTTATCTTGCTAATACTTTTATTATTTTGTTTGAAATTCATTTCTCATGCATTGATTACTATGTTCTGGCATAAGGGTATTTTATTGATCATAAAATTGCAAAGATATTGCATAGTGGCATTCCATCTCAGGGCTTCAGAGTCAATTTTGCTGAATATTATTAGTGCCAACATGAGGTTAGAAAAGAATGTAAATGGGGCAGAGCCCACATAGAAACAGTAAGACTTCTTTAAAGGTTCAAGAAATGGATTTCCCTTCTCAAAATCTCTTCCTGGAAGAAAGGCTGTTTTTCTGCACCAGCATTTTTATCAGCCTTCCAAAGGATTTTGTTCACTACTGGGATCATTCGCTGCTCTTTGTTGTGTTTTAATTATTTTTTGTTGCATCATCAAAGGCAATTTGCTACAGATGGGTCCAGTCATATGCTCCTTCCATCCTTCTTCTTGGCACAAACATACTAACTTTGGCTCTGGTCTTTGAAATCCCTGTAACTAAGCCAAACTTTCTACATGTCTTTCAAGTTGAGGGTTTTAACCCTGTCCTGTTTTAAAAGAAAAAAAAGATGCAGTAACAGTTTGCCTTTGAAGACTGGGAGGGATATGATGAATTATAAAAATCTTTTTTATGTATATCTGACAAGCCAAAACTCTGAGAGTGGGGAAAAAAGATTGGTGATATTTCTAACCATATTAATTTGGGAAGGATATATAGGATATGTTAACTAGAGCAGCAATTAATCACTGGTGCATTTGGTCAAATTTGCAATGATAAAGTGTGTTCTTTTCTTACACTCTTCAGTGTGTAAAGCTTTTAAACTTTCTCTAACCCTGGAGTAATTATCCAGGGACATAGTAATTATAAGACTTTGGTGTCTGTAATGTCTTGTACTTATTTCCCTGTGGCCTCTAACCAAGAATTAAAAGTGCCCTCTTTTAAGATTGCCTTGTCTCACAATGACCCCAAGGGAATTGGGTATTACTTGGTATTCCTTATTTAACTTAGTGAGTTTCTTTGCATATCTCCAAAGCCAGCATTATAATGTCAGTGCTTCAGATCAGAGTGCATTGGACAGCCAGGGTTCAAGTCCTGGTTCTCATTAGCAGAATTTTTGCAATGTAGTGTGTTGCTTTAAAACACACGTGCACGCGCACACACGCACCAGAAACATCTACAGTGACAGAAAAAGATAAGAGTTATTATTGTTTTGACAGATTTGGAAAGGAATCCCTTTGAGACAGATGACAAAAGCACAAGATCTTTCCCATTAGCTTACCTACTGTGTCCCACCTATCTTTGGTAAGATTTACCCTCATCTTTGAGAATCCATAGTGGACCAAAAGATAGAGCCCTTCTCTAATTATAACAGAGGGTACTCAGGTGAATTATGTGAGCAAAACAAAAATGAATGAAAAATGAAAGAAAAGTAGCCCCTCACCTCTTTTAAGAAAGTTGAATGTACATATTTGACACTGGTAGTAAAGATGATTTCATACCCCTGTACACTTTGTAGTTCCTCACAGGAGGGATGTTGTGAGCCCCTTTGGTGATATCACTGCCCTTTTTGCACTACATTTGTTGTTTAGATCTTCATCCCTGAAAATTTCTGCAAAGAAAATGTATTCTTTTGTTTCATAATATTGCTATCCAACATGGATGGCAAAGATCCAATCCAGGTAAAGAGAATAAATGCAGAGAAGACTGTTAGAGACACAATAATAACAGGGCTTTAAAAAACAATATGCTTTGGGCACCAGGGTGGCCCAGTGGGTTAAAGTTTCTGCCTTTGGCTCAGGTCATGATCTCAGGGTCCTGGGGTCAAACCCTGCATTGGGCTCTCTGCTCAGCAGGGAGCCTGCTTCCCCCACACCTCTCTCTGTCTGCCTCTCTACCTACTTGTGATCTCTCTGTCATAAATAAATAAAATCTTTAAAACAACAACAACAATATGCTCCATTACTAGCTGAAACTTGATGAAATGACCTGTAATCCAAACCATGGTTCGCTGATGAGCATTAAATATAGAGATGACTTTAAAGAAAACTTATTCTTCTTTTTCATATCTGATAAAGAAAACAGTGACTCCATGAATAAGATATGATAGAAACAAATATGTGATAGCTCTTCTTTCTGCAGGTAACTTTTATCTTTACATTCAATAGAGGGCAAGGAAAGTAACACCTCACTTTAGGTCTTCCTGTTTTCCTCTTCCTAATAACAGCCTTGTATTTAGTCCATTGATTCATTCAGTAAGCATACATCATGCCTGGTTCTAGGCCTATGAATAAGGAAAGCTATCTGTCTTAAGGAGCTCAGAGACTATGGGAGAAGATATAATATATAATATAAAATACTACAAACTGCTAAAATTGAAGTATGAGCAAAATGCAAAGGTCACTTGTTTTTTTTTTTATTAATTTTTAAATTTTTATTAACATATAATGTATTATTAGCCCCAGGGGTACAGGTCTTGGCTGGAACATTTCATGGTAGTGGTGATAGTGAATTAGTTTTGAAGAGTAAGAGGAATATTTTTTTTCCTCACTTGAAGTAAGGAAGATCATTCTGAAAAGGCCATGCATAAAACTATGAAAACCACAGAGGAACATGCATTACTGAAAGAAATGTAAGTATTAGTAGCCTGGAATGGCTAGGGTGTAGACCTTGTGGGACTCAGCTGGCAGTGGAGGGAGGTGGGAAAACAAAGCAGTTAGCTGGAGAAGGTTGTACATATTGAAACCATTTGAGTTCATCCTCGAGGGTAACAGGAGTCCGCCAAACGATCTTGAATAATGAAATGTGAATGTGAAATGATCACATATGTGTCTCAGAATCCTATTTTTTGTGGATTGATAAAGGAGGCAAAAGACACAGAGACCACTATCCTAGCTGGTTAATGACATGTGAAGAGAGAATGTTAGAGAGGCCAATCCCACAGTTCCTGTGTGATAAAGGGGCCTGAACTGAGATGTTGGCCATTAAGAAAGGAGGAAGTCATAGAATATTTATGGGTTAAACTAGGAGGAAATCATGATCAATTTATTTTAAGAAAGGAAATATATCATTTTTTTTCTTACATTTACAGATAAGAACATGTTCTCTATATGACTCTGATAAGCGTTTCATCATGTTTAACGTATAGAATATGACAAGTCTTCATTTTGCAGTAATTTCAGTAATCAGAAATGTACCTAAGGAAAGCCATATGACCATACTAGGTTAGCTATCATCCTACTCTAGAACAGTGATAGTAAACAACTTGGACATCATGGAAGGCCCTAAAAACCCACATTTATTATAATTTTAGCACATGTTAAACACTACAGTGGGTGTTGGAATGTATTCACAGAACAAAACCTTAACCCCAACCTCCAAAACACTTATGCTAAAATTGCAAAGAAAATATAAAACATACCTTAAAAAATAGTGGATTATGTTAAAAATTATCAACTTTTATTTTATTCTTAGTGTGGAATCTTGTAAAGTATGACATTAATGTTTGAAAGCAATGCATATGTGTACATACGGATGTTTATCCATCTGTCTATATTATCTAGCTAGCTGAATATATCCCTTAAGCCCTGATATTATGATAGTTATCAGCACATATTTATGTATGAAGCTCTACCTTTATCCTAAATTTTTGCATTGTTTGTGATGATGATACTCATGGGTTCGTGCATGTACAACAGTTAAGACCTCTCTTAGGTGAATCTATTTGCCTTAAGAGAAATGAATCCAGAGGGCAGGGGTCTATGCATGCATGTGTTTGCTGTTGTAACCCCAGGGCCAAGCACGCTATAGGTATTTGGTAAACATTTGTTGAAAGACAAGGAAATGATAATTAACATGACATTGTATATTTATATGATGTGATATGTAATGTAAATATACATATCTATCATATCATATCTATCTATAACTTTGAATTGAGAACCCTACACTCTACATCGTGGTAAAGAAATGAATAAAAATAGCAGTAAAAATAACTGTACTGGGCATAAATGAAAAAGAATGGTGTCAATCTGGGAAAAGCATTTTGTATTCATTTATATGGAAGCACATTCTATCTACCTGAAAATGTCACATGTACTTAAGACATAGTTTTAGATATTTTTGTTTATGTAAATTATTATAGAAAGGTTAATTAACAACTGTACTTAGAAGTAAATTTGTTTTACTGCCCAGAGCAAAGATTGAATTTATTTTACAGAGGTTATTCCTCCTGCCATATTGATACATTAATTGAATTCAATGAGTATTAAGCGTCAAATAACTCTTTCCTCTTGTGTTATATGTCATGACAAATATAAAGGTGTGAAATACAATTTCAAAACTGAGTACTTAACAACCACTCTGGGGAATATAAATCATGTATAGATGAAGCTATTATAAAAATAAGAGAGCATTAAAGCAGGCACCAAAATCAAAGTTTCATCTAGGTATATTAAACTTACTGGGTAAATTGAACTTGAATTCACTGGACAGTTTGATGTGAGACAAGTAATAAAATAGTGGACACTTAACCTATATGAAAGGATGAAATAACATAAGGAGACATGAAGAGAAAAAAATAGGGAAGCAACGATCCTGTCCTGAGCTCAGCCAGTATTTTACAAGTTGAGCAGAAACAGAAGAGTCTGGAAAAGGATGTGAAAGGAAAAGATGGAGGACTTAGAATAACACCCATTAAGGTAGAGCATCCCATAAGCTAAGAAAAGCAAAAGAAGTGTTTCTAAGCAGGGATGGACACAGATGTCGAATACTGCTGAGCGGCCAAGCAATTTGGGCACAGAAAAGTGTTACTGGCTTCAGTGAGATAAAGCTGGTAACCTTTCCAAGAGAAGATCCAGTGAAGTTTTGAGAGGTGAACACAAATTGAAGAAGTGAGAGCAGGGAAGCTGAATAAAGACATGGTAATTGCAGTAAGGAATGAGAGAGGTAAAGGATTTTTAGAAGACCTTTGCACACCGATGTGATGCATTGAGATGGTAAGACTGAAAACACAGGAGAAAGGACAGGGTTAAGGAGGCAAACACAGAAGAAGGAGAGAGGGCTCCTGGGCAGCTCAGTCAGATAAGCCTCTGCCCTTGGCTCAGGTCATGATCCCCGGGTCCTGGGATCCAACCCTTCTTGGGGCTCCCTGATCAGAGGAGAGTTTGCTTCTCACTCTTCCTCTGCCGCTCCCCCTGCTCAAGCTTGTGCCTGTGCTCTTTCCCTCTCTCTCTCAAGATCTTAAAAAAAAAAAAAAAAAAAAAGGGAAGAAGAAGGAGAGAGATTACAATCCAGAAAATGCATGGATGGTAACCAGAGGTCCCATATGGGACAAGGATGTGAACTTTGGTTACTGCCAAATCCGCAAGAGCGATTGAGCAAGGATTACAGATTCCAATTTTCTTGTTATTCACCTGGGCACGAGGCACTGCTGAATATATATGAGCAAACAAGGAGTGTCAGAAGGTATGTCAATGCGGATTACTCCAGTAGTGGTTAACAGGCAGCCAGCCTCCCAGCTGGGCCCCCAGCCCCCACCTGGCTGGTAAAAGACACTGTGACTTCTGCCTCGCTCCATAGGCAAATTAGTTGTCAGGCAACCAGTGCTTTCTTACAAACAGACAATTTGTTTACAGCCAGAAGCAAGCCCAAGACTCTTAGATTTTTTTCTCTTGAAAGTCTAATTCATTTAGTAAATGAGTAGCTGCGTGTCTCTCTTTACCAAGCCCAATTCCTGATGCTTGGAATTCATCTATGAAAGAAAGAGACAAAAATCCCTGACCACTTTGAAACAACTTAACTGTTCAGAGATCATAAAGACCATAACCGTACCCTTTCCTACTGGCAGTATTACAGTATTTTTCACTTCTTAAAATTCTTTTAGTATGTCCATTAAATATGAAAACTATCCTAGGATCTTTTAAAAAATAGTTACCATGTGGAAGTCTACAGAAATGATCTACTCCCTAGGATCTATTTCTTAAAAGAGCACATTCAATGAGCTACAAAAACAAAAAACAAACAAAGAAAGCCATTAAGATGGTCTGGTACTTTGCGTATGTCCTATTAAAAAAAATTCTAATTTCCTCTCTGATCAACATACAGAAATGGCATGTTGATTGCCATTTAACATGCTTAAATATGCGAATCAACTCCATTAGCATGAAGACAGTGTAATAATACATTATTTATGAAAATACAAATCATCTTAACTAATAGACTCTCAAAAATTAGAGAGATTATGGCTTTAAATTATTGATTTTGTCTAATAAGTCAGAAAGGGAATCATAATATCATTTACTATTTTTTTAAGATTTTATTTATTCATTTGAGACAGAGAGAGATACAGAGAGAGAATGAGCAGGGGGAGAGGCAGAGGGAGGGGGAGAAGCAGGCTGCCCACTGACCAGGAGCCCAATGTGGGGCTCGATCCAAGGATCCCAGCATCATGACCTGAGCTGAAGGCAGACGTTTACCCATCTGAAGCCACCCAGGCGCACCTCTAACTATTTTTTGAGAAGTTTATGTAACCAACCTTCATTTAAATGAGTACAGATCTTATACTGATTTGAAGGTATGATCAATTCCCTAGTAGAAAAATCCTTTTATGGCTATATATCACTAGTATGTGTGCTTTAGTTGGTTGGCCATCTATCTGGGTGGCTATTAAGGTTCTTATCACCCGCACCCAAGTCCTGCATACACTGTCCATGCCCTATTAGGCAAACTTTAAGTTTAGCTGTTTGACTCAGCAGCCTGGGTGAGCTACCTTCCCATGCCCACAGTACCTGATTCAGAGGCCCTCTTCCTGTTCCAATCATACTGCTTTGGTTTTGAGGATATAATGTCATTTTGGGAAGAGGCCACAGTACTCCACAACCAATTGCTTAAAGCAGTTCAACCGAACCTTCATAACATCTTATGTCCTATGGTTTAGTGGATAAATGCCTCTGCGGTAGAACAACTTAAACGTGGAGCTAGGAAGTGCCAGGATATGAGTTTCTCAGGGAGGGACACCTGTCCGTTAAAGGGGCCGTAACATCATTGTGAAGACATGGGACCCTGAGCTCAGATACTCTGCGGTTAAAGACTGAAGTCCAGTTGGAGATACAAAGTGAAACAATTATGTAATAGAAAAGAGAAGACTGATGAGTCAGAAAGGCTCTTCACCTAAGGAAGTAAGCAAATAATAATAATAAGGAAAATACAACAAAATAAAACAGAAAAAATTAATCCAAAGGAGAATCAGAAGAACTTTTAACCATGACAGATTAGGAGAGGCAGTCAGAAAGTTTGGTGCTCTCAAATAAAAACATTTGCTTTAATTATAATTCAAATAAATAAAACAAACTTAACTTTTAGTGTTGGCAATCTACAAATACGAGGGGAAAAAAGTAAAAAGTATTAAAATAAAATTAAATGAACAGAAAAGTACAATAACTGTTCAAGGACTCTGAGATTGCCCATGAATTCCCATTGGCCTCCATTTATTTTATCACTCCCAAAATAAATTTAATTTTTCTCAACTGCTAACATCCAAAAGTAAACCTAAAAACCCATTTTACTCAAGACATGTTTTCCATTTGGTTTAGGTATCTTTAATTCAACACATTTAAAAATTATTGTGTCCGCTGAAGGCTATTTTGTCTGTCCCATTTGCTTAATTATGTTTCTGGTGTTTACAAAAAACAAAAAGATGTTTTCTATACCTATGCTTTTAACATTAGATATAGAGCTGCATTATAGTTTCAATAGGGTTTTATGGATTGGTTTCTGAAACAAACCATGATTTACAATATTCTTTCTATAGAAAAAAAATGTGTTGCAAGTTTGATCCAGCTGATTTATTGATCTTTTGGAAAATAAAACATCCACGCATCTGGGGCTGCCCAGCATTGATGCGAGGAAGGTTTGGTTATGGTAAAGACTTGCGGTGTATTCAAGATGCTTTCTGCTGTTTTGCTATTTATGTAAAAAGTTATGCCTTTTATAAGAAATTTCCTAAGTCCCACAATAGTCCAGAAAATTGCTAACCTACAGAGCTCTTGGGGGAATGGGTGGCTCAGAAGATGCTGATTACAACACTGATTGTCCACAGCTGTCATTACCTCTTTACGCTTCTCTTGCACACTGAAATTTACATCCTTCTCCCCAACTTTAGTACATTCCTGAGAGTAACCACCAAGTCTTTATCTCCCCCACCAGTGTCTTCCTGACAACAACTGCATAATTCAACTGACATGCCCCATGTCACAGAAGCACTAAAACACAACCTAAAACTACCTCATCACCTTCCTTCCAAAATGAGTTTGATCCTCCTCAGACTTCCTGAATCTTCCCACTTGGAATTTTTACCCCAACCACTCAAATTCCAAACTTGGGAAATCTGTCCTTCTCTTTACCTGGCTTCCCAATTCCAAGTCACAAATCACTTATTTAACAATGTGTTTGAAGATCTTATCATATAGTGTCCATCCTATTTGTGGCAAAATGGTTTATCAGTAACTACTTTATGAGTTTTAAATTACACCTGAACAGACTTTGTTCTTTCCCCCCACATGGGATGTGCTACCATTAGAACTACCATCTAGAAGAGGAGTCAAGATTACTTATCCAGAGGACTAGTTCCTGGACACAGTATGTTATCATATAAGGGGTACAGCTTCTACAACTAGGAGAACTCGAAAAAAAAAATTACTGAATAATGTACTACATTTAAAAGCAAATTAACCTAGAAGGAAGGAGTGGGAAGCAGTGGTGAAGAAAGAAACTGGTAAACACACTATTAAAAAAACCAAACCAAACCAAACCAAAACAAAAAATCATCCCCAACTCACTGGCTGCGGACTGGAGTAGGAAAAAAAGGAGAAACTGGAGAATATTAACCCCATAGATGAATGGAGATAGTTGGGAATGCAAATAAATGTTTTCAAAAATTCTTCTATTTTTCACGATTAAAAGAGAAATAGTCCAATTGAACTGTGCACACCAAAGAGAAATTTAGCATACATTTTTGTAAGCACGAATCAAAAGTTGTAAGTAGAGAGAATCTCTCAAAATCAATCTAATAGTAGGAAATTGGCAAAAGAAGCAGAGGGAAACCATAGAAAATGGAATATTAACAGTAAAGTATTACTGTGTTTTATCTGAGAATTTTAATCAATGTCTTAGTCCTAAATTGAAGTAGTGTTGTAAAATGATAAAAAAATTTAAAGGCAATTTATTTTATTTTATTAAAGATTTTATTTATTTATCTCTTTGAGAGAGAGAGAGAGAGAGAGAAAGCATAAGCAGGGGGAGCGGCAGAGGGAGAGGGAGAAACAAGCTCCCCACTAAGCTCAACTTGGGGCTCTATCCCAGTACCCTAGGGTCATGACCTGAGCCAAAGGCAGATGCTTAACAGACTGAGCCACCCAGGTACCCCCAAACACATTTTATAAAATGCTAGCATAAAATTATCAATAGCTCCCAAATTTCAAAACTGTTTGGTAGTAGTTCATTGTTATCAAAAGCTATGAAGTTAGATTTAAAATCTTTGTGTCTTAGTTCTTCACTTTGTAAAGTGTAACAGATGACCTTTTTTATAACACTTTTCTAAAAAAATATTTTATTTATCTGACAGACAGAGAGAGGGAAAGATCGAGCATGAGCAGGGGGAGCAGCAGGCAGAGGGAGCTGGAGAAGCAGACTTCCTGCTGAGCAGGGAACCTGACATGATCCTCATGGGGCTCAACCCCAGGACCCTGGAATCACAACCGAGCGGAAGTCAGACACCTAACCAACTGAGCCACCCAGATGCCCCTCATAATGCTTTTTAAGGGAATTACAATATATTACGTGTATGTGGTGTGCCTGCCCATAGAAGATGCTCGATAACTGGTATTTACTCTTTCTTTTCAAAGGTTTCGTTCTAGGTATATTGTGTAGGCTCAATATATAAAATTATTTTCTAAAATGCATGATCCAGGAAAGACTTTTTTCCCCTTCTCTGTAAACTTTTAATTTACTCAATTTTTTTTTTAATTTACTCAATGTTTTAAGCATCCAACACTTATCATGACTATGAGAGTGAACACTGACATGCCAATCAAGGAATTCCCCATCATGATAGGCAAATGTGTAAGGAGAAACATGGCAAGATGTAATCTCAGGAAGAGAAATGAGGTTGTAGTTCAATCAGCTTTTTGGTGGCTGACACAGACGTGAGGTGGCTCATTTACTAACTTGGTTTGTCATTTTTCATTGTGAATCCATCCTTTGCAGGAGGTTGTGTGTTTAAGTTATGGCTGTATCTCCACAGGACTTCAAGTTCAGCCCTAAAGGTTCTAGCTGCCCTACGTTCACATCAATACTAACCTTTCAGTTCAGTGTGTCTCCACCATGCAGACAGAGTACACCGGGATGTCCCATGAAGCATTTTACGAACTGTGTTTTCAAGTATTTCAGAGACTTTCTAGGATCACACAAGATTCCAAGAGGTGGCATACTTCTTTGTTGCCTTTCCTTGCTGACTGATGGGGTTTTGCTAGTACCATTTTTATTGATTATTGGTCGAATCAATTTATGTGGGTTAATTATATGAACCCGGACCCATTTTTCCTTCCTTAAAAGCGTGGATTCCATTCTAAACTTTTTAATACAGTGTGTGTTATGAAATTTACGTACACAATAATCATTGTGAAATCAAGATGACAGAAATATATCAGAAAAATGTGTGTATATCTCCCACACAGCTCATAACTTTCTTTAAAACTCTTTAATGGAGTTCTGTAATTAAGTAGTAAAATGTTCTCTTACCAAACTACAAATCACTGTTATGCTCAAAAAATTCTAGGGAAGTACTTAGTGTCCTTTGGTTGCTTCCCTGCTAGATGTTGAGTGAAGGCTAAATGTGGAATTTGCAAACCTCGGAGTCCTACAAGTAGACAGGCACCTTAAGCTGATGCTTGGGAGCTTGAATCCTCGAGGTGGACCAGCTCAGCCACCAACTTTAAGAAGCTAAAGAGTACTCTGCAAGTTGTTGCCTCTGAGTAAGAGCGTAATGGTAATGCCTTTCCGCAGAGTTATTATAAGGATTAAATGAGGCAATGTATTGAGTTAAAAGAGAGCTTAGTTTGTAAGAACAGATGAATAAGACTTAGCTGCCCTTTGTTCCCTTAAGCAGATGTTTATCAATTGCTTATTCAGTGTTAGGTAGTCTTCAGAGATGACTGGCGTTAGACCCTACTGCATACGTGCTAACTGCTGCTGCTCCTAGTTTCCAGAACTAGGCGAATCCATCCACAAACCCAGACATTTTAAGTTATGGTCTCTGTATCTTTCCTGAGCTTAAAATGCTAAGAGGATGGAGCGTAAACACTATCTTCTTATACGCCCGGATTTTATACATTCAGGGTTGGCCCACACGTCACTGTAGACAACTGCTATGGCCTACTTTGAAATGTCCTTCGTTCCCACTTGCTGTTGACTAAGACAGTGGCCCAATATTCAGCTTCTTCGTCAAAAAGGTGGGCAACTTGATATCCTATTAAATCATATACTCATTGACAAAACTTTTCTAAAATGAAATTGCAGCATATTTATCAAAAAAGTTAAGAGAGAGTCAATAAAACTAACCTGGAAGAAAAAAAATCCTTATCATCAAATAACTTATTAAGAGAGACTATGTTGCTGAGAAACACTGATACCAAGAAGATCCTTTATTATTATTATTATTATTTAATGTTCTTTTACACAAATTTAATTGCTGGTGGAGTGGTGTCCAAGTTTGAAACCCCTGAAGTAACCCATAAGCTAAAAAGAAATCTTAGAATATTAAATCAATCATCTATTCACTGCTACCATGCAGTATTTATTCCCATCCCTGCCTAGCTTAAAGTAGGTCCTCATTAAACACTGGAAAGAAGGAAGGGAGAATGGGAAATGAGGAGGGGAGGAAGGGAGGGAATAAGGAAGGGAGGGAAGTGGGAAGGAAAGAAGGGAGGGTGGGGGGAAGGAAGGAAGGAAGGAAAAAGGGTGGGAGGGAGGAAGAAAGGGAAGAAGAAGAAAGGGAGGGAGGGAGTGAGGAAGGAAGAGAGGAGAAAGAAAGGGAGGGAAGGAGGAAAAGAAGGAGGGAGGATCAGAGGAAGGGAGGGAGGGTAGGAGGAAGGAAGGGAGAGAGGGAGGGATGAAGGGAGAGTGGGAGGAAGGAAAAAGGGTGGAAGGGAGGAAGAAAGGGAAGAGGAAGAAAGGGTGGGAGGGAGGAAGGAGGAGAGGAGAAGGAAAGGGACAGAGGGAGGGAGGAAAGGAAGGAAGGGAGGGTGGGAGGAAGGAAGTAAGGATGGGAGGGGAAAAGGAAGGGATAAAGGGAGGGACATAGGGTGGGAGGAAGGAAGAAAGGGAGGGAGAGAGGGAGGAAGGAAGGAAAGGCAGGTGAGCAGTTCACTAGCTTCTGTTTCTGCTCTCCCACATCTATTTTCCTGAAGTGCACAATGTTCACACTTAGCTGAGAGATTTAATTTAGATTTCCAGAGGTCGAGAGCTGAGCTTGTACTATGCAATTCTTTTGATTCGAAATACCTGACTACAGCTTCATCACAAAGTGAGAATTATTTCACCTAAAATTTCAAAGTAGTGAGAAAAGTATCTGTTTTCTAGGCTTCACATTTGTGAGTACTGCTTCAAGGTTCACTTAGAGTGATTTGTAATGAGCTTAACAAAAAATCCAAACTGAACTTGGGCACAAAATATCAAAAACCACTTAGCATACTATCAGTTAAAACCTAAAACTTGACATGGGATAATACAGACAATATGAAAAGCAGAGAGTGTGAAAATAATACATTTGGAAATAGGAATTGCTGAAATAAGGGTAAAACTGAAAAGAAACCATAAGTAGCCAGGGATACTATCTGTGCATTAATTACTCCAAGACACGGTTTATAACAGACAAGAGCAACTTTCCAATTAACTAAAATCTGGAATATCGTGAGCTTACCATGGTAGTCATTTTGCGATAATACCAGGAATCTGTAGTATCTATAATTTGCTCCTTTTGATGGCAGAGTTACTATTCCACGGATATGCCACAGTTCAGTTAATCATTCACCCACTGAAAGAAATATGGGCTCTTTCTAGGCTGTGCCTATCACAAATAATGCTGCTATCAACATCTGGGCACAACCTTTCATATAAACATAGGTATTCCTTTTTCTGGGGTGAACACTTGAAAGTTCAATTACTAGATCACACAGTAGTTGTATATTTATATCTTTTTGTTGATTTAAGAAATCACCAAACTGTTTTCCAGAGGGGCTGTACTGTTTCATAGTCTGAGCACCACAGGAGTGCCCCAGTATCCCTATACGCTTCTCGCATTTTGGTGCGGACATTTTTTTTCTCTTTTTAAAGATTTTATTTATTTATTTGATAGACAGAGATCACAAGTAGTCAGAGAGGCAGGCAGAGAGGGAGGGGGAAGCAGGATCCCCGCTGAGCAGAGAACCTGACACGGGGCTCGATCTCAGGACCCCAGGACCATGACCCCAGCCAAAAGCAGAGGCCTTAACCTACTAAGCCACTCAGGCGCCCCTGGTGTGGACATTACTTATTTATTTTTATTTTAGCCCTTCTGATGTAGTGATATTTCACTGTATATTTCACATGTATTTCCCTACTAGCCAATAATATTGAAAACCCTCTCGTGTTTTTGTTTTTGCTTTTTTTTTGGAGGGGAGACCATCTATATACTTTCTACAGTAAAACACGTCTTTATGTCTTTTGTCTCTTACCTAACTGGATAGTGCAACATTTTCTATGTTAACATAGTCCACTAATGTATGATTTACATTGTTTCAACACATCACACATTATTTAATGGAGTCTATGAATGCATTAGGAGGACAGGAGAGGTAATTCCTTGAAAATACGCAAAGGAGGGTCAAAACTTCAATAAAAGAGCAAGGCTGGAAACCAGAATGTGGTTGAGAAGGGAATTCACGTGTGAAAGTTTATATTTATTTCTCCTTTTATGTGAAGGGAATATTGACTCACTAATTTTCTTCTTGACTAATATTTGGGTTGGTCCTAGCTTAGAACATTTATAAACTCTCTGCTTTGAATAATTATTTTTCATGACTCCTGGATACACAAGTATTTTTTTTTTAAATGTACAAAGGAGAAACACAACTAACAAAAAAACGTGTGGCTTCAATTTTACTTAGTACTACCAAGTTATTTTCCAAAATTTCTATACCAATTTACACTCCCATCACAAGTGTTCAAAATCTGTTTTGTGTGTGTTGAGTTCCTCAAACTCAACACACACAGAACAGATAATCATATCAAAAAATGGGCAGAAGATATGAACAGACACTTCTCCAATGAAGACATACAAATGGCTATGAGACACATGAAAAAATGTTCATCATCACTAGCCATCAGGGAGATTCAAATTAAAACCACATCGAGATACCACCTTATACCAGTTAGAATGACCAAAATTAGCAAGACAGGAAACAACATTTGTTGGAGAGGATGTGGAGAAAGGGGTACCCTCTTACACGGTTGGTGGGAATGCAAGTTGGATCAGCCACTTTGGAGAAGAATGTGGAGATTCCTCAAGAAATTAAAAATAGAGCTTCCCTATGACCCTGCAATTGCACTACTGGGTATTTACCCCAAAGATACAGATGTAGTGAAAAGAAGGGCCATCTGTACCCCAATGTTTATAGCAGCAATGGCCACGGTTGCCAAACTGTGGAAAGAACCAAGATGCCCTTCAACGGACCAATGGATAAGGAAGATGTGGTCCATATACACTATGGAGTATTATGCCTCCATCAGAAAGGATGAATACCCAACTTTTGTAGCAACATGGACAGGACTGGAAGAGATGATGCTGAGTGAAATAAGTCAAGCAGAGATAATAAGTCAAGTCAATTATCATATGGCTTCACTTATTTGTGGAACATAACAAATAACATGGAGGACATGGAGAGATGGAGAGGAGAAGGGAGTTGAGGGAAATTGGAAGGGGAGGTGAACCATGAGAGACTATGGACTCTGAAAAAAAACCTGAGGGTTTTGAAGGGGCAGGGGGTGGGAGGTTGTGGTAATCAGGTGGTGGGTATTAGGGAGGGCACATATTGCATGGAGCACTGGGTGTGGTGCAAAAACAATGAATACTGTTATGCTGAAAAAAAAATTTTAAAAAAAGTGTTCAAAATCTTTCACTGCTTGTTCTGTATTCTTGGCAATACTCGGTACGGTCTTGTAAATTTATTTCTGTTGTTTTGGTTTGGTTGTTGTTGTTGTTTTGGTACCGAAATGCCTTTGGAAAGTTTTCTCAACAACTGAGTATGCAGTAAGATCTGCCTATGTTCTTACTTGTCTTATCCTGATCACTCCAGTGGTAGAGCATCTCTACATATGTTCAATGGCCATTTCATACTTTGTCTTAGGTAGAATACCTACATATATCTTCTGCTTATCTGGTTATGTTTTGCAGGAATTCTTTATTTATTTACAGAGGAAATAGGGTATGGTAGTTTAAAGTTACAGATTCCTAGGCTTAAATTTGAGATTTAATCCAGGCTCATGTCAAGCCAAATTCTAGGATGAGGGTACAATTAAGACTAAAAGTGGAACTTAGCCTACATCAGGAAGAGAGATCCCTATCATCACTTAAGACAGGAATCAAAGCTGTAAATGTATTTAGAGGTGGAAGAAGGACACAGTGGTATACATGGAAAATTTAAAAAAAAAAAAGGTATCTATAAAATCAATCATTAGATCATCCTTCTCTTACTCAGTGCTTTTCTGGAGAACTGGCATTCTGATAAAGTATGGACACTATCTTTTTTCTCAGCAGAGAGCTACTAAGTGAGTTGTCTGCAGCACTATGTCATGTTAATGTTCTCCTAACCTGTGAGATATGCTGATTATTTGAGCATTTATCATGTGGGAAAAGGAAAATAATGTTTTCTTAATAGGATACATTGACATATCTCAATGTCCTTCCTTTACTTTAAAAATAAATATCCTAGTTTCACCTAGGTATTTATTTGTCATGAAAAATACACCTCAGGACAACATTCTGCTTTTTTAACATTATCTCCTAAATGACAGACATCCTTAGCCAGGTTATGAGAAGCAAACAATAACAGCTTGTACTCTAAGTTTAACACCTGACAGAACCTCATCATGGCTCAGTTATCAGGGAACAGAGGGACAACGTTCTATGCACACCCATCCAAGCAGACAATGTGCGGGAATAAACACAGATCAGGAATTATGGCATCAAAAAAATGGCTCCCCTTAAATGAAAGCAATATGAGAACTCTCATTTTTGGGATGATATATTTAGTAGTACTTAATTTATTTTTAACAAAAGAACAAAAATAAATATTCTGGATTATTCTTTTTCCTCCCTTCCCTATGCTTACTTTTAAAAACAAACAACAACAAAAAAGGACCTAAAATTTGCTAAGTGCATTAGAGGATCTGCAGCACATTCTCACTTATAGCATCTGATGATCCTAAAACTATTACATTCCTGTTATAACTACCATTTTATAGAGACAGATGGTAGCTCATAGGTGGTATACCAGCTCATGGTCATAAGGTCCTGACTAATAAGTGGCAGAGTTAGGATTCAAATCTAAGTTTCTCTCTCTGGCTACTTGTCCAATGATCTTTTGTCACATCCAGAAGCCCACTGTGATGTTCTGTCAGCTAAATATCTCACATTTTGGGAAATGAGCTGATATAGGTCATGGCATTTTTTGATTGCTTTGGCAAAAGGGAGGAAAGTGCATCCAAAGTCAAGATCAATTGCTATATTTAGGGGACGGTGTTATTTGAGTCTGGAATCCATCTATGCATTGAAAGATGGACCATGAGATTCCTTAACTGACTCCAAGAAATGTCAAAAGTGAAGCAAAAAATAAGCCTGGGAACTAATTTTGTTTCCCCTCCAATGTTCTAAACTTCAAATTAGATTCAGTCCTGTAAAATCTAAGGCATACACCTAAGACTTGTTAGTGGCTTTATTGTGAATTAGTGGGTGAGATCAAAGGGATACACAGTTCTCTTCCTTTGTTGAAAACAGCAAGGTGACGGCAGGGGAGTATCAAGCCAGGAGTCTGAGTCCCAGCCAGCAACCAGAACAGAATAATCAATGACCAAAAATATTGTTAAGAGTTGCAAGTAGAAGTGTACAAGACTGAGAAGCAGCTTCCTGGTAAACAACTCGGTAGTAGATATAAAAACAAGACCAAAAATATTAGAAAATAGTGACCCTTGAAAGGGGTAGCCCTTCTTGTCCAACATAAATTTCCATAAAACTAATGAATTTGTCATAGAGCTGCCTGCACATGTTACTAGTAGTAACCACTTCCCTCATCAAAAAGGACAAGGATGTCATTTCAAGTATCTTACAAAATTCACAAATATAGAGAAAATTAGACTCAGGTGAATATATACAAAAAATCGCAAATGCTTCATTTCAAATCTCATTTTCACAAATTTTGCCATTCAAAGCAGTGAATTTTTGTTGTCATTATGTGAAACTTATTGAGTAAAATGCTAATTGTCTTCATGAATACACATATAGGCCCTTTATTTACATGAATATATTCACAGTAAATTATAAAGAGAAAATTGGTAAGTTTGCTTTATTTTCTTTGTGCATAAAATTTCATATATATTCAGAGTGGTGATCATACATGAGAAGGCAAAAAAGACTGAGTACTGTGCCTTGTATTAATGACTCTGATCTTAGCAATTCACACTGAAGTTAACAAATTCAACAGAACTTTTCTAAGTGCTAACTTAAAAGAAAATATAAGTAATTTACATTTTGTGTGTGCAAGATAAAATATAATATGGAGCTATCATTTCCCCAGAGAGCTACGAAAACAAAGTGAATCTACAGAATGTCAGAATAATATTCTGCAATTTATTTGTCTCTAGTTCACTGCCTATGTTTCAATTCATAAAATTTTCTTAGACATTTAATAGTGTCTAAGACAGACCAAAAAAAGTCCATGTATTTGGGATTAGAGAGTTTGGAGAAAAAAAAAGAGAGATTTTCAAGAATACGAGATAAATAAGAAAATTTCATTTGAAATAAAAAATATTGCATCTTAGCAACAATAAAATTATCTGGAGCTCCAGGTCAATAATATGCTTTTAATTGTTTTACAAAGTATAAAAACATTTTTCAAGTACTTAAATATCTATTTAAAGTATGGGTTTTTCCTAAATGATGTTTACTGCTGCATGGGTAGAATAGTAATAATAAAGCATAAATGTACTCTGAACTCACTATTAATTACATATCTGTAGAGATACAATTATTCACAATCTCCCCACATCTAAGTTAAACAAAGCACATGGCAAAAAAGTTCATTTCTACGGGCCTATCGCATTTTGTTACTATTTCATTCTTTATGTACTTTCTCTTTAAACATTTCTCAAAAAAAAAAAAAAACCCTCAAAAGGAACAAAATTGCTTTGCAAAGGCTTAGCTTGTTTAACACTATCTGAAATTTTATTTTCTATTTTTCAATTTATGTGTTTGTGTATGTACATGTTCTTTTGACTACAAAGAAAAATTAGGTCTGGTTCCAATGAAGCTAAGACATTTATTAACTTCAACAGTCTAACTTATAATTTAGAGCTTCTCTCAAAAGTAATTTCAATGAACCCACCTATCCCCTCCCCCCTCCCCCCCATGAATTAAGACCTCCTCCTGTAACTTAAAGAATTTTCTCACCATTCTGTCATTCAGGAACCATAGGCACCTCTAACTTTGGTGAGATTTTATTTGCTGAATGACCCTCAGTGAAGTTAAAAAGAGTCAAGATCACTCATTAAAAATATGACCCCTAAATTAGGGCTCCTGAATGCTAATGAAAAGAAATCCATGAATTGACAAAAAATATTATTTTATCCTTCTTTTTAACCTTGAGTCTCTATGTTGCTTCTATGCTAGCACTCAGAATAATGATCCTTCAGCTGATAAAAGTGAAGAACTAAGTACACTTTCTTGCCACTAGTGGGTGAGCATGAAAAAGGACAAGGCAATGCACAATGATCATCTACGGAACATAATCAATAGCACACAGTTAGCAAAAAATAAAATCTAGGGGCGCCTGGGTGGCTCAGTGGGTTAAGCCTCTGCCTTTGGCTCAGGTCTTGATCTCAGAGTCCTGAGATCGAGCCCCACACCAGGCTCTCTGCTCAGCAGGGAGCCTGCTTCCTCCTCTCTCTCTGCCTGCCTCTCTGCCTACTTGTGATCTCTGGCTGTCAAATCAATAAATAAAATCTTTTAATAAATAAATAAATAAATAAAATAAATCTACTAGTATTTGAACCAACAGCAAAGTCTTCAATGAGTAATTCATGGAAATTTGATATGTATGCCATACATTTGATATGTAGCCATCCTACTAAAGTGGTCCTGGCACAGCAAACCCAGGAACCCCAGAGCCTACATTTGGTCCATAAAGTAAATCCATAAGTAGATGGTCTAGTTGATAAAAAGAACAGTATTTCAGCCAAGCCACTTTAAACATCTATTTTTTTTCTATTTTTATTTTTCAATTCTTAAGAGAATGATATCAATCACAACATGATAGAGGGTTTTAATTTAGGGCCAAAAAGTAGTGGTTTTATACAGTATGAACAATCTGTCTAGATTGCACAGGTAATTCTATCTTCAGCTCCTACTCAACATTTACCCCAAATCTTCCACTTTGCAAATTCTTATTATTATGTATTAATATATTGCTCCCCTTGTTTATATTTAAGCTTCCTGAGATACTGATAATCTTTTTTTTTCTAACAAGTATTTTTTTTTTTATTTAAACATTTCACTGATTTACTACATAATAATATACTTAGGGTAATAATATGCTTTATCATCCAAACTGGGATACTTTTGAAAGTGAAAGGAGAGCTACTGATAATAACCTGGAGACAGGTTATACAAGGACTACCCCATGCAAAACTTATTTCCATCATCCTATGTCTATCATAAATCTGTGCAGATCTCTCCAAGGTAGTACTATAATCACACTCCAAATATACATTAGACTTCAGTGGCTAGAGACTAATGTAAGTCTTCTCTATGGCAGTGGTCCTAATCAAAACAACAAAATGCCATCCTAGAACTGATATTTTAAAAATGAAGACAGGGAGATAGGAATTTGGGCAGGCAATAACACAAAGTTAACAATTATGTTAAAGGTTACTATAAAACACATAAGCCATGGGTTAAACAAATTTTAGAGTATCTAAGACCTGTTTGGGAAAAGGTCGGCATGGGCACGGAGTCTTGATGCTGAAGTGCTTTCTGTGACAATTGGCCCATCACTGAATCTTCCAGAAATCTAACAGACCAAGGTCTTTCCCTTCTCCCTTATCTTACTTAAAGGCTAATGACATACCACATATTAGCTTCAGGTTTAAAACATACTGATTCAGCAACTCTTTACCTTACACAGAGCTCACCATGGTAAGTGTAGTTACCACCTGTCACCATACAATGTTATTGTAATATTATTGACTATATTCCCTATGCTGTACTTTTCATCTCCATGACTTATTTTATAACTGGAAACCTGTACTTCTTAATCCTCTTCATCTATTTCATTTATTCCCCTGTCCACCTCCCCTCTGGCAACCACAAATTTATTCTCTGTACTGAAGAGTCTGGGTTTTCTTCTTTAGTTTGTTTTGTCTTTTTTATTCGATATATAAGTGAAACCATATGGTTTTTGTCTTTTTCTGACCAATTCACTTAGTATAATATATTCTCAGTCCATCCATTTTGTAGCAAATGGGAAAATCTCATTTCTTTTCCATGGTTATGTACACATATATCTATATATCTACACACACACACACACACACACACACACCACATCTTTATCCATTCATCTATTGATGGGGATGGGGGTTGTTTCCATATCTTGGCTATTGTAAATAATGCTGCAATAAACATAGGGTGCATTTATCTTTTCGCTAACAGGTATTTTATGTGCCTAAAATGAATCATTCATTATGGGGGACACAAAATAAATTGTAGTTGTATCCTACCTTCAAGGTAGTGGTAAAAAGTGACAAGTACTAGAAGAATGTAGAAAAAGACATCGATTTTTTAAAATTATGAATAATAAGAAGCCATGGATACGAGCAAAAAAGATAAATGTACATGATAACATGTGTTTATATTTGCTTGATGAGAAATAGTTTAAGGGAAAAACTAAATGTAGCAATGGTGTTAAGTAAGAAAGCTTGTCCCGAGAAAAGATGAAAACTGAGGTCCTCACAAGAGGAGGAGGATGTGCAGAAATCATAGCTGGGACTTTTACTAGCAGAGAGGCAAGTAAAAGATTATAACAGACACTTTTAATGGGGTCAAAAACTGGTTCTTGGGAAATAAAATTTCAGATATCACAATGGTTTGTGGCCTTCCAAACTCAATGTTACTGAGAAAAATCTTATTCTTCAGTATTTAATTAATTGTATAGTTTCTTAATCACATGAGCAGCAATGACATGGAGTTCTTAAAAAATTACATAAAGTGTATGCAAGATGAGTGCTACAAAATGTTGGTAAATGCATAGCACTGAGTAGAAAAACTCTTAATTGATTGCTCAATATTAAAGTCACCATGAATGGTGGCTACTGTGTATCTTAGCTGCCATTAGCTGTCTTTATCAATATTGTCTGTATTTGATCTTAAGAGATTTTGTGCATAATTTGGGCTATGAGAACGAAATAAAATTTATATGTATTTTTAATTTAATTCTACATAAGTTACACAAGCCATCATGTCAGTTACTGAAAATAAAATGTCAACAATGCCTAAATGAATATATAACAGCTCACTTGACATTGGTTTTCCTATATCAAGCAAAATTTTAAAGTTAAATTCATTAAAATAAACTTTAAGAATTTAATTTTCAAGGTTTTCCTTTTGCTTTTCAAAAAGCAATTTGAATTATTTTTTAAATTTGATTACACTATTACTAGTATTTACACAGTTAACTAATTTCCAATTATAATTTGATGTATTACAATTTATTTACTGTAACTAATTACAAGTTACTCAATAAATGTGGCTATAAAGTTAAGTTAAAGCTATAGTTGACCCAGGGACTATGTGCTCTAAAACCCCCCACCTCTGCCTGCATACACACCAGCCACCTGACCAATGTGATCCTCATCTGAAGTGACCAAGGATACCCTGGGATAGTACTTACACCATCTCTAACTATCGCACAAAAGTGGCCCCAGTACAGCATACCGTGGGACTCTCCTGCCAGACCATATCTGTATCAGCTCCAGCTGGCAGGCCAAGGCAGAACCAGCAGAGTGTGACTTGGGCAACTCTAGCCATCCTCCTAAAGTGGTCCTGGCACAGCACACTCAGGAACCCCAGAGCCTACACTTGGTCCAGTTCCAGGTGTCAACACAGCTCGCCTGTCAAAGCCACCAGGGATACAGATTTTATACAGGGGTTGCTCCTACCTGAGCCCCCTCCTTCAAGTCTGGAAGAGGAAGCTATTCCACCTAATTTGTAGAAACAAAAATAAAAGTCAAACAAAATGAGGAGACAGAAAACTAAGCCCCAAACAAAAGAACAAGATAAGACCCAGAAAAAAAGACATAATGGAAAAGAAATAATTAATGTTCTTGACAAAGAGTTCAAAGTAATGGTCATAAAATTGTTCACCAAATTTGGGAGAAGAATAGAGGAACACAGTGAGAATTTGAACAAAGAGTTAGAAAGTTTACAAAAGAACCCATCAAAGCTGAAAAATATAATAACTAAAATGGAAATATACTAGAGGGAGCCAACAGCAATTTAAATGATGAAAAAAAAAAAAAGGATCAGCGATCTGGAAGATGGGGTAGTGGACATCACCTAATCAAAACAGCAAACAGAAAAAATAATTTCAAAAATAACAATAGTTTAAGGGAACTCTGGGACAACAATAAGCATTCTAGCATGCACATCACAGGAGTCCCAGAAGGAGAAGAGAGAGAGAAACAGACAGAGAAAGAGAGAGAGAGAGAGAAAATGGCAGAAAACTTACTTGAAGAAATAATGGCTGAAAACTTCTCTAACCTGTGGAAAGAAAAAGATATCCAAGTCTAGGAAGCACAGAGCATCCCAAAGAAAATGAACCCAAAGAGATCTACACATAGTATAAATAAAATGGCAAAAATTAAAAAGAGAATCTCAAAGGAAGCAAAAAAAAAAAAAAAAAAAAAGTCACATGCATGGAAAACCCCATAAGACTATTAGCTGATTTTTCAGCATAAACTTTACTTTTTATGTATTTTTAATTGACAGATGGGAGTGACAGGATATACTTGAAGTAATGAAATGGGAAGACAACCAGAAATTCTGTACCGAGGCAGGTTATCATTCAAAACTCAAGAAGAAATAAAGTTTCCCAGATAAACAAAAACTAAAGGAGCTCATCACCATTAATCAGGCCTTACAAGAAATGCTAATGGGTCTTCTTTAAGTGGAAAAGTAAAGGCCATAACTAGAAATAAGAAACTATATTAAAAAATGTTCACTGATAAAGGCAAATACATAGTAATGAGAGTGGATCAGTCACTTAAAAAGCTAACATTGAGATGAAAACACAAAAATAGTAAAATCAACTATAATAAATAGGTAAAGTTAATAAAATACTTAAAGGATATAAAAAAAAGATGTAAAATATTACATCAAGAACATAAAACATGAACGGGAGTAAAAAGGTAATACTTTTAGGATGTGTTTGAACTTAAGTGACTATCAAATTAAACAGACACTCTAGATATAGGTTCATATACATGCACTTCATGATATCTACAAACCAAGCACACAAGATACATAAAAAAATATAGAGTAAAAAAACCCAAACATAACACTAAAGAAAGCCATCAAACCACAAAGGAAAAGACCCTGAGAAGAAGGCAGGAACAGAGAAGAACTCCAAAAACTAAACTAAACAAAAGAAAACAAAAACAAAAACAAAAACAAAAAACCGAAAATGGCAATAAGTACAAACATAATGAATCATTACTTTAAATGTAAATGGACTAAATGTTCCAAACAAAAAACATTAGGTGAATGGATATAAAAATAAACAAACAAAAAAACAAGACCCATCTATATGCTGTCTGTAAGAGACTCACTTCAGATCTAAAACACACACAAATTAAAAGTGAAGGGATGGAAAAAGATATTCTGTGTGAATGGAAATGAAAAGAGTGCTGGAGTAGCAGTGCTCAGAGAGACAAAAGAGACTTTAAAACAAAGACTGTCACAAAATGCAAAGAAGAACATTTTATTATAATAAAGAAGTCAAAGAAGAGGACATAGAATTCATAAATATTTATGTACCCAGCATAGGGGCACTGACTATATAAAGCAAATATTAATAGACATAAAGGGAGAAATTGACAATAATGCAATAATAGGAGACAACTTTAATACCCTATTTACATTAACAGATCACCCAGACAGAAAATCCATAAGGAAGCACTGGCTTTAAATGACACAATAGACAGACTGACTCAGTAGATATATAGACACACTGCATCCAAAAGGAGTAATATACATTCTTCTCAAATGCACAGGAACCATTCTCCAGGATAGTTCACATAAAGAAAAAAATGAAAAGGCAAAAACACAAAGGAATCAACAAAGAAATCAAACAAGAAATCAAAAACACCTTGAGAAACATGAAAATGGGAATAGAACTTTCCAAAATCTATGGGATGCAGAAAGAACTGTTATAAAAGAGAAACTCATTAGCAATACAGGTCTACCTCTCACAAGAAAAATCCCAAGTCAACAATCAAACTTTAAGGGAGTGGCGCCTGGGTGGCTCAGTGGGTTAAAGCCTCTGCTTTCGGCTCAGGTCATAATCCCAGGGTCCTGGGATTGAGCCCCGCATCGCATCGGGCTCTCTGCTCAGCAGGGAGCCTGCTTCCTCCTCTCTCTGCCTGCCTCTCTGCCTACTTGTGATCTCTGTCAAATAAATAAATAAACAAAATCTTTAAAAAAATAAATAAAAATAAAAAAAAAACTTTAAGGGAACAAAAAACAAACAAACAAACAAACAAAACAACAAAACCAGAGGAAGACCAAAGTTAGCAAAAGGAAGGGGATAATGAAGATCACAGGAGAAATAAATGAACTAGAAACTAAAAAACAAAACATCAACAAAAACAAAAACAAACAAACAAACAAAACCCCCACACATAATTCTGTTGATCAACAAAACCAAGAGTTGGTTCTTTGAAAAGATAAATGAAACCTATAAACTAGCCATAATCATCAGAAGAGAAAGAGGGCCCAAATAAAATCAGGAATGAAAGGGGATAAGTTACTAGTGACAAAGAAGTATAAGAGACTGCCACAATTATATGCAAACAAATTAGAAAACCTAGAAAAAAATGGATAAATTCCTAGAAATGCACAATCTTCAAAGACTGAATAATGAAGATACAGGAAATGTTATTAGGCCAATTAGAATTTTTTAAAAAATCCCCCAAAACAAAAGTCCAGAACTGGACAGCTTCACAGATGGTTCTACCAATCATTTAAAGAAGAGTTGCTACCTATACTTCTCAAATTATTCCAAAAAACTGAGGAGGAAGGAATGCTTCCAAATTCATTTTACAAGGCCAGTAAGTACTACACTGACAGCAAATCCGAAGACACCACACAAAAAGAAAATCACATGTTGGTGTCTCAGATGAACATAATGCAAACCTCTTCAACAAAATATTAGCAAACCTAATTCAACATAACATTAAAAGGAGCATATATTATGATAAAGTGATTTATCTCAGGGATGGAAGAATGGTTCTATGCTCACGAATCAACATGATGCATCACATCAACAAAACGAAGAATAAAAATCATATGATTTTCTCAACAGATATAGAAAAAGCATATCACAAAATTCAACTTTCATTTATGTTAAAAACTCTCAACAAAGTGTGTATGGAAGGAACAACATAATAAAGGATATACATGTCAAACCCACAGCCAACATCACATTCAATGGTGAAAAACTGAAAGCTTTTCCTTGAAGTTCAGAAACAAGATAAGGATGCCCAACCTTGTCACTTTTATTCAATATAGTATTAGAAGTTCTAGCCAAAGCAATTAGATAGTTTAAAAAATTTTAAATAATAGCCAGATTGGAAAGGAAGAAGTAAAACTGTCACAATTTGCAGATGGTATTACACTATACGTAGAAATCCCTAAAGACTCCAACAAAAAACTATTAGAATTAACAAATGAATTCTGCAAAGTTGTAGGATACAAAATTAACTTACAGAGAAATTTATTGTGCTTCCATACACTAATAACTGTGAGGAAAAGATATTAATGAAGCAATCTCATTTACAACTGCATCAAAACAAATAAAAAGCCTAGCATTAAATTTAACTAAGGAGGTGAAGACTTGTATTCTGAAAACTATAAAACACTGATGGAAGAAACTGAAGACAAACACAAATAAATGGAAAGATACACTGTGCTCACAGACTGGAAGAATACTATAAAAATGTCCATACTACTCAAAGCAATCTACAGATTCAATACAATTCCCATCAATATACCGATGACATTCCTCACATAACTAGAACAAAGAATCCTTAAAATTTATATGAAGCCATGAAAGACTCAAAATAGCCAAAGTAATCTTGAGAAAGAACAAAGGTGGAGGTATAATGGTCCCTAACTTCAAGCTATACTACAAAGCTACAGTAATCAAAACAGTATTGTACTGGCACAAAAACAGACACATGGATTAATGAAATAGAGACCCAGAAACAAATATACACATATATGGTCAATTAACCTATGACAAAGGAGGCAAGAATAAACAATGAAGAAAAGAAATTCCCTTCAATAAATGATTTTGGGGAAACTGGACAGCTACATGTAGAAGAATGAAATTTAACCGTTACCTTATACCATATACAAAAATAAATTGAAAATGGACTAAAGACTTGAATGTAAGACCTGAAACCATAAAACCCCTAGAAGAAAACATAGACAGTAACCTTTTGATACGGGTCTTAGCAACAGTTTATTTTTTGGACCAGTTTTCTAAGGTAAGGGCAACAAAAGCCTAAAATAAACAAATGAAATCATATCAAAGTAAAAATCTTTTGCACAGTCATACATTCAATAAGGTGTTAACATCTAAAATAAAGAATTTATACAACTTAATACTAAAAAAAAAGCAATCTGATTAAAAAATGGATAAAGAAGTTTGACAAACATGTTTCCAACGACATACAGATGTCTAACAGGCATGTGGAAAGATGTTCAACATCACTAAACATCAGGGAAATATGCAAATCATACCAGTCATACTGGCTATTATCAAGAAGACAAAAAATAACAAATATTTGGGAGTCTGTGGAGAAAAAAGAACTCCAAAGCACTGTTGGTGGGAATCTAAATTGGTGCAGCCACCATGGAAATTATAGAAGTTCTCCAAAAAATTAAAAATAGATTACCTGTGGTCCAACAATTTCACTTCTGTTTATTTATCCAAAGAAAATGAACACACCAATTTGAAGATATATGCACCCTATGATTACTGGAGCATTATTTACAACAGCCAAGCTCTGGCAGCAACCTAAATGCCCCACAATAGATAAACGCATAAAGATGTGCTAGGTACATACAATGGAATACTACTCGACTGTAAAAATGAATGACATCTTGCCATTTGCAACAACATGGATGGACTTAGAGACTATCACGCTAAGTGAAATAAGTCAGAAAGAAAAAGAAAACAAAAACTCTATTATTTCATTCATAGATAAAATCTAAAAAATAAAAGAAACAAAACAGAATCACAAGTACAAGAAACAAACTATAGGTTACTGGAGGGGGTAGGAGTTGGGGGTAACAAATAAATAAACAAATAAATTTGGTAAAGTGGAATAATAGGTATAAACTTCCAGATATAAAAGAAATAAATCATGAGGATATAATGTACACTTCAGGGACTATAGTCAATAATATTGTAGTAACTTCGGCACAGTGACAGATGATAATCAGACTTACCATGGGGATCATTTTGAAACATGTAAAAATATCAAATCACTATGATATATACCTGAAACTAATATTATCTTGTATATCAATTAACTTTAAAAAATGACATTCATAAAATATAGTATTTCCTCCAAAAAGGACAAAAGGTAAGGATCAGAAACAATTGAAAATTATAAAAATAAAAGCAACATTGTGTTAAATAACAGTAACTTCACAGTATCAGATATAAACTGAAGAGTTAAATCAATCCTTACTTTATTATTTCCATTAATATTCTATCTTTCGTTGCTGATAATTGGTAAACTCAAGGTCTGTGGGATACATCTGCTTCCCTACATTTATGCATTCTCTCATTTGAAATGCCCTGCCTCCTTTCCTCTATTTATGTAAATCCTTAACTGTTAAAATCCAGTTCAATTTTTCCTATATCATTTAAACACTTTCAGTTCATAAACATGTTAATAGCTTTGAATTCCATTCCTAGAATATTAAGTATGTTTCATACGTAATTGCCATTTAATTATGCCTTGCTTGTACTTTGACTCATTCAATCAAAGTACCTACTACCGGCTAGGCACACTGCTACAGCTAGAAACAGGACAGTAAACAAGGCAGATGCAGTCTTGGTGTGGTTAAGGCTCCCCAGTCATTGGAAAATAGAACTTCAAACACAGAGTCATCCTGCAGGGTAACAGGGCCATGAAAAAAGACCCAGTGATATGGAGACATGATGCTACCCAAAGAGGATGCAACCTCGGAGAGGTTCCAGTTCCAAGAACACAGCACAGGAAGTCCCAAGTCACCTTCCCAGAAAGAGGATAATTTCAGAAAGAGGACAATTAAATACTGAAGAACACCCATGGACTAATGGAGAGCTCTGGCTGTTTGTGATAGAAAGACTGAATGGCATACTGCTGCTTTTTGCAAACAATTAATTCCACTCTAAACTCAGAAGATCCATGACAGCTGGGAGTGTATTTAATAGAAGCTCAGTAAAGATCTGTTTGAATGCGTGAACTGGAAGCGAGGAGTGGACAGAGTGGGGATTGAGCCAGAACTCAGTATTTGCAAAGGAAAAGTTGTAGTCCTCAAATAAAAGAGATTGTTAGTTAGCAACAGACTGTATAAATTAGTGCATAGTATATCTTAAAGTGCCCAGATTTTCTTTATGTGTCCCATAATGCTATCCACAGAAGTGGAATCAGCAGAATTTGCAGAAGCCCTTCTGCGACTATGTGAAACAACTTACACATTAATAGAAAATATTTCTGACCTCTTTAGAAGATGTGAAGAGAGGCACTCATCTGGAAAATGTGAATTTGAGCCTAAATATTTCTTCACTGTTGAAGAAATTTTAAAGATTTTGTTTTAAAGATTTGTTTTAGCCGAACTTCATGAGAGATTACAAGCAGGAATATGTGATACATTCATTTCTTCCAGAGGGAAGGTTGCTAACGTTATTAGAATTTTGTTTATTTGGATAATGCATACAAGGGTGAATCACAGGGGTTTTCTCTACTTGGACTTTATGATCTATAATTAGCAAACACAGATTGCCAATCTTGTAGCAGCCTCTGAGTCAGAGATGTGATTTCAGTTAGAATAATCAGCCAACAGATAAGCAATTCTAACTTATTTTGGTAGGAGCCTGGGTCACAAACTGTGTGGAAAATTAACAGAGCAGGCGTTAAAAATTAACTGATGAGAACTTGTGAATTCCAGAAATTTACTACCATGTGCTGAAGACCATTATGATTTTTCAGGCAGTGTCCTTAAAAAAAAAAAGAAAGAAATGTAGCGAGAGAACAAAGGACTGTCTTCTCATGATAAATTTGTTTCAAACAGTTAAAATGAAAACATCACAGGAAACAAACAAGGGAAATGAACTAGCACATGGGATTCCTATTAGAGACCAGTTCTGAACACAGCTGCACCTACGACTTCTCTGGGGACAAGTGAATGGTAAACCTGTAAAGCGACTAGCTACTTACCTCTTAAACTAGGTAAATTACAACATTGTTTTTCTTCTCTGCCTTCTCCCTTATCTTACATTACACGGAAAAATCACTAGCTAGGACTACTTACGACATGGGAAAAGACAACCCATAATATGGGTGAGGAATCTCAATATATTCATCCACTAACAGCCAATCTATAAATCACTGACCAGCTGGGAGCCTGCTACCAAGCCTGCTAAACCAGCCCCTTGCTGTGGCATCACCTACATGTGATGTACGATTAGCTTGTTCTGAACTTGGTTCAGAGAGAATGTTACCTTCCGTGTCTTTGCGCCTCAACTATTAGGAACTGAAGGCACACTGATCTTTCTTAATAAATAAATGTAAATGCTGAACACATAAGATAGATACCCTTACACAATTAAAAAAAAATTCAAGGCTTCTTACATATAAAATATTGGTTTTCAAGAGACCATAACATAAATGGGAGAAAATATCTTTATTTTCACTAACTTCAACTAAAATTTGGTGTTTTCTTGAGTCATGAAAGCAAGCAACAAATCATGGTGTTAATACACCTGTGACTCTCTCGCCAATAATACTACTAAATATTTTAATATCACATTACAGTATTGGGGATATGTCAAAAATATCATTTACGATTATCAGTCCTTTAAAGCTATAACAGTTAATTCCATCTTTCTTCAGCTCTTATCACTTAACATATTCACTAAGTCAAAATTTGGGATTTTAAAATATTTTAATAACTGGTAGTGTTTTCTCTATAATTCTAGCATTTTGCTTCATACATTTGATACAGTATGATGAGAACCAAGACATTCATCAGAATGCCAAAGAGATGTGTGACACACAGAAACACATGATTAAGAAGCACCAGTCATGAGGCGCCTGGATGGCTCCTTGATCCCTGTTTTCAGAGGGAAAAACTGTTACTAACCAAGTCTGATCATACTAAAAGCCCAAGAGAAGATTCCCAAAGAATAGATGTTTGCAACAGTTTTAAAGATTTCGTGTTTGAACAAAAATTAATATAATTAAGAGGTTTTACTAGTTAGCTTTGCTCTTATAAAAATCAAATTACATTGTTTCTAATTCAGTTATTCCTCACTAAAATTAAATTGCAGCTATTAAATATGATTTTGAAATTTTTGAATTATGTTAGATGTGAAGCAGAATGATTTAGATAAATTACTGTCACAAGCTGTTGACAAGCTAAGTTAGAAAACAAAACTATAATAGTTGTTGAACACTAAGTAATCACTTCCCCTCTCTAATATATGTGGATCAGTGCCACTGGAAAACTCTGATAGTAATATCATGGCTTCCTGGATATGAGAATATTTTAAATTCTAATAGCAGATGTTGAATTCAGTGGCTTGGAGGATGGATTTTGGAGTTAGAACTGGCTTTTAATGCTGATTATACCATTTACCATTTATGCGACTTGAGTCTCAATTTTGAGGCCTGAAAAATTAGGACAAAATACCTACCTCACAAATTTATTCTGAAGACTGAGTTAACAAGTGTAAAAGAATGAGCACATCATACAGAAAAAGGGAATCCGTTCATAACTGGGAACTGATCACAAGAGCGGCACCAGGAGTAGGAGGAGAAATGGAAGGGAAATAGCAGAAAGGGTATGAAAATACCATTCTTTAGAACTGGTCATGGGATTCTCCTGAAAGCAAAACTACTGGAAGCAATTAAATGAAACTGTTAGCATCTGAACAGAAACCCTCTCTTCAGCATTTGAGGCATCTGAAGGAGGTAAGTGATGTGGGGTGGGGGGAGCAAGAACTTCAGAAAAATCTCAGTCAGAAATAAGCCCAGAAAAATATTGCCATGTTCTCCAAGATGATAAAAAGAAACATTGATTTTTATATAAATCAGGGCAGTGTGAGCTTGTGGCAATTAATTTAATAAAGCTTTGGAGGTGTTGATATCTTGTGTGCTGGAGTTTAAAATGCAAAAATCAAACTGCTTTCCCTCTCAGTTTGCTCCAGGTCAATAATAGAAAATAGCCAAAATTATGCAGATTGAATTGCTAACATGCTGAAACAATTCAGGAAAAGCAAGAGAAGTTTTGGCACTAAAGACTTAGTTTAATGGATTTATGGTCTAAAATCTATTAGACAGTCTTTGAGAAATCAATTTTCTATACTCAGATTCTACGTATCCTCTCCATCCATGTTCCCTACATTCTTTCCTCTGAAATAATGAATAAAATGCCAAGATGACTAAAATAGGATCAGATGTTCAGTAGGCTGAGGAGATCAAAATACGCCTAAACCCGAAAATGTATCTGACACGCTCCAAGTGTTGGACACTTGTAGTGTTAGCAATTAGTTGTAGATCTCCTCAGATGAGGACTGTGGTGAGCATTTTGGGGGCGGGGGGAGGGGGTAGTGGTGACTCAGGAAGGAGAGGGAATGTTCACTCCTGTCGGTTAACCCTTACACACAACTGAGGTTCATTGTTCACTGGACTGAGGAGAAAAGCAGAGTCAGAATGACCACAGTCTTCTAAGCAGGGAAAGGAATCTGGCCTTTCATTTGTTGACTTGACCTTTTTCACTGCCTAGTGAACAAAATCTGTATTTCCATACTGAATAGGATCTTCAGATAGAAATTCCAGGTAGACAAATAGCAGAGCTCTAAATGAGAAATCAGAAAAAAAAAAAAAAAACACAAAAAAACAACTGGATTCATATTCTTTTTCTTAAATGCCATGTGAGCTGGGGCAAGAAATATAACCTCCTAATCTTAGCCCCTTCATCTGTAAACGAATAGTTTAGATTAAACAAATTACCGGCGACCCCATCTGCTCTCAAATTCTCTGAACCACTAGGCAAGATAAAACAATGAACTAATTTAGTAATGGTCTTTCAGCGTAACTAGGTTGCTATAATCAGGAGTCTCCTGAAATACATTATTTTTCTCCACTTCTGTTTTGAATAATTTTTTTTTTTTTTTCTATCACAACAGTATAACAGCCCTGAATGCCTTCGGTCAAATATGTTAAAATTCCCTACAGCACACAGTCATCTTGATTAAAATATCAACAGTTTATTACAGAGGGAGTGGTTCCAAAAAACCAATAATGCTCTTCTGGTAGCAGGTGTTCCTGAATTTTATTCAAATGGCTAGCTGAAAAGATGCAAAAGTTCTTTGTTTCCTAATGAGGCTAGACAGACTTTAACCCAAGAAAACCAATCGTCAAACACCAGTAAATTTAAAAACCCCTTTGAATTCTTCATCATGTACTAAAATCTACATATTACTCATCGTTGATTAACCCCATCATAAAACAAGTCACTACATAAATAGGTAAAATTAAATATATTTGTAAAACCAAGTTGACTTTTATGTAACGCAACTCTGTTCCACCCCTGAGTACTTGTTTCATTTTTTCGCTTTAAATCTTAGATGGTCTGAAAAGCAATACATTTGGTGAGAAATTTAATGCTGAATGTAAATGAGTAAAAGTAAAAGGTAAGTAGAAATGATAAATGTTATCAAGAATGAGTATACTATTTAAAAAAAAAAAAGAATCACTAAATTCAGAAAAAGACTCAGCCAATGTTATTTTAATTTAAATTACCAACATCCAACTTTCCTCCATAGAAAGACAGAAACAAAACTGATTACGTAACATTCTAATCTTAACTTTTTAATCACCTGAGTTCAAGTCCGAGCTCATCCACTTTCTTACAACCTTTAACTTAAGTCCCTCTGAGTTTTAACTGACTCACCATAAATGAAGGGAACGAAATCACAGAGATCACAACTAGTCCCCATGCACTAAGTCCTACTCACAAATTGGTTTGGCCCAAGAAATGAGTTATCATTATATCCTCCTATGTACTAAATTATTCATTTCATTTAAAAAATTCAGTTATATTTTAAAAAGTTAATTCTCTTGAAAAATTCATTGTGTGTGTGTGTGTGTACATTTTTTACACATATAACTAAAGCAAACTCGAAGGAAAGAAAAATTAATTTCTCAATAAAATATTTTCCCATCTTCTTGTAATTCACCCATCACTTCAAGACACAAACATTACATTTGCTCCAAACACATCACTTTAGTGAAAATGAGTTCTCATGTGACTGTAAGCAAGAAATATAAAAGAAAAATGTAATATATAGAATAAGTAAAATTGTACCATTCTTTACTAATTGCTTCCTAAACAAATCGCATTGCTTTCCTGGTATTTCCTAAATTCACACCTTTATCACAAGAGTAGTTTTAAGGACCACATATACCCACGCTAAGAACTATTACTCCTTTTGTTTTCCTAAAAAAGAAAATATTCCATGATTTCATCCCATGAAAATGGATCTCACTAAAATAGAATCTGCATTTCATTAAGAAAGCAGAACTTTTTAACATCAGTGGAAAAAATCCTGGTAAGAACATAAGGATTCAAAGTCCCAGTCTGTCACTTAACTGGTTATGTAGCCATAGGATGGGCAGGTTATTTCTATGAGACCCCTTTGCCCACCTTCAGTGAAATAGGGTTAACATTCTTTAACTCAGAGGGCTGTGCTAAGAATTACAGGAAATTGTATTAAGAGTTGATGTATCTACTATTGTGGTTGTGATGTGTAATCAATACTGTCCTTTAAAATTATAGTGTCATTAAACGATTACTCAATGGTTATGTGCCTTTTGCATCCGATTTCATGTATACATTTCAGAGTTAAGATTACAAATTTTCCAGATCAGACTTTTCACTGAATTAAAATTGACATACATGATTATATTAGTTTCAGGTGTATAGCATACTGATTTGATATTTTTACATATTATGAAATGATCACCTGGAGAGGACTAGTTACCATCTGTTAGTTTACAAACTTTCTACAGTGTTATTGACTGTATTCCCTATGTTGTACATTACATGCCCACGAGTTATTTTATAATTGGAAGTTTGTACCTCTTGATCCCCTCTGCCTATTTCAACTGTCCCCTGACCCCCTCCCCTCTAGCAACCACCAGTTTGTTGTATCTATGAGTCTGTCTTTCTCTTTGGTTTTATTTAGTTGCTTTATAGATTCTACACATAAGTGAAATTATATGGTACTTGTCTTTCTCTGACTTACTCACTTAGCACAATGCCCTCAAGGTGTATCTGTGTTGTTGCAAATGCCACGATTTCATCCCCCCCCCTCCTTTTTTATGGCTGAACAACATTCTGTTATATAAATATACCATATCTTCTTTAACATCTATCTCTCAACAGACACTTAGGTTACTGCCCTATCTTGGCTATGGTAAGTAATGCTGCCATCAACACAGGCATGCATATATATATTTTTCCAATATTGTTTTTGCTTTCTTTGTATAAATACCCATAAGTGGAATTGCTGGATCATATGGTAGCTCTATTTTTTTTTTTAAGAAAACTTCATACTGTTTTCCAGTGGCTGCACCAGTTTGCATTCCCACCAACCGTGCACAAGGGCTCCCACATCCTCACCAAGACTTGTTATTTCTTGTGTTTTTGATAAAAGCCATTCTGACAGGTCTGAGGTGACAGCTCACTGAGATTTTGATAAGGCAGCATATAGAAGAATCTTGCTTTTCATATCCATTGAGCCACACTCTGTCTTTTGATTGTAGACTAGTTCATTTACACTTCAAGTAATTATTGATTAAGTATGGATTTACTGTCATCTTGTTAATTGCTTTCTGGCTATTTTTGTTACTCATCTCTGTTCTTTTCTTGGTTTGTTCCTTTGTGTTTATTTTCTTAACATTTAGATTCCTTTGTCTTTTACTTTTGTGTTCTTAACTCTAAGTTTTTTATTTGTGGTTACTGTAAGGTTCACATACAAGACATATTTAACAGTCTCCTTTAAGTTGGCAGTAAGTTAATTTTGAACATATTCCAAAGCTTTATATTTTTACTCCCCTCCTGTGCATTTTATATCTTTGATGACACATTTTACATCTTTTTGTGTTATTTATCCCTTAACTAATTATTGCAGTTTTAACTAATTTTACTACTTTTGTCTTTTACCCTTTATACTCACTTTGTAAGGTGTCAATCAGTATCTTGATGACTTGTCTTTTCCAGTTCAGTTTTCAACTTCATGTATTTTCCTACTAGCATTTGTGCCTTTCTCTTTTTAGCTTAGATGACCCTCTTTAACATTCCCTATGTGTATAGTCGGGTTCAGTGGTGATGAACTACTTTAGCTTCTGTCTCCGGGAAAACTCTTAATCTTGTCTTCAACTCTGAATGGGTCGGGAGTCTTCCCTTCAGCACTTTGCATCTATTGTGCAGTGCACGACCTTCTGACCTGTAACCTTCCTGCTGAGAAACCTGCGGGTAACCTTATAATGGTTCCCTTTCATACAAGTGTGTTGCTTTTCTCTGGCTTTTAATATCTTCTCTTTATTATTAATTCTTACCATTTTAATTATAATGTGTCTCAGTGTGTTTCTCTTTGGGTTCATCTTTTCTCTTTTTTCAAAAGATTTGTTTATTTGAGAGAGAGAGCAGAGGGAGGAACAGAAGGAGAGAATCTTCAAGCAGACTTCCCGCTGAGTGTGGAGCCTGATGTGGGGCTCGATCCCACATCCCATGAGATCACGACCTGAACCCAAACCAAGAGCTTGTCGCTCAACTGACTGAGCCACCCAGGCATCCCTGGGTTCCCCTTGTCTGGAACTCTCTGGGTTTTCTGGACTTGGATATTTGTTTCCTTCCTGGAATTAGGAAAAGTTTTCTGCCATCATTTCTTCGAGAATTTTTCTGGCCCTTCCTCCCCTCCTCCTTCTGGGACTCCTATCATGAAAATGTTATTCTGCTTCATACTGTCCTGGAGGTCCCTTAAGGCGTCCTGTCTTTTTGAAAATTCTTTTTTGCTTTCATTTTCCTGCTGTGATTGGGTGTTTTCCATTGCTCTCTTTCTGGTTCACTGACTCGTGCTTCTATTCCATCCGTTCTGCTGTTGAACCCCTACAGGGTTATTTCTCAGTGCCGTTTTAACTTCTGCTCAGTTATTTTCTTCTATTTTTCTATCTCTTTGTTGAAATTCCTGCTGTGCTCATCCGTTCTTCCACCAAGATCAGTGAACATCTTTATGGCCATTACTATAAATTCTTTATTAAGGGTGTTGTTTATCTCAGTTTCATTAAGGTCTTTCTCTGAGAATTTCTCTTATTGTTTGGTTTGGAATAAACTTTTCTCTCTGCTCATTTTGTTTCTCTTTATTTCTCTCTCTATATTGGGTGAAACGGCGACCCGTCTTGGTCTTGAAAGGATGGTCTTATGGAGGAATTGTTGCATGGGATCCAGAAGCACCACCTCCCTTGGCCACCAGAACCAGGCACTCTATGGGCTGCATGACTATGCTGACTCAGACAGAGCCACAGCTGCTGTGCAGGGAGATCGGGGCTTACATTGCTGACCCATCCCAGTTGTGCACAGGGTGGCTGGGGTCCAGGGCATTCAGGTCCTGGCTGTGCCTTGACTGCTGCATGGGGAAGATGGGTTCCTGGTACGTGCCTGGCCTTGCTGCAGCTCTGACAATGTCCAGGGTGAGTGGAACATGGGGTGCTTCCCCCAGTCTGGTTATATGACGGGGAGGGCAGACCACGCCCTCTGTGCATTAGCCAGAGAGAGGGCACCGAAAATGGCACCCATGTTCCATCACCAGGAAGTTAGGATGAGTGGCAAAAATGGCATGCACCAGCACCTCCAGCCCTGGATAAAATCCTCACACGTTCTCGCCTCCCTGGCAGTCATTTTAAAATTAGTAAACGGATCTTCCCCGCTTATGGTCTAGGTACTTTTCAGTCTGTTCCTCTTGTGCTAGATCTCAGTGTGAGTGGGTTTGCAGTGAGCCTTCTTCAAGTGGGGTATATGTTCCTTATAGTTCGATGTTTCTCCTGGTCTTCATCCCCATTTATTTTTAAAATCAGATATTTAGCAGGCTCATCTTTCTGGTGCTAGCACTCAAGGTCAGAGTGCCTGACATGGGGAACAAGCTCTTTACTCCTTGAGGGAGATTCCAAATTTTGGGGATCCCTCCCATTGTGAGATCACTGCATCTGTGGTAGGGTTCCAGGAAGGATGTGTCTCTGCTTCTCCTGTCCTTCTCAAAGTCTCTTCTGTCTTTTGTTGTGGAAATGCTAGTCATCTAGTTCTCAGGGGTTTTTGTTTGTTTACAGAGGAAAATTACATATGTAGCTATAAATCTGTTGTATATAAAGGAAGGGGTTGTCTTTAGGGTCTTCCTAAGCTTGAACCACCACCCCTGCTTCCTAGACTAGAATTTATTGTTGTGCATGTTACCCATAACAGTCATTCCTTCATAAGGACTATCCCAAAAAGGGATGCCTTGAGCCTGGCCGTGAGCTCAAGGAGGACATCTCTCCTTTCCTGCAGTCCCTTCTCTGAAGAGCTCAGAGGGACATAAAGACTAAAACTTCAAGGTCTTGCTCTCACAATTTTATGACCTACCTGTTGAATAGAATACATATAATTGAACCTTTAGTGAGAAAGAAGATTTCTGGAGCTGTGAAGGACACTCTGAGAAGGAGTAATCGTGGTGGGCAAAAGTGGTCAAGGAAAGTTTTGTGAAAAGCTGAATTTGCCAGATTGTGTTAGCTTTGGTAGGCGGCAAAAGAGGGAAACACAGAAGGAGACTTTCCTGAGAACAGACAATGGAGACTGAGCCAGAGGCAACACATGCATAAATTGAGACCATTTCAAAAGCGAGAGGTAGAGAAAGAAAAGGCAGAATCCCTGCCCCTATTGTGTTTGCCATCTGGCTAGGAAGCTTTCAACTTAATGAGCAGGTTAAAACCCAGCATGGTTCCACACAGAGAGCAGCCTAAGAAGTACTTTGTAATGATGATCAAAAATACTTACCATATTAATTACCAAAATAAAATGATTGCCCTAAAGATCCTGAATGTAAAATCAATATACACGATGAAAGATTTCTCTTTTGAAATAAATGTCACCAAAGGAGGATAAGCATCTTTCCTTTAAGCTAGTGTTACTGTGTTTTAAAAAATATGGTAGGAAGAGAGTTCCTTAAAAATGCTGTGAAATGCCCATAGAAATCCGTTGGAGGAACCACAGGAGTTCAACCTGACTTCACAGGAAGACTTACCTCACAAGATAGCTTCATTTCACATTTCACAGTAATAAAAAGTTTGTTACTGAGATGTAAGATTAAAGGTGAACATGAGGGGAGCAAATACTAACAGTGAAACCCACAGAGGGGTACAAAGTCCTTCACATGCGAAATCCTTCACTGTGTCACCCAGCATCACGCTCAGCAATGTACGAGCAAAAGACTCTTGTGAGAACTTCCAGCACTACAGTTAGGCTTCTCTATTTAGATAGAAGCATAATTCACTGTGGTATTTGCTGCATGTATCTTATCAGCATTTCTGATTATAGAAGAATCCAAAATTATGAAGTTACCTCAGGTTTCGGATAAAACATGGACTATGCAGCCATCATCGCGTCAGACATCGGAGCCCTGTGGCACTCTAGTCAGGCATTCTCCGATGGCATTAGGCCACTCCAGGCAAGCTCATGTGTGAAAAAACAGCAGTGGCCTCAACAGCATGTTTCTAAAGTCAGCTTTCTCGGAATTCTAACCAGATTCTCTAAATGAACACACACACACACACACGCACACTCATCTCCTTTTTCCTGCTGTTTTAACTTGCCAAAGAATAGAGGTATATGAACCAAGTCTTATTAATATTAATATATACTTTGCTATTTTGCTCCCTGAACACTGTCACTTTGTTATACTAAATTAAAGCCCTGACAGAAACACCCAATTAATTTCTCTAAGAAAATGCATTATTGTGTCATAGTTAATAAGCAGTTCAATCCCACCTTGATCATTCTTCTGACCGGTTCAGTCCGTGGCAAGTTATGGTTAGAACCCAAATGTCTAATATTAGTTCCCTTCGTGATTGCTCACACAGGAGTTAAAAATGGATACTCATTCTCCCTTAAGATGTACAGATAATCGATTCTCTTTTACTGGGAAGGAAATGCCGAGATGGCAAGGAGAAATCTGAGTCTTCGACTAAATGTTATCATAAAAGGAATCTCTGGGATTCAGTCATAACCACAGAGTCTGATGTTAAGCTCCAAGCTAGTTCCCATGCCCTGCTTATCAAACCCCCCAGAGTATCTGAACCCCAAATAGAAGTGCCCCATGATGAAAGGAAGCATCCTCTGGTCAAGGTAGCTGAATTGTGAAAACTTCCTTAGGCCACAGGCTGCCTGTAGGAACCTTCGCTAAGCTGAGAGGCATCAGGTGCAAGGATCCTACCTTAATGAGGACCTGAATGGAGCCTGTAGCTTTTGCAGATATGAAATACCAGAAGCTTAGGGTGCAGGCAGCGCTGGATTCTTGCCACACAGCACTCCTGAAGTGTGCTTCTTCGCCCCGAAGGCCCATCGGAGTGGCCTCCAGGTACAAGAAGTGCCCTAGGAAGGAGGACAGCGTTCAGATACGACAGAAACAACGAGGGGATTATTTTAGCTTTTCCATCTTAGTTAGGGGTTTTAACTATAGTTCATAGAATATGAGCTGCCAAAGGCATTTGCATTTGAAACAGAAAGAAAATCGAATAGCCTTGCTTCTAGCTCACGGACAGAACAATTTCCAACTGTCTGTGCTTTGAGCAAAGTACCTCACAGTATGCAGATTAACTGATGTGACAGGATATTTATGTCACCGAGTCAACAACATAGTTATAGATATCATTTAACAGACTCACTATACCTTCCAGTTCTTGTAAAACAATGCAAAGATATTATCTATGAAAAATAAAGGAATTACAATGTACTTCCAAAAATGCAGTCATCTACTGAGAGCAAAAATAAAATGCTGAGAATCTTAATATGTTACATGGAAGACCCTGAGTTTTATATTTATGTATCCAAATATTTGAAACATTTTTTACATGTACAGAGGGGTGTCTGCACGGAGCTCAGACCTTCCTTTCTCTGGTGTGGTCAGTTTGGCTTGAGGGTTTTGCTATATCATAGGCATGAGGAGTTGCTACTCTTAGACACCTTCTTTCCTATTCTGAAGCTTCCAGGAATTCAGGGTCCTTGCTTTATTCTGCTGACATCCTTTGTCCTTTGACCAAGGAGTCTGAGACTAGACCTCATCTACTCACTGCAAAAATGAGGCATTCTAACACATCTGACAGGTGTGACCTTATAGTTAATTTGCATGTTACCATCTACAGCTTCCAAACCTGCTTTCCCTTCACACGTATCATCTCATTTCTCTAATCCCTGCTTGGGACACAGGGAAAACTGGATCCTCTCCATTTGTGGATGAGAAATTTGACAATCTGAAAAGCTACAGGACATGTGAATGATCCAATGAGTGGCAGAATTCAGGGTTATTAATTATAAAGATGGGTCACTGAGGAAAGGTGCCTGATGGCAGCATACATTATCATCTATCTACAATGATCAGAAGAACACTAAACTTTGGTTACTCCCTGTTGTGTGTTGAATTGTGTCTCCCCGCCCAACCCCACAAAAATGGTGAAGTCCTAATTCCAGTCCCTGTGAAAGTGACCTTATTTGGATCTTTATGGACAATCAAATTAAAATGAAATTATCAGGGTAGGCCCCTGTCCGGTAATGAAAAGGGTAAATTTGGACACAGAGACAGACATGCATAGAGGTAAGACAATGTAAAGACATAAGAGAATGCCACCTATAAGCCAAGTAACGTGTGAGACCACCAGAAGCTCGGAGAGAGGCACGGAATAGGTGACTCTCCCTGACAGCCCTCAAAAGGAACCAGTTCTGCTGACAACTTGATTTTGCTCATCTACGTTCTAGCACTGTGAGAAAATGTCTGTGGTTTACATCTCTGGTACTTTGTGATGGCAGCGCCAGGAGACAAATACACTCCTCAAACGTTGGACTTGCCTGCCATGACCCCACGCTTGTCTCTCCGGAGCTCTCCAGTAGCTATCCAGGAGGACAACAAGATGACAACACTGTGACTATGATGAGGAAAACCTACCGTTTCTGTTTCCAAGTGTGTGGTCCTCGGGAGGTCGTAGGCTCTGATGAGAGCCAACTCCCAAAGCCCAATCAGAGTTTTCAGCTAGGGAGTTTTGCCAGCCACACCAGCCTTTCTCAAAAGTACAGGAGGTACCACATTCATTTTCATCCGTGTCATCTCCACAGTCATCTACAAAATTACAGATTTGCTCTGGTTTATAACATTTGCCATTTTGACATTCCCGATAGCCAGGGGGGCAGGAACCTAGAAAACAGAAAATAAACGAAGATGAGGAAACACTACTAACTCATCACAGAGCTTAAAAGCTAGTAAGAGTGATTTACTTTAACATATAAAGAAACATGGTGTTCTTAGGAGTATGAGTTATCTGACACCAATCTCTCTCTCCTGATCGTGTCCAGTGCTCTGGCCAACAGATCGCTTACTAGGATTATTCAAAATGAAAAACAAACAAACAAACAAACAAAAAACAAGTATCATCTTATTGATCTAGGAAAGTACCCCAAGTCTCCTCAAATACAGCATTTCCTGCAATCTAAGTTCAAGGATATAAATTAGATCTGAAAGCCAGTGAGGCCGTCCACTTTTTATCCTGAAACAAAATCTTTAGGATACTAAGAGCATATGTATTATGGTGTATTTGGAAGCACATTCCATTACCACCCATGCATTTCAATATTTATCAGAAACCAAATACATACATATGTGTGTGTGTGTGTGTGTGTGTGTGTGTGTGTGTGTGTGTGTGTATTTGGTACTTCCAAAGAAGCAGGGATATGAATATATAAGTAATATTCAACTTTATAACAGATTTTTCTCTAAAAAGCATATATATCTGTCAATTGCTTAGAATTTTAGAAATAATTTCCCTACAAAGAAATGTCAACAATAGTTTTATTTTTTGCTGATTTTTCTTTTCCTCCAGAAAGCTTAAAATAAAGAGCAATGTTTCCAAAGACCTGAGTTTGAACCCTGGTATTGATCCTCCTCAGCTATGAGACTTGCATCATCCTATCCTTGATGAATTTAGTTTCTCTATCTAAAAAAAGAAAAAAGAATAGTACAACCTACAGAAGTTAAGCTAATTAAGAGTGACTACTGTTGATATCCCCAGTGCCTAGAACAGAGCTTGGCCATTAGTAGGTGATCAGAAAATACTAGTCAAATACATGAATGAGTGAAATACAGTGTTCTGGGAATGGTAAACCAGTTCAGTGTGTATGCTTAAGATATTATAATTATCCTGCTCCAATATTACAATAGGGTGTAACACCAGGGTAACAATATTTTAGTAGAAGAAGTCATTCAAAGATCCAATTTAGGATTATCCACTCCTTAGTTGCTGTGACTCTACAGTATCAGAAATTTTCTCCCTTTCTGTCTTCCCCATCTGGTATGTACAGAAACTGATAATGCCTCCCTATTTTATTTCTGCGTGGTAGCTTCAATGGCCTGAGGTTGTCTGGGAGCTAAGGACAGGTGTGGATTGGATCTGGGGGTGATACAGGGATTCACTAGATTGTGTTCTGGTTGCTGAAAACTGCTGACAAAATCTCATAAAGAAGCTTTCATGTCCTGGATCAGTCCCATATTTTAGAAAATAGATGGCTAAGAGGGAAGAAGTGGGAGGACATGGATGGGATGCCATGTAGAAACCACTGGGAAGAAGACTAGTGTTCTGAAGGCTTCTAGCCATTTTGTGTGCTAAGCTGTTTCTGGACTGTTTGTTCAAAATTGCCTAATTAAATGGCCTTTACATTTGCAAAGCCTTTGAAAATAAGTTTCAACCATGCATTCTGCCTCTAACAAAACTTTCTTGTCCGGGTTAATTGCTAACATTTTCCTTTCTTCCAGCGTGGGATTAAACTATTTTTATTTCTGCCCAGTTCAGTTTTAGCAGATTGGGGGTAAGACAAAAGGCCTTTAATGTTTCATTCACAGAGCCTGATTCAGAATCATAACATTAAAGCAATTCTGAACTACACAGAAATGAAGAGCATGTCCATTATCCTTCATTTATAGATGAAAAATAAATGATTATAGATGTTAAGCAACTTGATTTTTCAAGAGTAGAGATGTAATTTGGACCCAGGTCTATTGTCTTCTGAACTTTTTTTTTTTTTTTTTTTAATCTATTGAAAAAAAGAAGAGCAGTGATCCAGGTCAACTAACACCAAACCAGACCACCAAGAAACAAAAATGGTAGTGTTGACTACCAGGTGCATTATTTCTCATGGGACTGTTGAGAACCTGCAAAATTACTAGATCATTTAATTTTACACAAGTTGGCACTTGTATTGATTCTGTCAATTCCAACTTGTTTGGGGAGTAAAAACAAAACTGGTTCTTAAGATACTGTTCTCCAAAGATAAACCATAAGAGACTCTTAATCCCACAAAACAAACTGAGGGTTGCCGGGAGTAGGAGGGTGGGGAGAGGGTGTTTGGGTTATGGACATTGGGGAAGGTATGTGCTATGGTGAGTGCTGTGAAGTGTGTAAATCTGGCGATTCACAGACCTGTACCCCTAGGGCTAATAACACATTATATGTTAATAAAAAATTTAAAAAAATTAAAAATTAAATTATATCTCTAAGGAGGTCACTTAGACGGTACCAATAAAAAGAGAAGTGCCTTTAAAAAAAAAAAAAAGATGCTTTTCTCCAAAGAGACTGCATCAAACCAAAATTTAATTCTTTTAAAACAAGAAAGTAATTTGAACATGTTTCTAAATGGAAACACATCACAGATCCCAATATATTATACAACAGATATAGCCAATATTTTAGAATAATCATAATTTTTAAAAATTTCTAAAACATATGTAGCTACATAATTCAAAAAAACATAACAACTTAAATATTACATTAGATTATTTTGAACAGAAAGCCCTTCACATTAATAAAAACAATTTCATTGCTATCATGTGTTCCTACCCATAAAACATTTTGCCAAATATCAAGGAAAATTATCAACAATGTTGATAGTGTTATTTACCTATCTCCAAATTATTTCCCATGTCTGTTGTTCTGTCCAAAGAAACCAGCTACTAAGGGGGAGGGTGTATATATTTAAGTGATTCTGATATTAAAGCTTTTATGACATTATTATCACTTTGATTTTTAGTAAAAAATATATTATTCAAATTAGACAGAGACCTTTTTCCTGGGCAGTTTATTTTTGCAAAAAGGAACAAATGATGAAAGTGAAAAACCTCCAATGCAAATAAATCTTGGAGACATCTGAAGCTTAACTTACTGGAATGAAAACTGATTCTTTGCCTCCAAACTCTTCCAGGGAAGAGCCTTCCTCAACTGTGTTTATGGCAACTCTATAACCCCAGCTACTCGGAGGAAAAACAAATCTTAGAAGGAGCTCAGTATGGTAGGGTCTAGCTCCACGTTTTGATGTCTGACTGGATTGCTGACAGTGCTTCCTTTGTGTTCCACATCCAGAAACCCAGCACAATAGCCCAGGTGCTTCCCTTACTGGCAGGCAGTTCAAACCATGCGTGTCCTTATCTGTGCATGGAAATTCTCACCCCAGTCCCACCATCCAACCACCAGAAAACTCCGAATCAATTTCCTTTCCTTGTTCTCTAAAACTGCTTTTGGACATGGCTTGGAACTACCCTGTTGTCCCAGAAGACCTCATTATGTGAGTAATGGACATTTTCAACCCTTTGAGTTTATAATCAATATTGTCAGTCTTAGCATCCAAAACAAATTTTGGCCGAAGGTGGGCCAATCCTCAGTTCCAAGGTGGGCACATTTGTGTGTGTATAAAACTTTTTATTTCATAACATATGTAATTTTTCACTGTTACTATTTTGGTCTAAGAAACATCATTTTATGTGATTTTATTATAATGCTTTCCTTTCTGATTTCTGTGCCTTACCCTTGACCCCTTATGGTCCATTAAACAAAATAAAACCATGTGGTATTTTAACATAATTGAATACCACTCCTCTATCTCAAATTCTATTTATATTTAAATATTATTCCCCATTACAAGGAGCCAGATCTCTGAGTAAATAGTCTGTTTGGAACTAAGAACAAAGAATTTCGAGATGAACCTAGATTTTTTTTTTTTGTACCAGAAAATAATAAAGTGCTCAAAAAATTATAGCATTATGATGAAACGCTTAAAGGGGCAGCTTTTAGAGAAATTTACTGGCCAAATCAGAGACAACTTGAGTATCAAAATAAGTAATATGAAGACTTTTGCTCCCAGCATATACCCAGCAGGAAACAGTAATAAAGCATGAAATTATCCTTTAGCAATAAACAACTAGAAACGTAGGCAAAGTATATACAAGTGTCTTTAGAAACTGAACATCAGGAAATTGTGATCCCTTAGAGAAATGAAAAAATGCATACCCTATGATCACCCCTAGATATCTGTATGGAGGCACTTTCTGGACTATAACTGCAATAGGATAAGCCCAGCATTAAATGGAGTCACACACTGTAGAGGAGATAGTATGGGACAGCTGGAATTTTCAAGGCTGGGTGGTGGGGGAAAGAGTGCTATACAGAGAAGGAGATCCAGACATATGCTTAAGTCTTTGTTTAAATTCTAGTTTTTATATTTGTAGGATAAAAATCCAAAAAGAGAGACTGAGAACAACTTCTAAGAGACTAATAACTAGGAGTTATATGCTGAAAAATTGCCAGAGTTCACAGAGGGCCACATATCTTTGAGTTTCTATCAGCCAGAATGTGGAGTCCTTGGTGAATACACAGGGTGTTCAGTAACAACTCTAGAAGGGTACAATTTAGTATGGGCCAAAGTAACTCTAGAAGGAAGTAGAATCTAGACCGCGGATTGGATCGGCAATCTATCATTTTAGGACCAAATCTGGCCTACCACCTGTTTAAGTAAATAATGTTTTACTGGGACGTAGCCATGCCCACTTGTTTACACATTATCTATGGTTACTTTCACACTAAAATGGCAGTTAAGTAGTTGCAATCAAGACCATATGGCCTGCAAAGCTGAACATACTCACTCACTGAACATATTCTTTTAATCTCAACTTGTTTTTACACTAGATTACTTTAAAAACTAAAGTTTCCTGAGTTCAAGAAAAAAAAAATACAGAGGAAAATTTGCAAAGAGGCAAGTGATAAGGAAATACAAACTTCCAGTCATAAATAAAATAAGTCACAGGGATGGAAAGTGCCGCATAGGGAATATAATCAGCTATACTGTAATAACTTTATAAGGTGACTACAGCTATTGTGGCGAGCATTTTGCAACATACGTCATGGTTAAATCACTGATGTCACCCCAAAATAATGTAATATTATATGTTTAACTATACTTCAAGAAATTAATATCAAAAATTAATTTTTATATTAATCAAAAATTAAAATATTTTATATAATCAAAAATTAATATTAAAAAGTTGCAGACTTCTATCTTAAATCTATCTTTTAAAAAACTTAAACATAAACCTCAAAAGGACCAGACAGAACTGTTAGCAACTTCAGCGCCTCTAGAACAAAGTTCAATGCTTTTTAAAGGAATATATCAAGCTTTAACACTTAGCAACAGGAATTCACAATTCCAGCATCAAATTAAAAATTACTAGTATGTGGGCACCTGGGTAGCTCAGTCAGTTAAGCCTCTGCCTTCGGCTCACGTCATGATCCTGGGGTTCTGGGATCGAGCCCCATGTCAGACTCATGGGAGTCTGCTTCTCTCTCTCCCTCTACCTCTCCCCCAGCTTGTGCTCTCTCTCCCTTTCTCTCTCAAATAAATAAATAAAATCTTTAAAAAAAAGAAAAAAAAACAACATTAGGGCTTTGGGTAGATTATTTTGGGTAGGGTCAAAGAAAGTGGAATTTTGATCCAGATTGGGTGCTTTCAGGAAGGAGAATTACATGATTGTCTATCTTAATGATTCTTACCTAACAAAGGGATGACTAGAATAGGCTAAAGTCATAATGGGTTGGAAACACTCCTATGAGTCAAGATATGGAGATGTCTGGTCCTTTATTTTTTGGCCAAGCTAATGGTCGTGTTTGGCCTGTGTTCAGTCATGATTACAAAGTGATCTTTTTTTTTATCTTGATCCATGGTTCCAGAGTGGCTTTGTCAGATGTTGACACTCTGTGAAATTGTTTATGTCCAACAAGAGAACCACCAGCTCAGAGCAACACCAAAGCCAGGTCCCAGATGCTATGGGCTACTTTTCTTTTTCTCACTTTGTAGTTCTATTTATGTGGCAAGAGAGTTCCGAGGAGCAGCCAACCCTTTTAAGGGATGCAAGGATAGAAAACAAAACCCTTATGGTTCTTCTTGGGTTTTTGTAGTAAGTTAAAAAAAAAAAAAATGGTAGACCAGTTGCTTTGGGAGACCCTGAAACATTCTGAATGTGCTTCATATTTGTTATTTTTTAAGCCTCTTGATCTCTCCCCTTAGTAATCTAAAGCCAAGACTTGAAAATGTGAAGGTGTTGTGGCATCTACTTTACTGTTAGCACAAAAGGAGGTAACACGTGGAAAGAAATTCCATAAAATAGATGACAGTAGCCTGAAGGAATGGACAAAGAAAACAGGTAGATGAATTGTGGTTTGTGTTAAAAAAGCAAGGAAAACATGGAAAGGAGTCTAGGAGGAATAGAAGTGCCTAAGCTTTGAGAAGAAGGCCCATCATGGTTCCAAAGTAGCTAACTACTGCAGTCTGTCAGAGACTCTTGTTCAAAAACCAGCAGCTTCTCTGTTTTTAGGCTTCTTGGGCCGTGGGCTCAGCCCTCGACTGAGAGCAAAGTGCAAATTGGCTCAAATACTGTTCTGGCAGCTTCCATCTTCTTCATTCCAATCAAATGTTCAAAATGTGTGAAGAACACTTCTAGAGCCTTGCTCAGCATGACAAAAATTTACACTAAATTGCCACACATGTTCATTCAAAAAGATATTTCCAGAAAGAATAGTTTATTCCTCAGTTTTTTAATTACCCAGTTTAAATACTTAACCATTAAGAAATGCTATGCTAGGGGCGCCTGGGTGGCTAAGTGGGTTAAGCCTCTGCCTTCGGCTCAGGTCATGATCTCAGGGTCCTGGGATCGAGCCCGCATAGGGCTCTCTGCTTGGCGAGGAGCCTGCTTCCCCCTCTCTCTCTGCCTGCCTCTCTGCCTACTTGTGATCTCTCTCTCTGTCATATAGATAAATAAAATCTTAAAAAAAAAAAAAAAAGAAATGCTATGCTAACATTACATGCTAATATTCAAACGGTTCTAATCCTTTGCTGGAAAAGCACTCAAACAAGAAATCCAAAGCTACTTTTTAAAAATAAATATTCCTTCATGATTCTTTCATGAAAGAAACTGCTGACATCTTGGTGGCAAACAAATTGTACACCTTGAGTTTCTAGTGTATCACATTTAAGAAGGTAATGAGCTTGATCATTTAAAATCATCATTTTCTGAAGTTTCAAATTCATCTATCAGGAATAACATGAAGACAGTCCAAGGAATTATTTCTGCTGTCAGGAAATGTAAAATACAGTAATATTTTATTGTTTTCCAGTGTACTTGACAGAGGCTATGAATATTTAGGGAGAATTGGTTCTAAGATATCACAAATGAAGCCACTACCATGAGACAGAGAGCTAGAGCTAAAAGTATGACCTAGGGATAAATCTCCAGATCAAAATCACTTCAGGAAAATTTTATTTTATACTTTTACGCAGTCAAATTTGTCATTCTTTCCTTTAATGGTTTTTGACAATGCAATATTAAAATTCTTCCATTTTTTTTTAAGATTTTATTTATTTATTTGACAGAGAGATCACAAACAGGCAGAGTAGCAGGCAGAGAGAGAGGGGGGGAAGCAGGCTCCCTGCTGAGCAGAGAGCCCAATGTGGGGCTCGATCCCAGGACCCTAAGACCATGATCTGAGTCGAAGGCAGAAGCTCAACCCACTGAGCCACCCAGGTGCCCTGCCATATTTTTTTCTAGTACTCTATGATTTCTGTATAATTTCATTTTAAAAAATATTTAAATATTTTAAACCTTTGAAATTTACTTTGGCATACAGAATAAAAGAATATTCTTAAAGTAAGAAAGAGGAACACACACATGCACAACATACACACATGCTGGTGTGTGTGTGTTTTAAGATTTATTCATTCATTCTGGAAGGAGAGAGAGGATGAGCAGGAGGGGCAGAGGGAGATGGAGAGAGAAATTTATTCATATACTGCACTGAGCACGGAGCCCAATGTGGGGCTCGATCCCACGACCCTGAGACCACAACCCAAGCTGAAACCAAGAATTGGACACTTAACAGCCTGTGCCATCCAGATGCCCCTGTGCTGGTGTGTTTAGTGAATGTCTTTGGAAAGAGACATAAGAAATTAGCAGTACCTCTGGAAATAGAAAACAAAGAAGTCAGAAGAAAATATTTTTCTTTAATCCAGCTCATTTTTTATAATACTGTGTATTTTTAAATAAATGTTTGCTTTATTTAAAAATAACATGCCAGGGGCACCTGGGTGGCTCAGTGAGTTAAGCCTCTGCCTTCAGCTCAGGTCATGATCTCAGGGTCCTGGGATCGAGCCCTACATCGGGCTCTCTGCTCAGCAGGGAGCCTGCTTCCCTGCCCTCTCTCTGCCTGCTGCTCTGCCTACTTGTGATCTCTGTCTGTCAAATAAATAAATAAAATCTTAAAAAAAAAAAAAAAAACCATGCCAGGACATCTACCTAGGATAAAGAAAGGATTCAAGTAGTAGTTCTAGTTGGGGAATCCAAAATAGCTAACACTCCTCTAATGAGTATTAACCTGGACTGAGGGACAAGAATGTTGACAGTTTTCTGGACATCATGGTTTATGGCAAATGGAAGACTGAACTCTCTTCATTTCAGGTGGCTGTGGACAAAATGCTGAAGTTAAGGAAGAACCAAGTTCCAGTTTGGACAAGTAGATATACAGAATGAAATGCTCTATGAAATAGAGAAAGATCTATACTACATTTATATAGTAGAGTATGAACTACAAAAGGCAGAATAAATAGGGAAGGAAGGTAGTGGAAAAAGAATTCAAAAGAAATCCTGTAGTCATCATTGATCCCTGCTCCTCCTTCATTTCCTATATTCAACCAACCACTAACACTGTTCATTTTATTTTCTCAATTTTTCTTGAACCACCCACTTCTCCAGGGACATTCGGGTCTCTCCCTAATGAAACAGCGTCCTAACTGATGCTCTGCATCCATGTGAGTCCCCCTGAAATTCGTATCGTACACTGTGAACACAGCAATGTTTCTGAAATGCAAACTGGATCACTATGTTGCTTGAATGTCCTTAAATAGGGCTTCCTATCAGAGTTAAGGTAAAGACCAACAATGTTAATGGACTAATGGACATAGGTTCCACTCAAGGTCTGTGTGCTGTTAACCTTTCCAGCCTCATCTCATGGTCCCTCAACCCTCCACCATAAAAATCTACTAGTCTTCTTGCAACCCCTCCAACCACAGATCTTTTACATATGCTGGGCCACCAGCCTCTAGAAATCTCTCTTTGAAAACCTTGCACATTTCAGCTCAATATCCACTTTCTGCAAAACAGTCTTGATTGGTCAAGACCATCCACCATGGTCTTTCACCATTCCAGGCAGCTCTTCTTCATAAAACTTTAATAATATTCATTGTACTTGTCTACATGGTTCGGTGCATAATGACTCTTTCTCCCCTGCTAGTCCGCACCGCCCATGGGGGAGAGAAACTCCCATGTACTCAGAAAATGCTTCCTGTGCATTTTGCTGGGTGAACAAAGAAACGAATGAATGAACAAGTGAAGGAATGAACTGAAAAGAACAAGGCGGAGGGGCACATATCCATGAGCAAGTGAGAGCCTTCCAGGAAATGGTTTATTGGAAGATGAGCTGGCGTTTTGGTTTCTGGATAAAAATGACAGGGAGAGAGCTGTGCTTGGATTGCTGAACTTTGAGATGCCAAGACTGAACATATTAGAGAAGGAGAGTCAATCACCTCTGACCTATTTACTGTGATGAAAATGACAAACATTTCTGAGTTTCCTTCTTCTGTTTTAGATAGTAACGGCGGTTACTGAATTTGTTCAAAATATACATTTCTAACACTTTCCACAAAGATTTCCTTATTATATGTATAGACAGAATTCTACAGTCACAATCCCAGCTTAATACTACCTGTGTATAATTTGATCTATAACAGAGCAATTTCCATTTGTAAACCTTGCCAACCTGGTGAAAACAAATTCTATGTAATGAAACTAAGGCAATTATCTCATTCAAAGAGGAAAATAAAAGAAAACAAATCATCTAAGCTAAATTCTATTAATAGGAAGCAAAACAAACCCCAAGTGTTTGTATGCCTGAACACCACTCCAGTTACGCTTCAAATTAACTGGGATAAATAGGTTTGAATTTGTTTCAATATATATACTTTTTAATTTGTATACATCATTCATAATGAATAGAGTATAAAAGTCTTTTGTAACAGCATTCGTATATGGGCTCTCTTTCCTTAAAACATGCATGTATCAACAAACTAGGGTAAAATTGTTCTCCAGTATTTGTGTGTGTGTGTGTGTGTGTGCATATGTAGGCATGTGAGCATGTCTGTATACACACACATCACGTGTGTGTTGCATAATTCACATGTTACATATAATTGTGTATATTTTGTGCATGCACGTTGTGACAGCATTACAACTATGAATTTCCGTATGTATGAAAGGTGTAGTTAAAAATGACTGCAGAGCAATGTACAAGTGGATGATAAAATTAGTCATGATGGTGACGACTAGTTAGTCATCACCTCCCACATGCTGTGCTTTGTGCTAGGTACTTGATGAATATTATCTCTAATTCTCATATGAGAAATGTTAGTTACTTCTATTTTCTTTTTTTTTTTTTTTTTTAAGTTTCTATTTAAATTCCAGTTAGTTAACATATAGTGTAGTATTAGTTTCAGGAGCAGAATTTAGTGATTGTAACACAGGGCTTACCATGACAGGTGCTCTCCTTAATGCCCACCTCCCATTTAGTGCATCCCCGACACCATGCCTCTGGTAACCAGCAGTTTGTTCTCTCTAGTGAAGAGTCTGTTTCTTGGTTTGTGTGTGTCTCTTTTTTTTTCTCCCTTGCTTATCTGTTTCTTAAATTCCACATATGAGTCAAATCATATGGTATTTGTCTTTCTCTGACTTATTTAACTTAGCAAAATACTCTCTAGCTTCATCCATGTCATTGCAAATGTAAGATTTCATTCTTTTTAACAGCTGAATAATATTCCATTATACATATATGCCACTTCTTCTTTATCTGTTCTTCAGCTGACGGACCTTTGGGCTATTTCCACAATTTTAGTTATCTCTATTTTCAAACGTGGCAATAAAGGATAAGAAAGCTAAAGTGCAATTCCCAAAGTTATTACATCTAATATGTATCGGACTTAAAATTCCCTAACTTTATTAAAATTTATCAAGCATGTGCAAAGTAAAATAATAACATATTAATAATAGTTTATAATTTAATTATCAAGTGTTTACTCCTGCTTGGCCCTGTGGTAGGTGTTTGCAGTGCATTATGTCATATAATTCTCAAAATCATGTTGTGAGAGTGGTACACTGAACATCCACCATGGCACTGTGCTAGGACTGGACAATTTGTCTCAGCTTATCAACCATATAAACTGATTAACCTACTCCAAACCAATAGGTTCCAGGGAAGGCCTAATAGCCCTAGTCTCATATATCTGTTTGAGCTGTGAATTCACACACCATGCCCCCGTTTTTGTTGCTGCGCCCACCCATGACTCTTAAAATAATAAAGGATGAATACGATTCTTCCACTCCTTCATATGGTAAGGAGAAGGGACAGAGCATCTGAAGCCCCTTGTTTAACACTGAATGGGTAACATCGATCTTGGACATGGGAACCCTGAGAGCACTGCATTCAGGTTTTATGGGGAATCTTCCAACAAAGTGTGAGGACAAACGGATCAAGGAGTCAACATGGTCAAATGACCCAAAGATTTCATTTGGCCAACTCCAGCCTCGTGTATCAAGGGCAAACCATTTTGTCTCTTAGTTTAAGCATAATAAGTGGATCTACATGTCAAATAATGGGTAAACACAATTTCAGAGATTAGCATAGATACATTTTAGTATTTTAATATTTTATTTCTTTTCAGTAAGAACCGAAGTAGCCAAATGTGTAAATTAATTATATCGGCCCTGTATAAGAGGGACTAGTACAATGAATCTAGATAAAATCATCCTTCAGTTAAAATAACTGGGCCATGAGGGGTGCCTGGGTGGCTCAGTGGGTTAAGCCTCTGCCTTGGGCTCGGGTCATGGTCTCAGGGTCCTGGGATCGAGCCCCGCATCGGGCTCCCTGCTCGGTGGGGAGCCTGCTGCCCTCTCTCTCTCTGCCTGCTGTTCTGCCTACTTGTGATCTCTCTCTGTCAAATAAATAAATAAAATGTTTTAAAATAACTGGGCCATGAGATCACTCTGAAAATATTACAAAATGAAGGCATAAAGAATTATAAAAATCAGTATCTGTAAGTTAAAGTCACATTATCTGCTTAGGAGAAACATAGCATTCCCTGAAACTATGCTGTAAAAAAAATTTCTCCCATGGATCTTCAATATTGTAAAGTGCTTGTCATAAATAAATAAATAAATAAATAAATAAATTTTAAGTTAAGGGAATTAAACTTTTGATAAGACCAAAAGTATCACAAGAGTTTACACATCATTACTTCACTTATTCCTTTATACAACAGAGAAGTAACAACGTTCTCCTTTGTGCCAGGCACACTGCTCTGGCACAGGGAGAACAGTGTAGAAGACCATAGTATTTGTCCCCATGGTGTTTCTCCTCCCATGAGGAGAAAGATAATGCTGGAATACACATACAAGGGAGTGAGAGTAAAGTGTGTGTGGGTGGCCGAGGCAGTGGTCTTTTGCAGACATCTCCAAGGATATAACACAGGAGTAAAGAACCTAAATAAAATGTAGAACATAAAGCCATGCAAGTTAGGTCAAGGGAATCTCGAGTTACATTTGAGTTATGGTGGAGGGTCATCGCAAAGCCCATATGGCTAGATCCTAGTGAGCATGGTTCTAAATTACAGGAGAAGAGATACAGGGGAACAGCAGGCAGGCTCCATGGCCATTGTGAAGGCTTCAGCTTTACTCTGAGATGGGGAGCTACTGGCAGTTTTTGCCCAGAATCATGGGATAATTAGTAACATTAAAAATTTCTAAAAAAATAATCTTTGGCTAGTATATGGAACATGGACAATAGCGAAGCATGAATGCGTATAAGGAAACCAATTATGAGTCTATTACAGTAACCCCGTGAGGCGATGCAGTAGGTTCACACTAGCAGTATTAAGAGTATTAAATAGGCAGTGCCTGGAACACAGTGAGCACTTAACAAATGTAAGCTACCATTATTACCATTAGAGTACAGGCTGGATAGTAAAAAGGGGATGAATTTTGAAAATGTTTTTAAGACAAAGCCCACAGAAATTTCTAGAAGACTAAAGATAGATAATCAGAGTGGGAGAGTTCAAGAATTGCTTTGAAGTTTTGGCATAAAACACTGGGTGAATGACATAAACTTTTACTCAAGTGGAAGTTGGGGAGGGGTAGCAGGGAGAAATCTGAGGCAGAATAAAGTTCTATTCTATTATTATTTGCAAGAAAGAGAAATTAGAATCATGTTGGAAATTATTTTTATAGAATATTAACATGTATTATTTTATATTACTCTCATCTCATTCCCTAGGGAGATGTAGAGACCAGGATCCTTTTGTATAGATGAGAAAATTGAATTTGCAGGAAATGTAAATGGCTTCAAAGTCTATAAATCAGCCAAGATATATTATCACAGCTAATCACGCCTTCGCACATATTGACTATACTGCCATATTCAGCCGTTATCTCTGGAGAAGGATAATGCTGAATTTTCCCTGAAGTTTGTTGATGAGTAACCATAACTAGCTATCTAGCTATCTATCTAACCAATGTATTTCTATGCTAGGGACTAGTCATAAATTACAAAAAATAGGTTGAGAAATGAACTGAAGGGTAGAGACAATGAAGCAATTAAGGTAATCAAAAGTACCTTCCTTCTGAGGTTTTTAAAAATATAACAATTTGGAAATAACAAATAACCAGTGTAAAGAAAAACTGTTTTTTCTTTGTTGTTGTTGTTGTTTAGATTTTCTGTTGCATAATCAAGAGCCCAAATAATTTTAGTGGAGATGTACAAAACCCAGATAGTCTTAGGACCACAAATTTCACCTTTGGTAAGAGAGGGCTTAATTGTAGGAAGCAAAATAGTTAACTAACCACAGCACGAAAAATCACCATATTGAGGACAAGTCACAGAACCGCAGTGATTCAAAGTCTGGGTTTTTGGGGTTTTTTTTTTTAAGATTTTATTTATTTGTTTGACAGAGATCATAAGTTGGCAGAGAAGCAGGCAGAGAGAGAGGAGGAAGCTGGCTCCCCACTGAGCAGAGAGCCCGATGCGGGGCTCAATCCCAGGACCCTGGAATCATGACCTGAGGCGAAGACAGAGGCTTTAACCCACTGAGCCACCCAGGTGCTCCTCAAAGTCTGGTTTTAATCAGTTCTTTTAACCTTTCTGTATAAAAATGTTTCCATTACTATAACTTACTATAACTGACCTCACTTACAAGACTGTTTTGAAATATAAATAAATAATTATAAGATATTTGGGGGGGGAAAACCACATCACAATTTAAATAACTATATCAAAACAAATTTAGGTGAACATACGCTTTGGTTAAAAAAAACAAAAACATTCATTAGTAGTCATCACTTTCATTACCATAGCTAAAATTAACTGAATGTCAATCAATACCAGACACCATATAGATATAATAATTTATGTTTATAAATATACTTATATATAATTTCTAATTCTCACAACATTGAAGAATAAATATTATCTTGATTTTACACTAAAATTAATTAACTTGAGCACATTCATGATGTTGGCATATGGCAGAGCTAGGATTTAGACCCAAATGGAACGAACACTGAAATTGTGCTCTTTTTCATTATAATCCATTGCCTAAAATCCTAGGCCAAAGAGAAAAACTAAGAAATAACAAGAAGCAAATGGTTACATCTCCCTCCTAAAGGTATTTAAAAATAACACCCATGTATGCAATTACAGTAAAGATTTACTAATCAGACAGTTCAATGTATGGTGAGAAAACTGAATGACATTGTGAATGCAATGCAAGATCTCTGACACAAAGGGATATGAGGTGACCAGGGTCACAGCAGCTGGATACTAAAGAACTGCATACTAAACTGCCTTATAAAGAAGAATAGAATTCATGGAAGAAATACAGAGAATAGAAAATGCCTTTCCAGCAATTGAAAACTGGCATGATTCATAAAAACAGGCATGAATCACAGCATGCTTGTGACTAAGAATCAACTCGATCTTACTTGACAGGCAAATGAATATTTTTATATCACTTGATAATTTACAAACACTTTCATATGTGTGTGCATGTGCAGAAATATGCACACACAGACCTGCCTGTACACACATGTGTATGATCATATTTGTTCTCCATCAAACTATAAGAGCAATCAAGGACAGAATAAACCAGTCACTACTGGATCCAGAACTCAATCCACATCCTCTCACTCCAAAATTCATGTACAGAATTAGTGGAGATGTCATGATGAGGGATTTTCAGCTGTCTGCTTCATGATCAAAGCATTTCCTCATCCCCACCTTCACTGGGATTTACTCTCAACTCCTTAGTACATTACTCAGAGCCATTCACAAGTCTTTTTTTTTTTTTTTAAGATTTTAATTTATTTATTTGACAGAGAGAGATCACAAGTAGGCAGAGAGGCAGGCAGAGAGAGAGGAAGGGAAGCAGGCTCCCCGCTGAGCAGAGAGCCCGATGCGGGGCTTGATCCCAGGACCCCAGGATCATGACCTGAGCCGAAGGCAGAGGCTTAACCCACTGAGCCACCCAGGCGCCCCCCATTCACAAGTCTTATCCAGTCTGTCTTTCATCCACACCAGGTATCTGTCCATTCCTCCAAACACACATGGACTTCTATGTGCCTGAGTCCTTGCCCATGTTCTTCCTACTTTGGGGTATACCCCATTAGATCCAAGTAACTGAACTTCACCAGATACCTTATACTTTAGGGGAGGGAAAAAAGATAAAGAAACTGAGAGTGGTAGTCTGAATAATGACCCTGCTCAAATCTCTGCACATGGTGCGGCCGGGGGTGGAGATGTGACTTTGGCACTGTGATCAAAGATAAGGACCTTGAAATGGGAATGTTATCTGGAATTCTCCTAGTAAACCTAATCTAATCTCTTAAATCCTAAAAAGTCCAAGAGGAAGGATAGAAGAGCAAAGTGTGAAGACTGAGAGAGAGGTAAAAAAGATTCAAATTATGAGAGGGACTTGATTCGCTATTCCTTGCTTGGAAGATGGAGAAAGAGAGCCACTAGCCAAGGAATGTGGGTGGTGTCAGAAGGCTGGATACAACCCTCAGCTGACAGCTAGCAAGGAAGTGGGGAGCTGAGCCCTACAACCACAAGGAACTGAACACTGCCAACAGCCTGAATGAGCAAAGAAAGAGAGTCTCTCCTAGAGCCTCTGGGAAGGAATGAATGCACCCTTCAGACAGTGTGATTTTCACTCAGTGAGACCTGAGTCCCACTTCTGACTTACGAACTCTGAGATAATAAATTTGTGGGTTTTTTTCCCAAAGATTTTATTTATTTATTTGACAGAGAAAGAGAGAGCGAGATCATAAGGCAGAGAGGCAGGCAGAGAGAGAGGAGGAAGCAGGCTCCCCATTGAGCAGAGAGCCCAATGCGGGGCTCTATCCCAGGACCCTGAGATCATGACCTGAGCTCAAGGCAGAGGCTTAACCCACTGAGCCACCCAGGCACCCAAGTTTGTGTTCTTTAAAGCCACTAGATTTGTGGTATTTTGTGATGGCAACCACAAAATACCAGTGGGGCCTGGGTGTTGTAGTTAGGCAAATCTGAGTATGAATCCCACTTCTCTTTTCATTAAATTATACAATTTGTAAAAGGAAGATAACCTTTCACAAAAAAATGCATCTAAACTTCCAAACAGTGTCCTGCCATACATCTATCAACAAACAGTGGCTCTCGTTATTACTATTACAACTAATATGATGGCTATTGATTTTACTATTTTAATTATTTCTTTTTGGAGGATCTTCATAGCACACAAGTTTATCATAGTACTACTGTACATAGTGTGATTTTAAAAAAAGAACTGTTCATCTACAAGGGAGTCTCTCCTATTACACTGTAAACTTCTAACAAAAAAAGGGAAGAAGCCTATGGCATTCATCTTTGCATCATTAGAGCCTCAGTTATTGTTTTATATATAGTTTCCCCTCAACAAATGTATGTTGAATGGAAACAAAGTGACATACCCATCTGAGAAGTTTGAACTTTATCTTTCAGCGCAGGAAATATTCAGAAATTCTCAGCAGGGGCGTGGGGGGAAGGGTGGGGGTGATGTGGTCAGAATATTGTTCTAGGAAGTTTAATCCTTTCAAACTGAAAAATGAACTGAAATTGGGAATGACTGGAGGCAGGAAGAGTAGATAGGTCTTAATTAGTTTCTTTCATTTGAGATTTGACACATCAGAAAACTGGCAGAGATTGAAGTCGCTTACTTAAGGCTATATTTTTAACTCTGAGGAGACAAAGAGCTAAAACTCATTAAAAAGATCAAGTCCAATATTCTTTCCACTGTGCAGCATGGCTGCGTGTGGTTTAGAGTCTGGTGGCGAACTTAATGCAGAAACCTAAGAAGTAAGGTCACCTGCCCGACAGTATATCTCCTTTCTAACGTATAGTGGAAAATTAACTAGGGATAGCCCCCCCTGCTTCAGCTTAATTTCCAAGGAAGCACTGATTCAGAGGGCTGAAGCTAGACATAAAATCATGCAAAGCTATTCCTGGGATTCTATGCCGATAGTAGTTTTTGGTTACCTTAGGTCTCGTGAGACTCAATAATATGAAGAATCATGAAGAACCAAGCACAAGAATAAATACTGGGGGCAGGAGCCATGGCGAGGGTTCATTCAACCTAACAGGATTCTCTGAAATCAGAGACAACACCTCTCAGGAGCCAACGCCAGTCCACTCTCTCAGCGCATCTGATGGGGACAAACAGACCAGACCATGCGGATTTGCACCAGGACGTAGCAAGAATTCACCACTCACAATCTACACCCCAACCTCAGTCAATGAGTCATCTAAATATTCTAATTACAATAAGGTGAACTGTTGTGTGACCTTAATTTTTTTTTAAACTAGCCAGGATGTTAGTCGCTCAAACAAATAAACTGGGCTCTATGCTTCAAATTCATTGAAGCAAGATATAAAATAAAAATACATTCTTAAGAAAATGAAGACTTAATTTAAATTCAGCTATAATAAAGGATACATTCTTTGAAGAGATGTATCTTGAACTACGGGATAATTCTTATAGGACCTGGCCTGGAGACATGTGATATGCAAGATCTGACTGCTGCCTTCTGTGAGCTTAAAATCTTCCTAGTAAAATAAGAAATTCGTATGTGAAACATACACAATAAAGACTGGTTTGCAGACTACTGATCTAAGGCCAGAATAATAGTCTTTCAGAGTACTTACTGGTGCTGGATGACTGCTGCCCCCCAGTGGACACCTGCGGCTTTCAGTCTGGCCAAGCCATTGATAAACCAAGTCCAGACATCCTCAAGAAATTCCTGGAAGCGGGCTCCCAAGGTAGTCAAAGCTTTCTATTACTGGTCAAGGGGGAGGTAAAAGGCTCTGAAGATGTGCCTGTGACCATTCCGTATAAGGAAGACATGACTGCAGATCCAGATGGCTTCTCTCTTGAATATACCCTCTCCATCTAATAAAAGAAGGCTGTTGAACATTTCCAACTCAGCAGCTAGCCACTGAGTGGCTCCCAACCCAACAAGGGACTATCTGGAAAAAATATTTCACCTGGCAATCCTGTGAAAGGCACTTGGTCTTCAGGAGTTCCCCCAAACAGGCCAGTACCTGTGTCTCAAGTGAATGCAGTGGTAGACCTCCTGGGGATGCAAGGAGTCCAGTACCTGTAGAAAACCACCACACAGAAGCTGCCTCCCTCTGTCAGAGGCTCCCGTCAGAGTAGTCATCAGTGACAGATCTGTGTAGTTCAGATGGAATGCTGGGGGATTTAAACCACCAGAGGAATGCTGCTGTGACAGCCTGTTACACCGTATACTACTCAAAACCCCAGCCACACTGGCCATATTTTCTGCCCAACTTGCATAAAGGACCCCAGATAAGGCGGATATTGTCTCTAATATCAAAACAATCTAATTAGGCGCCAGACTTTCTTTTTGGTACTGAGGGCCATGGGGCCAAGTAAATGTTCCTTTCCTGTCTCAGAGATCGATCTTTGAGCCTCAAACCTATGTTGCTCCTTACGCTCTGACTTGGTTGTCAAGAACTGTGAAGGGTTTGAAAGTGGACACTCACTGCAAGCTAGTAAGTTGGCCTGCCACAGTTTTATGCATACCATTAGGAAATCCAAGACTCTTGGCTCAGAGATGAAAGACAGTTCAATGCTCATGGTCAGAGCACTGGCCAGAACATCACCGTGTTTAGGGTAAGTTCCCTGAGTTTGAATTTCCAAGGGGGGATGTGAGGAACAGTACATGGCACTTGGACAGGTAATGGACTGCATTGCTGGAGAGGGGCTCTGAGCAACTCACAAGAACCCTGTGACCTTCTTTTCTCCTCTTGGAATGTTAGAATGTTTGGGGTTTGGGGATTTTTTTATACAAATGGGAAGACTATTTGATGGTATGATGGGCACTGCTAGTCCCACTAGAGCCTCCCTACATGATGTTCTTTGAAATGCACAAAATCTTGGACTTGATAAGCACTCATAGTACAAGCAGATAAAACATCAAAGCCAACAGTATGTTCAGCAGCATGCACAACAGAAGATAATAAGCATCTGAATGTTCATACCCAAATGACTGCAGTTACCTCCCTTCCTGATTTCACTCCATTTCCAAAATCCAGCCAATTGAATGCTTGGCTCACATGTCTCAAAAGAACCTGATACTCAAAGAGCATAAATGTTTCTATCGATCATGTTCTGCTCCTACCCTGCTGTATCTTCACTGGGATATAAGGCTTTCTGTTTAACCTGTAGATGGGAAACCTGAAAGGTCCACCTTGGTTCTCCTTTTTCCTTAAAGGCTGTCAGATGAGAATACTGAGGTCCAGGGTCACATAGTGGAGAAGCCTAAGGATTAATTTGTTCTAAGAGCCACACCCTTGGTTTCTCCAGTAAAGGAAGATTTATTTTTATGGAAGACTTTGGTTCTATAGAAATATCTTGTTTCAACTAGTTGCATAATCACCTGATTGTCTTGCATTGCATACTTTGCCTGGTTTAGAGAAGAGTCTGTCTTTATCCTGGGCATCTTTTGGCTCGAAATGAGCAAAGCCTGCTACAAAGGGTCTCCTGGCACTAACAACAAGTTTAGTGAAGTCCTCCATATTGTGGAGTAGGACGAATGCAGCAGACCTTAAAACTTATCAGTCATTCTCTATATGAGCAATTCATGTTCAGAGCTGTCATTCTGTCAAATTATACAACCAGAATGAAGCAGCTTTCACTCATATCCTCCATGGGATTGCATGGAATTATACTGGCCTTGGAGAAGTATCCCTGTGTTAGCTATAATGTAATCACAGAAACAGAAATCCGGAGTAGCACGCTCTCTTTGGGACAGATGTGGTCCTCAATTGAATCATAGTAGCCTGAAGCATGAAGTCATGTGTGGGATAGTTGCCCTTGGCCTTCTAAGAACACAAACTTTCTTACTGCTTCTTCTCTTAGGGGCACCAGCCAAAGCTCCAACAGCATTGTGGTCTCTTGTGTAAAGTGGTCCTGGATTTCCCTTCCCTTTGTCTAATTATAGGTCAGCATCTCAGTAGCACAGAGGCCCCTTAACATCCACTGATGATCATCACATTCCACACCTGAAGCCCTCAAGACCCAGGTCTCCACCCCTTTTGTAACAGGCAGCTAACAAGCCAGTTCTTCTCATCTAGGGAGAAACCAGTCACAGGAGAGTCACTCTGTGGTGACCTTGACCTACTTAATTGTCTTTGTGACTAGCTACAGAGAGTGTAAATGTCAAGAGACAGTTTGGTACACTCAGCAAGAACGTGAGATGGGTTGACGGTAGACTCTCTGTCCCAACAATAGGTTAAAACTGAAAAGTAGCAGTTGAATTATTTGTAGAAGTAATGGTAAAATTGAGTCAAGCAGTATCATGTGACATATACTCTGATACACCCTACTCTTCTGGATTTTAACACTGTATATTGTAAAAAAAAAAAAAAAAAGTTGATAAACTTTGCGATGTCAAAGTAAAACCAGTAAAAATAGACATCTGTAGATGTGAAATAAGGTCCTAACTTTTAGTTCACAATGATTGATTTAATGGCATTGCCTTTTAATGAAGGGTACAAAATTAACAAAAACATTAACTCAAGAATATACAAATGCAGTCCTTTGTGGGTGCACCAGTGAGATGTGCCTATTTCACACCCTCTTCACAGGTCGTCTAACCCTGGCACCCTGCCCCTAAGAATCATAAAAAATAAATGAAAGCCAGAAAGGAACATTTGTCCTTTCCCCACAATAACATCAATAGATAACCTAAACATACATCACCTAGGATATTTGTTGTTAATACATTAAGCAATGCCCTCTATATGTTTCATATATTTACTATGGCATCAGTAAAAAGAAACATCTGATTCACTCAAAATGGGGGCTCCGTAAATACAAAATATTTTTGGTTGTATCATTTAAAACCTACATTCCATTTCTAAGTCTCTGTATAGCAATTACAGCTCATGCATGCCTTGCATATAGTAGGCATTCTAAGTATTCAACGTTGAACCGCAATATGGTTCTAAGAACAATTCACAGTTCTGATGAGAATTGCTCGGGTATGAATAGGTTGGTCTTGGAGCAGTCAGAATATATGTAGAAAATGAATAAAATGAAACACAATGAATAACTAGTCAAACTATCAAAAACATTTTAAGAAGTGCCGTAGACATCCAGAAATCCACCTCGGGAGCTGTGCTGTTTGAGAGCAAAGACAAAGCTGGGGAAAGTCTTATGATTTATTTAGATTTGCTTTCAGTGCAATTCCCTATGTGGCTAAAGGGCCATGTTTCCAGTTTTATCATCCATACAGAGCATGCATTATTTAAAGAGAAGAAGAGAGGAAAGGAAAGAAAAGAGGAGGAGGAGAAAGTTTACTTTGAAACACTTATTCGTAGCTCCTTATTCACTTATTCTTAGCTCTTTATTACTGAAATAACCAATATCAACAACTAAGAATAGTGGTGACCTGGAACACAACCACGTCCTCATTAACTCTCATCTTCCAACCTGCTTATAACTGTTGCTTTTGTAGGTAAGGTTTTGGGGGTTTGGTGTGTTTTATGGTTCCTCATTCTCCAGGTACATGAAGCTTAATGCTATTGTCTGTGATGTACTCACTGAAGAGAAATATTTCTCCTTCATAAACGTGACCCTCATTTATGGAAATGAATGGAAGGAAATGAATGGCAACATGACTTCTAACCAGATATTTATCTGGACGCCAACTGATTAGATTCAGTGTGTAAGACAAACTCTAGGGCTGGTCTAGGAAAAAAAGAGAGAGAGAGAAGGAAAGAGCTCCTGACAGTGCTTTCTGTTGCCTAAAGCAACACAGGGCAGCAATACATTTATGTGACGCTTCTTTCCAGTTTCTTTCATGTCAGTGGCCTCTGGTCGGTACACTCACTTGACCAGGATGGCCACAAACGAAAGTGACTCACCCCTGAGAACGGATTGTAGGAAAAAAAGTCAGGAATCAGTTCATTTTCAGAAGGGATTGGGATTAAAAATTTAGGTAAGACTGACACTTTTTAAAAACTAAGAGATACATGGGAGTGGCATCTATGGTGATAATTTTGATAGACTGTATTTTCAGCTCAAAATGTTTTCAAGTTTCCCTTGTGATTTCTTCTTCCTTTTTTTTTTTTTTTAAGATTTTGTTTATTTATTGGAGGGAGAGAGAGACAGACAGAGACAGAGACAGAGAGCACAAGCATGAGGAGGGGCAGTTGGAGATGTGGGGTTTGATGCCAGATCATGACCAGAGCCGAAGTCAGATGTTTAACCAACTGAGCCACCCAAGCGCACTCTTCTCTGATGATCAATTTATTTAGAAGACTAAGCCTTAATTTTGTGTATTTGGAATGTTCCAGATATGGTAATATTAATGTCTAATTAATTCATTATGCTTAGAGAACATATGATTATGATGATTATTTGTACAATTTCCATTCATTTAAATTTACTGACCCTAGTTTTAGGGTTCAGTATCTAATTGCATATTCTCTGTGCACTGAAATCAGAGTTTTTGCTGTAGCTGCATATAAATATCCTATTGTCCTATTCCAGATTTCCTCGAATTTGCCAGCTTATACAAAGCCACTTATGATCCCGAAGTTCTGTTTGTTACAAGTCTGGATAGGCTATACTGGGTTTTCCGCTTAAGGTCTCGTCAGATGGAAGTCTTCAAGGTATTGGTCAGGCTGAACTACTATCCGGAAGCTTGGAGAAAAATATACTTGGAAGCTCATTCAGGTTGTTGGCAAAGTCCCAAAGCTTGCAACTGTAGGTGTGAGGTCCCAGTTTCCTTGCTAGCTGTCAGCCAGGGACGGCTCTTCTGCTCCTATAAGCCACCTGCGCTCCTTTCAAGTGCCCTTCACCATCCTCCGAACCAGCAGCAACTTCTGCCCGCCAGCCGGAATGATCGCTCTACTTTTTAAAGGGCTCCCGAGTAGTACTCCAGTGGCTGATCTCCTTATCTCAAGGTAAAGGACTGGAGACATGCATTACATAGACAAAACACCTGAATTAGTGTTAGAGTGAACATGGAACAGGAATCTTGTTGAGAGGACATCCTTAGAATTCTGCCAGGGACATACTGTGTGAAGTGTCCTAAAGATGTGAATTTCAACCATGCAGTTGATACTGTTTTCCACACCTTGGTGTGTACTGAGTTTGTTCTCGTTCTCTTAAAAACTAAAACACTTACATCTAGTACATTTTTACATCTAGTACATTTTTAATTTTTCTAGTTCTCCTTTCAGTTGTCAGTTTTTTCATTTGTTTTCACGTATTTCAGAACGTAGCTGTTGAATGCATATACTTTTAGGAATGTATGATGAATTGACCCTTTTATAATAAATTATTATTTCCCAGTAATATTTTCTGCTTTAAAACCTACTTTGTGGGGCGCCTGGGTGGCTCAGTCGGTGAAGCATCTGCCTCCAGTTCAGGTCATGATCCCAGGGTCCTGGGATCGAGTCCCCATCAGGCTCTCTGCTCAGCAGGGAGGCTGCTTCTCCTTATTGTGTGTGTCACTCCCCCTATTTGTGTGCTCTCTGTCAAATAAACAAAATCTTTAAAAAAAAAAAACCTCTATTAAACCCTATTTAGTATGAAATTATTATAGTCACTCCAGATTTATTATTAGTGTCTCCATTCCATATATTTCTTTTAATTTTTTTTTTAAGAGTTATTTATTTGGCAGAGAAAGAGTGGCCATGAGTGAGTAAGGGGAAGGGCAGAAGGCTAGAATCTCAAGTAGACTCCCCACTGAGCATGGAGTTGGAGGCAGGGCTCAATCTCATGACCCATGAGATCATGACCTGAAGAGAAAAGATGAGCCCAATGCTTAGCCAACTGAGCCACCCAGATGCCCCTTCTTTCTTTGCCTTTAAAGTAGGTTTCTAATAGCAGTAAGTAATTGAATATTGCTTTTTAATCCAATACTTGCCTTTTGATGAAGTGTTTAGGGTATTTAAATTATTGGTGATTATACTTAAATCCCCCTTATTAGTAATTGTTTTCTCTTTGCCCTGTACCTTCTTTGTTCCTATCGTTTCCACATATTCCTTCATGCCTATATTTTATATTATACATTTTATTTTGCATTTTATCTCTTGCACAGACTTTCTAATAATTCCATCTGTCCTCCATTCCTTCTTCCTCTTTTTTTAGCTTCTTTTGAGTATTCATAATAATTGTAATTTTATCACCTCTCCTGGCTTATTAATTTACTGTTTTTTTTCTAATTTTACAGGATTCCTCTTTGATTTAAAATATGCATCCTTAATTTATAATAGTCTACTCTCAGCTACTCTTGTCTCTGTTAATAAACATAGGTATGAACATCACAAAAGTATACTTCCTTATTAATGCTCTCCCTGGGCTTGTGTTTTCACAAATTGTTCTACTTTATTATTGCTTTTGTAAATTCATTACAATACACTGTAAATATTACTCCTTTAAACAATTACCTTTCAAAGGTTTTTTTAATGAGAAAATTATGCTTTGTTTATCCACATATTTAGCATTTCTGGTCTTCTTCATTTCTTATTTAGATCTGAGTTTCTGGATGACATAAGTTCCTTCCACCTGTACAAATCCCATTAATGATTCTTTTAGCATATGTAGGGTGATGAAGAATTAAAAAATTTAAATTAAAAAAAACATTCAGTTTCATTTTGGAGGATAATTTTACAATTCTCTCTTTACATTGTTTCAGCCATTCGACCGCTTATATCTTACACTCTTTCTTTTTATTTACCTTGTTTGGTATCCGCTAAGATTTTGAGTCAGTGAGTGAACAGAATTCATGAAATACATGGATGTCCTAGACATTTCTTCAAATTACTTTCTAGTCTCCTTTTCATTCTAGGATTCAAACAAGCAGCATTTTATTTTTAAAATTTATCTTTTTTAAGATTTTTATTTATTTATTGGAGAGAAAGAGACAGAGATGGCAAGAGAGAGCATGAGTGGGGAGGACAGGGAGAAGCTGACTTCTCACTGAGCAGAGAGCCTGATGTAGGGCTCAATCCCAGGACTGTGAGATCAGGACCAGAGCTGAAGGCAGACGCATAACCAACTGAGCCACCCAGGCTCCCCAAAACTAGCAGTATTTTAATTCATTTGATATTGTCTTGCAGGTTACTAAAGCTCTTTTTCATCTTTTTTCTTTCTCTTCTTTAACGTGGATTATTCCTATTGCTATGTCTTCAAGTTTACTGACCTTTTGTTCTAGACTGTCTAACCTGCTAATCCTAGTGAATTTTTTATTTCATAATTTTCATAATCTCTCATCTCTAAAATCCATGTATTTTTTTCTATATAGCTTCCATTTTTCCTGATTATATTCATATTTTTCTTCAAAGCTTTGATTATATTCATAATTTGTTAATCTCATTCTCTATTAATAATTCTATTATCTCTGGCTTTTTTTGTGGGTTTTTTTGGTTTTTATTGATTTTTACTGTTTTTCTTGTTTGTATATATGTTGCCCATATCTAGCAAGTTTTGACTGAGTCATGGGCACTGAAAATGTAATTTTATTGATGGTCTGTTTTTTTTTTGGTTTTTTTTTTGTTTTGTTTTGTTTTTTTTCATTTAAAGAGTCTGGTCTTTACAGGGACATCAGCACGATGGCAGAATAGGAAGTCCTAGCCCTGTCAGCCCACAGGAAAAAAAAACACCAATTTGCCAACAATATATGGGCCAAAATATCTTTATGAGAAGTCTGAAAACCAGTTAATTGGTTATGGTACTCCAGACAAGCATAAAACTGACAACAGTCATGCTGAAATGGATTGGAAGGACAATTTCACTTTACCTGCATCAGCCCCTCCCCCAAGGTGGTACAGCTAGGTACCAAGAGAGATTGTGTCGGCCTAGTTTCTCCCTCAGGGAAAAGAGACTGGAACGTGCATCCAATATCCCAGCCACTTGGGTGCACTGCCTGAGAGATGAGGTTCTGTGTCACGTTACAGGAGCACTGATGGAATCAGCACAGTTTTGACACCTGGAGGCTGCTCAGAACAAAGAAATGGGATGAGTGACATACTGCTGCTTGCATGATTCTATGGGGCTGAGAGAAGGTACCAAACCTTGTGACATTTTATTTCCCCTAGAAAATAATAAGACTGGAGTTTGTCCAATACCCTTTCAGTGTACTACCCTAGGAACCAGTTTGTGCCTCATTTTACCTGGAATGCTGAGGGCATTCGCATAGTTTGGATGCTTAGGTACAGATAAGGATAAAGTAAAGGAGTGGGCAGTTTACTGAACCCAGCATGGTTCTGCAAGCTTGGGAGAGGGAGAAAAAGACTGTAAAATGATGCAAACCTTGAGGCTTCTCCCCCAGGAAGAAGGAAGAGGGGCAGAGCAAGCCTCTAAAATCCCACCTTTGCAGTGTACAATCCTTGAGGCTTGTTTCTATCTCACCTAACCTGAAATGTTGTTGGAACTAGCATGGTTTGGTGCAGATAAATTAAAAACAAAGAAAATACTGTCAGCATCTAACTGTGCCCAGCAGTTTTGTGAGATAAGGAGAAGGCATAAACTTTTCCACGAAGAAGAAGGGAGAGGAGTGGAGCATGTCTCCAATGCCCCATCCCACAGTCTAGCAGTAAGACACTATAAAGAGCAAGAGATTATGGGATGCTGGGGAAAAAAAAGGGGAAGAAAACATCTTTCTATTTAGGAATTTATATTCAAAAGTCCAGAGAGTATAATTCACTGAAAAGAACTGAGTAGCTCCTGGAATCTCAAACTGGACACACTGTTGAAGTCAAACTATAAGACTAGGAGAAGTGCCATAGGGGCGCCTGGGTGGCTCAGTGGATTAAGCTGCTGCCTTTGGCTCAGGTCATGATCTCAGGCTCCTGGGATCGAGTCCCCCATTGGGCTCTCTGCTCAGCAGGAAGCCTGCTTCCCTCTCTCTCTCTGCCTGCTTCTCTGTCTACTTGTGATCTCTCTCTGTCAAATAAATAAATAAAATCTTTAAAAAAAAAAAAAAAAGACTAGAAGTGCCTCTTTCTTCAAATGACACCAATACTAAGCCAGAAAGAACATGAAGATTCAAGAAAACATGACACAAAGGAACAAAATAAATCTCTATTAACCAACCCTGAAGAAATGGAGATCTATGAATTTCCTGGCAAATAATCTAAAATGATTATCTTAAAGAAGTGCAGTGAGTTACAAGAGAATGAAGATAGACAAATGAAATCAAGAAAATAATACTTGAACAAAATGAGAACATTAACAAAGAGATAGAAACTATACAAAAGAGGGGTCCCTAGGAGGCTCTGTAGTTAGAGCTCTGAGCCTTTGGCTCAGGTCATAATCCCAGAGTCCTGGGACTAAGCACCACATCAGGTCCCCTGCTTGGCAGGAGGCCTGCTTCTTCTCCCTCTCCCACTCCCCCTGCTTGTGTTCCCTCTCTTGCTGTGTCTCTCTCTGTCAAATAAATAAAGTCTTTAAAAAAAAAATACAAAGGAACCAAACAGAAGTTCAGGAACTGAGTAATACAATAATGGACTGAAAAAAATCCATAGAAAAATTGCTACAACAACAAATTTTATAAACAGAAGAATCAGCAAATTCAAAAAAAAAAAAAAGGTCATTTGAAATGATCCAGTCAGAACAACAAAAAGAAAAATATTGAAAGAGAGTAAAGAAAAACAGAGGGACTTATAGGACAACCACCAAGTGAACCAACATATGCATTATGGAAGTCCTACAAGGAGAGGGTAGGGAGAAAGACATGGAATGCTTACATGGCAAAAAATAAATAAATTAATTAATTAATTAATTAATTCCCAAATCTGGGGAAACAAATGGGACATCCAGAATGAGGAAATCCAAAAGACTCCAAAGATGATAAATCATGAGAAGTCTATACTAAGACACATTATAATCAAATAGTCAAAATTTAAACAAGAAGAGAACTTTGAAAGTTTTGAAAGAAAAAAATATTTATCGCATATAAGGAGCCTCCCATAAGACTATCAGACTATTTCTCAGCAGAAATCTTACTGGCCACAAGTGGAATGACGGTTTTAAAGTGCTAAAAGAAAAAAAAAAAACTGCCAATCAAAAATATTGTATCACATAAAACTGCCCTTCCAATGTGAATGTCTCAAGACATTCATAGACAATCAAAAAGTGAGTGAATTTATCACCACTATAACTGACTTACAGGAAATGCTAAGGGAGTTCTTCAAGTTAACCTGAAAGGATGATAAACCACATTGAAGCATAGTACAGTATATAATTCATTGGTAAAGGCAAATATATAGACAGATACAGAATACTGTAATACTGTAATGGTTGTATGTAAATCATTTTTAATTCTAATTTAAAAGATAAAAGACAAAGTATGAAAAAGAGCTACAACCACAAAAATCTATTACTGAATGCACAATATAAAAAGGTGAAACTGTGATAATAATAATAACAGTGTGCAACAGAGTAAAATTATAGATGACTTTGCACACAATCAATGTTACCAGTTTAAAATAGACTATAATTATTTTAAGTCTCATGGTAATCAGAAAGAAAATACCTATAGGTATTTATTTATAGGTAAAAAAGGTAGATAAAAAAGGTACCTATTTATAGGTAAAAAAGGAAGGAATCAGACCATATCACTACAAAGAATCAACAAATCATTAAGGAAGGCAGCAAAAGAAAGAGGGACAAAAGAACTAAAAGTGAGAAAGCAATTACAATGGTATCAGTAAGTGCTTAACTATCAATAATTACTTCAAACATAAATGCATTCAGCTACCCAGTGAAAAGACAGAGTAGCTGACTGAATTTTTTAAAAAAATCCATCCATATGCTGTCTCACAGGGGACTCACTTTAGGTTTAAGGGCAGACAAAGGCTGAATGAATGTAAAAGAATGGAGGCAAAAAAGATACCCACACAAACAGTAACTGAAAGACTTCTTATCAGACAAAAAGACTTTGAGTCCATTTGTCACAAGAAATAAAGGTGGCCATTATATAATGACTTAAGGGACAGGTCCTCAGGAATACTTAATCACTATAAATGTTATACGCCTTAAACATCAAAGCACCTAAATATATAAAGCAAACATTGATGGGTCTGAAGGGAGAAACAGATCACAATACAAAAATAGTAGGAGACTTCAATATCCTGATTATAATGGACAGATCATCCACACAGAAACTCAGTAAGGAAATAGCAAACTTGAGTAACAGTAGAGTCAATGGGTCTACAGACATACACAGAACATTCCATTCAACACCAGCAGAAAATACACATTTTCATGTGCATGTGGAATATTCTCCAGGATAGATCACGTTAGGTCACAAAACAAGTCCTAACAAATTTAAAAGGTGGTATCTATACCAAGTATGTTTTATGACCACAATGGAATGATATTAGAAATCAAAAAGAAAGAAAATTAGAAAATTCTCAAATATGTGGAACTTAACACATTCTTAAATAACTAATGAGGCAGAGAAGAAATTAAAAAGAAAATTAAATATCTCAAGACAAATGAAAATGAAAATGTAACATAGCAAAATTTAGGATGTAGCAAAGTAAGTACCAAAAGTAAAGTTTATAAGTGATAAACAGCTACAGTAAAACAAAACAAAAATTCAAAAACCTAATCTTACACTTCAAGAGATGTAAAAAAAAAAAAAAAAAGAAGAAGAAGATTGGAATAAACAGAAGGTATTAGAGCAGAAATAAGTAAAATAGAGACTAGAAAGACCAGAGGGTCAGAAAAGCTAAGAGTTGGGGATTTTTAAAAGGTAAACTAAATTGACAAACTTTTAACTAACTAATGAAGTAGAAGAAAATCTTAAAATTGGACATGAAAGATGAGACGTTATAACAAATGGAACAGAAATACAAAGAATTACAAGACTACTATGAACAACGATACAACAAATTGGATAATACACCAAAAAATGGATAAATTCCTTAAAACATATAACCTATTGGGACTAAATTTTAAAGAAATAGAAAATCTGAACAGAAAAATTACTGGTAAGGACACTGCAGTAGACAAAAACCTCCCACAAACAACAGCCCAAGACCAAAGGCTTCATCAGTGATTTTTTTTTTTAATTTTATTTATTTGACGGAGAGAGCGTGGACAAACAGGCAGAACGGCAGGCAGAGGGAGAGGGAGCAGGCTCTCTGCTCAGCAGAGAGCCCGATGTGGGGCTCGATCCCAGAACCCTGGGATCATGACCTGAGCTGAAGGCAGCTTCTTAACTGACTGAGCCACCTAGGCGCCCCTCATCAGTGACTTCTACCAAATATTTAGAGAAGAATTATCACCAATCCTCGTCAAGGCCTTCCAAAAAACTGAACTGGAGAGACCATTCTCAAACTCATTTTATGAGGGCACCATTACCCTGATATCAAAACCAGGCAAAGATACTACAAGAACAGAAAACTGTAAGTCAATAGTCCTGATGAATACAGATAACAAAATACCAGCAAATCAAATTCAGTAGCATGTTAAAAGGATGGCACACCATCCCCAAGTGGAGTTTATCCCTGCAATGCAGCAGTGTTTCAAATTATGCAAACAAACTAATGTGATAATTCACATAAACAGAATGGAAGATAAAAATCACATGTTCATCCATTCAGTGACGAAAATCATGGAACATGTATGACAAGCTCTCCACTAACATACTCAGGGGTGAAAAACTGAAAGTTTTTCCTCTAAGATCAGGAACCAGACCAGGATGCCTGCTTTCACCATTTCTATTCAACACAATACATCTGTTTTCAAATGACATGATCTTACAGGTAGAAAACCCTAAAGAAAATTTAGGAATAAACAAACTTAGCAAAGGAGGTAATACTTATACGGTGAACATTATAAACCATACATGAAGGAAATTTTAAAAGACACAAATAAATGGAAAGATACCCCTTGTTTGTGGATTGGAAGAATTAATATTGTTAAAATGTCCATACTACCCAAGCAACATACAGATGCCATGTAATACCTACTAAAATCCTAATGTAATTTTTTTACAGCAGAATCCATCATAAAATCAAATAAAATCACAAAACACTCCAACTAGCCAAAGCAATATTGGAAAAGAGGAACAAAGCTGGTGGCACCATACTTTCAGATTTCAAAAACATATTACAAATTTGTAGTTATAAAAACGGCATGATCCTGGCATGAAGGCAACCATACAGACCAATGGAACACAACAGACTGCCTATATACATATATACATACATGTATATATCTCTATATATGGATATATATATGTAACTCTATAATCCCTGGTGAATATTCTAAAAATAATAATAATAATAAGGAACTAACCCAATATGTACTATGTGCCCTGTTTTTTGTTTGCTTTTTTTTTCCCCCTGTGTCTCACTTTGTGGTGGTGTCTTTAAGATCTCAGCACACATCAGTTCTTGTTTTTGTGTTACATGCAAAATGGGTGTTATATGCAACTAATGAGTCATTGAACATTGCATCAAAAACTCATAATTTCTAGATTGTGACGATCTAAATTGTGACGATCTTCCCATGTTTACTGAACTTGGGAAGAAAAAGAGCCAGGCAGTAGGTGTAATGCTCTACTACCACGCTCATTCTCAAATGTGCAACAAACACTGATTGAGGCCGACGGTCTGTTCAGGACAGTATTAAGCACAGTGGTTAGAAACACAAAACACTCTATGTAAAAAAACTGGATTTCTCTACCATCTTGAGAATTGCAACAAGAATTATTTTTGTGTACAACATCTTATTTACATTCAGCCCTAAATATGTCTAATCATTATTTTTAATGTTGTCATGTCTGTTATGAGACTAAAAGCATATGACTACATTTCAGTGGTTATACCACACAGCCCTTCATGGATGCAGAATATTTGCTTGATGGCCTCACTGAAAGGCTCGATTCATTGTGAAAAATAAAAGAAAATAGCTATAAAATTTGGCTGTGCCTTGAGTCTCTGGTAATTAAATACCCATGCGTATGTTTTGTGTGGAGTGTTGGCTATTTTTGGCTTATTCTTGTGGCTCTCACTTCAGGCCTCCAATTTTTTTCTGCCCTTTCAGCTTGGCATGCCTTCATTAAGCACATAACCCACTCAAGACAATTGTTTTGTAAGTGTGCTTATGCTTCTGTCATCTGTTAAAGGTCAAATGTTTACCAAATTGTTCAATCTTATTTTTTAATTTGTGCAACTTCCTATTACATCTGTGTGCCTTAAAAACAGAGCAAGTCTGTCAGCAAGAAGCCACAGGTACATGATGTCAAGAAGGTAGCAGCGTTAGCCAAAGGTTTTTGTTTGTTTTTTGGTAGAAGATGCTTGGAGGGGAACTGTGGCCTTTGCATCCATCCTATCTCTCTTCATCTGTTCAACAGTCACTAAAATGTCTTTAGTAAAACTGAAACCTACCACGGTGTCTGTAAGGGTTAGTAATAAAGGTACATTTTCTATCAATGGTGGTGGTGTAGTTACTCATATTTTCTTCTCCTCCTTTAGTCCTCACACCACCATTCTGATGGGAACGGTACATATCGATTACGATGTAACCCAGACAGCTGGGATCTACAAGACCCCAGATTTCTGGGGTCACTATTTCTTCTAGCATTTAGGAAAGAGACTAGACGAAGCATCCATCCCATGTGCTATGGAAAATCCAGAGCCCTCCTCAAAATTTCTCGGGATGATAAACATTTTTATTTCATTTATTTATTTTTTAAAGATTGTATTTATTTATTTGTCAGAGAGAGAGAAAGAACACAAGCAGGGGGAGTGAATCAGGCTCCCTGCTGAGCAAGGAGCTCGATGCAGAACTTGATCCCAGGACCCTGGGATCATTAGCTGAGCTGAAGGCAGATGCTCAACCAAATGAACCACCCAGGCGTCCCTAAACATTTTTTAAGATTTTATTTATTTGACAGAGAGAGACACAGTGAGAGAGGAAACATAAGCAGAAGTGGGAGAAGGAGAAGCAGGCTTACTGATGAGCAGACAGCCCTATAAGGGGCTCGATCCCAGAACCCTGGGATCATGACCTGAGCTGAAGGCAGACGCTTAATGACTGAGCCACCCAGGTGCCCCATCCCTAAACATTTTGAATTAGTGAGTTCTCTACCCCCATAAATTCTGCCCGATCTCCCTACTGGTAAATTTGCAATACTGGCTATTTTGTTTCTCAATCTAGAATCCCAAGATTTTTCTTGATTTTATCTCAAGTTCTACCATTCTCTTTGTCCAGTTGCTTCGATAATCTAAATATTTCCTTAATCCATTTCTCACTGTAGTGGGCAATGGTCAACTATATTTTGGTTTATTGTGTTAAGGAAAACTATCCAATAATTGGGAATAAAGCACAAAAGAGGGTCATAATCCTTTCGGTATCATATGGGGGCATTAATAAGCTCATCCCAAGATGATTTAATGTTACAGGGCAATGTACCATTTGGGGCTTTGCTAGTTAGTATTAAGGGATAAGTATTCAAATTGTCTATTTCTTCTTGTGTGAGTTTTGGAAGATTATGGCTTTCAATAAATTGGTCCAGTTCATTGAAATTATAAAATTTGTGAGGAAAGATCTGTTTATAATATTCCTTTATTAATCTCTTAACAACCATGTGATCTGTAGCAAAGTTCCCTCTTTCATTTCTGCTATTAGTAATTGTTGCCAAAAGATTTAGAAACATGTATTAGGTCCCATAAACAAGTTTGTTTCTCAAAGGTGGTAAGAATCTAATTATTGAAGACACAGTATACATTCTTTTAATTTTAGGAGAAACATTGAAAGTCCTAATGGAATTTCATCATACAAGCCACAAGACTCTTAGACATTCAAATGTACCAAAGGGTCCTACTCCCTGAACATTCTGGAGAAATGAGGTTGAGGGTCCCCTGACTTTATAAGGATTCCCACAGCAGACCAGGAAAGTTTATAGAAAGCACAACATTCCCAGGATAAAAAAAAAATTCTAATTCTTTATCTGAATTACATAGCATGTGAAAATTCCAGGTTATTACATCCTCAATCCTATCTTATACAAACTCAAATAAGACAAATGAAACCGCATTAAAAAATCAGAGAGTAACTAAAATTAAGAGATATAAATAAGAAAATGTCACCTAAGTTGTAATCATGTAAACCTTAGCAGATAAGCCAAGAATAAAGACATCAGACTTTACGCCAACACTTCTTTACACTCTCTTCCTATCTCCATCTCTCAGATAGACACAGACACACACACTTACATCTGTCAAATAGCATCTGATGTCATATATATCACATTATTGTACAAGTCAATTAGGCCTATTTTGAACATCAAGTTTTCATTTATTTTTACAGTTACTTAGAAAAAAGTATCAAAACAGTGCATTGTGAAAACTATATTTAGTTATTTGGAATTTTTTTTTAATGCTGTGAGATCTAAGACTCTTCAATTATTTTCCTTAATTGTTAAAGTCAGGAGACATTTGACAGAAAAGATACATTCTTGACCTTAAGGGCAGTGTTTTCAAGTTCAATAATTTATAAGCTATTTCTCAAAAGATATACACATACAAGTTTTATAGCATTTGTGATCATGTTTTAATAGATACCAGCTATCAAAAAATTCAGTTAAAAGTTCATTCAGTTGGAAATATCTTTCTTCCCTAAGTGCTTGTACTGCTTTCTGCTCCATAACATTAATAATAACGCTATTTTTAACTGAGGCAATAATTAAAATTACAGAAAATAAGATATACTATAAATCCATAAGGAAAGATTCTTAGAGATAAAACATTTGGCTAATGTGCCTGCAACGGGTCCAGTAACTTAACTGACTCCTGTGAAATGAAATTTAATGCAAGAATTTGTTCGGCATTCTGTCCTCCAGACTAGGTGCATTCATCTTCTAGGAAAATATGTAAATGACATTTGCATATCTTCCATCTTTAATGTAAAAGTATGAAAGCAGCAGTCATGGTATCATCTATATAGTATTTTTATGAATATTTTACTAAGATAAAATGGCTACAATTCCTAATGTGTATATGATGTTATTTCTTCCATTAACTCTGATTTCACGTATATTAACTCTTGAGATAAAAATGAAATAGATTCCTTAAGATTTTATTTATTTACTTGCAAAGGGGAGAGAAAATGAGTGAACATGAGCTGAGGGGAAAGGCAGAGGAAGAGGGAGAGGGAGAAGCAAGTTCCCTGGGAGCCTGACACGGGGCTCCCAGGATCCTGAGATCAAGACTTGAGCCAAAGGCAGATGCTTAACCAACTGAGCCACCCAGGTGTCCTGAAATAGATTCTATAAAGGAAAATTAAACCAAACAACAAGTGGAGTTGCAACTATTTCTTCTTTTCCTAGATATCTTGTACTTTATGGTCCCTTGATTTTTTTTTTTTCCAAATGATTGGCAGTAGAAAAACTACCATATGATAGTCAGTTTTGGTATTAAAAGACATTTTTAAAAATAGGAAATTATAATTCTATAATTTGTATAGCCATACAAATTCTATGATAACAAAGTTAAAAATTTACAACATAACTGTCACATATCCTATTTGCCACTACAATACAAATTTACATGTGCATTTTTTTTTTTGCTGGGAACTCAGTAAATCAGAAAGATCCATTCACAAGTGGACAGGAAAGAAAAAAAAAGCAGAAAGATTCTTCCTAAATTATTAAAAAATGGCAAGCACCACTGTTAAAAACCCCTATCCCTCAAGTAAAAATCATGCAGTGAGGGTTCCCCTTACAAGAAATACAATAGGGAAGGCCTTTTGGGTTCATACCCTAAGTAATAGATAATGATTTTATGAGTCATAAGAATAAATGTATAGGGACAAAATGAAGAAAATCATTTGTGCAGTACACAGAGATGAAGGAGTTAGAAATCTGGTACATTATATTGTGCAATATAATATTCTAAGTAACTGAAATTGTACAGGACTTAGGCAAAAAGATAGAAATAGCTAGCACGAGACAATTTGGTGGCAGCTGATTCAGAACCGAATGTTAGACATTCGCCACAGAGAATCTTTTCCAAAGAACTAGAAGACTCACAGACCACGAAATTCACAAGGAGCAAGGTAATGACCTTGCTCTCTAAGAAATGACTGCTGAGTATAGGCCATGTGTGACCGTGTGCAAGACCACCCTCTGGGGGCCGTGCAAGTTGTTTAAGCAAGAGGGAACCGGCCTAGTGCTTGATGACCAAATGGATAGTAAATGACTGATGCGGTAGTAGGTTATATCTACCAATCACAGAGTATGTTTCTCCTATATACACTCAGGGTCAAAATCTGAAGTAATGTCACCGGCCATATCGGATGGTTAAGTAAAGTGACACCCAACTATCACAAGGCTTAAGTTCTCCATACTTTCTATAACATTCTGAAACCTCAACCAATCCCACTGGAGTGAAAAAGAGATCCTTGACAATAAAAGCCAAACTATGATGAACCATCTCTAGCCCTTTTAATCTAAACTTTCATCATCAATAAACTCATTCTCTCACTTATGGTCTCAATATGCTGCTGAACACTTAGTCAAAGCAAAGTTTGCGTTCACCTTTGCTTTCCTGTGCTTTAGACTCCCTAAACATAACCGCTTACATATTTTCTACCCGAATATCACTTGAAGAGCTAATATTCAATATGTCTAGAACTCCCTGTACCTCTGATCGCAAAGGTCACCTGTTAAGTTATACAAAAGGGCCAAAGAAAAATCATAGGTTCCTTATGGCCAATCCTCTTTTGTCCACGGTCCCCAATCTGTGTTATTTCTACACAACTCTTCTCAAATATGTCTCTCTATCCTAACACACTGCCTCGATTCACATACTCCTTATCTTTCATTTGGAATACTGTGCTAGCATTCCCTTCCTCCTAATTCATCCTGCATGTCCTCAGCCTCTATTATTTTTCTAATTAACGAATGAATTACATCACCCCCAAGGTCCTAAAAATCCTTACAGTATCCAAGAGTTAATGAGCTCCATCAAACCCCAACGTGAATGTTCATGCTCTTTACCATGTCATTCAAGGCCTGTTTCAGTTGCATCCACATGATCATTCCCATGTCTAAGGACAAACATGGGGAGACCTGCCAATAGCTAACCACCTTCCCTTTCTGCATCCATCTCTCTGAGCATTCCTTTCACTGTGGCATGGCCTCCTTCTCTTTTCATTGCCCATTCTTTGAGTTTCAGTTTAAATATCACCTGTTTATGGACAACTTTATTCCTAATAGGTACTAAGTGCTTCTTCATTCTCTGAGGTCCCATACTATATTGACAACACAACTACCGCTTCACTAAACATGCTGAATTTCATTACTTTAATTACCTTAGTCCCTAACACATTATATATGCCAAAATTCATTGGAAGGAATAAACAAATGAATGAAAGAGTGAATGAATGAAGAGTGTTTCAATGCTAAAGATGGAATCAGGAGCCTTGTGGGTTTCAGTCGCAGAATCACTATTAACTAGATGTGTAATCTTGGAAAAATCATTTAAATGCCATAGGACTCAATTTTATTATCTCTGAAGTGCAAGATTTTGTTAGGTAATTTCTCAAGTCACTTGTGTCTCAGTCAAAATGGTATTTTGTTCTATATCTTCAATCAGGAGACAAATGTTCAGTCATAATCTCAGGTTAGTATACTTCCCTAAGCAAACTGATGATTCACTGTTTTACTTCATATGAGTTTGAAAACTATTGAACCAGAAAGTAATGTAGTATGCTGGTAAGGAATGTTTAATTTTCATTAACCTAGGGCATCCTACTTACTGGGATGTGACCACCATATTCCATGATCAAAATTAGGTTTACAAAATGCTTTTCATATTATTTACATTTCTAGTCTTTTAGAAAAAGCTCCACAGTTGTTTTCTTTTTAAATTTTTAAATAAATGCTATGCTCCTTAGGCTGAGAATTTAATCTTTTGGAATGGTATTATTTGTACATTAAGAAGCCACACTAATTTAATTTCAATCCGCAGAGATACGAATAAAAATAACCAATATAGAAAATATATAATGTAGAAAGTAACAGAAGAGACATAAGTAAATTGTTCTTTTTTTAATTTAAATTCAATTAGCCAACATGTAGAAAATCATTAGTTTCAGATGTAAAGTTCAATAATTTATCAGATGCATATAACACACAGTGCCCATTGCATAATGTGCCCTCCTTAAGGCCCATCACCCAGTTACCCCATCGCTCCACCAACCTCCCCTCCAGCAACCCTCAGTTTGTTTCCTAGAGTTAAGAGTCTCTCCTGGCTTGTCTCCCTCCCTCTCTGATTTCTTCCCATTCCATTTTCCCTTCCTTCCACTATGATCCTCTCTGCAATTTCTTATATTCCTCATATGAGTGAAAGCATATAATAATTGTCTTTCCCTGATTGTCTTCTTTCACTCAGCATAATACCCTCCAGTTCCATCCACATTGATGTAAATGGTAAAATCTCATCCTTTCTGATGGCTGCACAATATCCCATAGCGTGTATGTATGTGTATGTGTGAGTGTGTTTAGGTGCATATACATACACATACATACAAATACCAAATCTCCATTATCCATTCACATACACATACATACAAATACATACACATACATACACTCTATGGGATATTACACACATACACATACATACACATACATACAAATACATACACTCTATGGGATATTACACACATACACATACATATACATACATATACATACATACATACAAATACCACATCTTCTTTATCCATTCATCTGTCGAAGGACATCTAGGTTCTTTCCATAGTTTGGCTACTGTGGACATTACTAATTAAACACTGGAGTGCAGGTACCCCTTCAGATCACTATATTTGTATCTTTGGGGTAAATACTTAGTAGTGCAATTGCTGGGTTCTAGGGTAGCTAGCTCTCTTTTTAGCTTCCTGAAGAACTTCCATATTTTGTTCTCCAGAGTGGCTGCACCAGCTTGCATTCCTACCAACAGTGTAGGAGGGTTCCCCTTTTTCTGCATCCTTCTCAAAATTTGTTGTTTCCTGACTTGTTAATTTTAGCCATTCTGACTGGTGTGAAGTCGTATCTCATTGTGATTTTGATTTGTATTTCCCTGATGCCAAGTGATGTGGAGCACTTTTTCACGTGTTGGCCATTTATAACATAGTAGATTGTTCTTAGCTCTGTGCTCATTTTTGAGGAACCCCTATTTGTATACCTATGGTTGCAGATTCTGAAGAAAATCCTATAGTGACGCTGCTAAATACACTGAGGAAATATAGAGAACTATGCAGGGTAAAGCCATGTTTCCCAACTTTCTCACCTCATGACTCATGCAAAAATTAATATTATTTGTTTGCTGTGATAAATGGTTGGTCTGCTTACTAGTGGAAGCAATCAGCCTGGCTGCTCTGGCTTGCCCAGTGCAGTAGACTGAATGCTCCTGACCATCCAAAATTCATATGCTAAAGCCCTAGTCCAGGGCGATGGTGTTTGGAGGTGGGGCCTCTGGGAAGTAACTGGGTCATGGGAGTAGAGTCTTTACCAATAGTATTTAGGTCCTGTAAGAGAACTCAGAGCACTAGCTAGTTCTCTTTCAGCCATGAGAAAACACAGAAAGATGATAGCTGTTTAAAAACCACGAAGAGGGCTCTCACCAAAATCTGACCATGCTGGGACCCTGATCTGGTAATTCTAACCTCTAGTAATATGAGAAATAAATGTTTGTTGTTTGAGCCACCCACTTTATGGTATTTTGTTACAGCAGCCAAAGTTGATTAAAATACCCAGCCCAATTCTGGCTGACTTGAGAGTTGAGGGGATCGGTGGCTCAGTACACTCTAAACCGATTACAATACACCCATATACCAAGGATACCAGCTGGGAAGCTTCAGCCTAAGGTTTTATAGTTAAGACTAGAGTCAACTTTGGACCTTTGAAGTTGCAGGGAGCTATAAAAGAGACAAAAGCACATAAAACTGGGGCCAAAAAGAACACTATTCCAAAGAATAAAATGTGTTTTTTTTTTCAAAAGTCATCATAAAAAAAAATCATTGTGTATCTTGACCTTAGATCTTAGAGTAAAGTAAACTTTACTTAAAGTAAAATTCCTTGACAATTGGTATTAGCTGTATATTATACAGGTATTTTTACCAGTCCACACTATCTGATCAGTCCTTTAGACCAAGCTGAAAACTGCATTTGAAAATACAACTATCCCTGTGCTGACAACAGGTGCTTGGCTGGAGCAAAACTATACCTGCTGGGAGGAACAGACACTTAACTTTAGCCACAAAGAAATCACACAAGTGACCTTCTAACAAGTATTGGCTCACTATCAAGATTCAAAACATATCATAAGTCGGTGTGTGTAAAAGCAGTCACCAACCATCTCAAACAGGTTTACAAACACCACAAAACAGATGCTACTAAAAACAGAATATAAAACAAATTCATTTCCTAAGTTTAAAAATAAAAGAGGAGAGTAGAAACACGACACTATCCCAAATGTCGAGAAAACATTTCAAAAAGATTTATAAAATCTGAATTTAAATTCCAATAGAAAGAATAGTAGAAGGTTAAATCCAGGTGAAATAAAAATTAGATAGGAATACAAATCTGAAGCAATCACCTAGAATGAAACAAGAAAATGGAAATACAAAACTCAGTTTGAGAGAGAAAGTGATAGAGTGAGAAAGCCTGGCTACAGCTAATCTAAATTCCAGAAGGAAAGAAGAGCTAAATGAGAATAAGTAAGACGACATTGAGTGTCAAACACGCCCTCATGAAACTGCGGAACACCCCTACAGATGGAAGAACTTAAAAGGACTTAACGAGTAATAATACAGTGAATTATCAATAACAGCAACAGAATCTTGAGAAGAGGGGAATAACATACATCTTCAAACTCTGAGAGAAAGCAATGGTCAATCTATGCCTATTATATGAATAGCATATATATGCTATTCATATATATATATATATATATACACACACACACACACAATAGGCATATCCATGCCCCCAACACTGCCATAAAAAATAAGGGTTTATTATTAGACATTTTCAGGTGAACAAAAATCTAAGTTTATCATCCAAAGACCCCTGAAAAAGGAATGCTAAAAAATGTTCTCCAGGAAGAAGCCAAATGATCCTAGAAGACAAATCTGAGATGTTAGAAGAAATGTGAAGTAAACAAATGCTATAAGAAGGGTAACTATTACAAAATAATGACAGCAGTGAGGTCAACTTTTGATGTAAAAATATCAAATTAGAGATAAAGCACTTACAACTTCATAGAAGTGATTAGAAGGGAAGCTGAAGTTAAATTCTCTTAAATTTTAGGTAATATCCAGAAGGATGATAAAGATATCAAGTTGCATTAAACATTATACATATAAATTAAAGTTCTAAGGTAAAGTCTAAATTAAAGTGTATATTTTCCAAAAGAGGCAGGGATTAAAAATTGCATAAAATAAATTTTAAGTCATTTAAAAAAAAAAAAAAAGACTAAGCAAAAAGCAATACAAATCCCTTAACTCCCAGAGAGGTGGGAGATGTTACGATCAACCCCATTAGAGTAAAGAGAACAAGCAGAATTCAAGGTGAGAAATGCCTCCAAGCATAAAGAGGGACATTTTACAATGATGAAGGCTCATTTAAGCAAGAAAACAGAACAATCCTAAGTGTATATGCACCTCATTACAAAAAGCAAAAATAGAACAGAACCAAAAGGAGAAATAGGCAAATCACAATTTTAGTTGGGAATATTACCACTGATCTTACAGTATTGATAGAAACAGTATAAAGATACGAAAGATTTGAACTCACTAGTGAGCAAATTGGCCTACTTAACATTCATAGAACACATACCAAACAAGAACAGAATATACATTATTTTCAAGGGGATATAGAATGGTCACCAAGATGGACCATATGCAGGGCCATAAAAAATTTAAAGAAACGAAATCAGAAAGAGTATGTTGTTTTAGCACAACAAAATTAAATTAGAAATCAGGAGACAAATGGTTATCTGGAAAATCCACCCAATATTTGAAGCCAAACAACATACCTTTATATAAGCCATGGTTCAAAAAAGAAACACATAGGTAATTAGAATATATTTTAATTAGAATATATTTGAATGAAAACAGCGTATCAAAATTGATGGGATGTAGCTAAAGCAGAACAACTGAATACATAGCTGTAAAACCTATATTAGAAAATCCTAAAAGGTCTAAAATCCATTGTCTTAAGTTTCTATTTTAAGAAGCTACAAAAAGTCAACTTAAGTCACAGAAAGTAAATGAAGGAAATAATAAAGAGGAGAGTTCAGGGAAAGGCAAAACAAAATGATGAAAAAGATGAGTGAAACTCAAAGCTGTTTCTTTGAAAATATCAGTAAAATTGATAATCTTCTCCATTGACACTAACTGAAAAAATAAAAATGAGATGCAGATTTCCAACATGAGAAATGAAAAGGAGGGATATCAAGACATGTGCAGACATTAAAAAGACAATAGTTTATCTTTAATGAAAAGTTTAAAACAATAAATTCAACAATTTTGGTGAAATAAATTCCTTCAAACAAACTGCCAAATCTAACTCAATTAGTAACAAAAATGGTGAATAGCTCTGTATGAATTAGATAAATAAAATCTGTAATTAACACCTTCCCACAAAGAAGACTCTAGGACAAAATTTGGCTGATAAATCATACCACACTTTTAAGGAAAAAGACTACCAATCCAATTACGCACTCTTCAATCAAAAAGCAGAGGAAACACATTTTATGAAATTAGTATTACTGTAATACCCAAAAAATGATAGATCAACATTGCTCATGAATGCAGACAATATTTTTTGATAAACTAGTGAATAAAATCCAGTGACAGAGAAGATATAATAGTGAAAATGTTTACGCCAAGATGCATAGGGTTTGTCTGAATATTAATATAAATAGCCATATAGACAAAATAATGGGGAAAAAAGCACAAAGTCTTTTTCATAGATGGAGGGGAAAAAGCTGAACATAGCAGAGCAGGAGCCAGATTATACATCTGGTGACAGGTTCTGCGTTCTTCCAACTATACCAGAACACTGTGGGCTCTCATTTCCTTTATCCCTTTGCCTCCGGGAGTCAGGACTCCTTCCCATGGCAGCTACAGAAATACTATTTGAATTGGAGAGCATCTGCTGGTAAGGTGGCATAAAGCAAGCCTAGAAAATACATTTCCATCCAGCAAATCCACTTCTACTGGTAGATTGTATCTCACCATCCAGATCATTATAAAATACATCTGGTAAATCATCGTGGAGAAGTGTCTCATCTTCAATGGGGCTTTATGAAATTCAACACTATTAAATGTCTCTCATCATTAATTTAATATGTATTATTAAAGCTTCAGTGTAATTTGAGTTCGAGATACAGAGATGACTTCCATACACTATAAAATCTAATGCCTGGTTTCCAGAAATTTTAATTTTAGTGCAAAAAAAATTATATGCACTCAAAAAGCTAAATGACTTCTGTTTTCTAATGAGGTATGTAACGGGTGGTATGGAAGGATAGTGTCGATGAGTCCTATTAAGTTTTAACATCTGTATATCAATTTTACTTTTATCATGAAATTCCTGATGATTCTTAGGTTGACAAAATGGGGAAAAAGGTGAATTAAGTTGTACTGGGATTTTATTGCTGGCAATTGTCAATTATATCATAAAACTGAGTAAATCATTGCTCAAGGAATATTTAAAAATCTAGTCACAAGAAATTACATGTCAATTTTATCAACTTTGAGTTTATTAATTTGTCTATAGATTGCTGGCAGTAATAAAAAAATACTCAGAAATCATAACCTACTATTCCCTGAAATCACATTTAGACTATACCTGGTATTTTCTTTGAACATAAATGCTCACAGTAACAAACTTGGCCCTAAGTCATCAATGGTCAAGTGATGAACGGTAATTATTAGCAACAATAACAGAACAATAATCATGACTAATACTTACAAAGAATTGACCAATTGCCAGTCACTCTTGTAAAAGCTTTATAGATCTTATTCAAGCTTCACAACACTATGGGGTTGATTTGCTGAGTCACCCCATGTTACAGGTGAAAAATCATATGAAGAAAGAATCAAGTACCTTGTTCAATGCCACAGAGGTAGTAAGGCCACCTGAGAGGTAAACCCAGGTAACTGGTTTGAAAGTCCATATTCTTAAATACTACGCATATTGCTGCTTGCTGAAGGGCATGACATGTGTCTTAGTAAACATTTTTTCCTTCATGAGTATAGACTTGTTAATTTTTACTTAATGGCTAAAAAATCAATATATTTTTTTAATTTTTCCCTATTGTTTCAAACACTTTTCATTTTTGAAATGGCCCTCCCTCAGCTTTCTCTCCATTTTATAAACATTAATGAACAGTTTATATAAAGATGGCAAAAAAAGCTTGAATAATTGTTTGGAACTCATTTTGCCTAGTTTTGTTTATGCCTTAACCTATTTGACACTATGTTATATTTTTTAACTGACTATTTTGTACTTAACAGAGAATCACGTTGCAAGAATTGCAGAACATGTTTTATTTATCTTACCATGTCAATCTTCCCCTTCCACTTAATAAAATTTGAAAAGAGGGTCCCTCTGCTATTCCTATTTAGTTTTTTTTTTCCCTGATAAATCAAGTTAGTAGAGTCTCTTCATAAGAACAAAATGAATTCTTCCCTTTTAAAATAACGTCACTTGAATAGGATAATATATCAACCTCTTGGCTTTAAAATCTTTTTATTCTCAATTGTTCGAACACTGCCCAACATCAAAGAATATCCACCAAGCTGCTGTAGGGAAAGTAAGGTTATGGTGTCTGGAGATCTCTCTTTCACATTCTTTTGCCACCACATGTAATTGCTTTTTGAGGGACCCCTCGGATAAGCAGAAACTCGGTGTAATATGACTTGAAAATCCTTATATTAACCATAGAATCATTAGTCCAAATTAATTTGGGGTAGGAATTAGAGGAAATAAAATATTTAACACTTACAATTTGAAGGACATGAGGACAGAGAAAAGAAAGAGATCTTCTTTAAGTGCTTTGAAGAATTTTCCAGTGTAGCCATCAGAGCCTGAAGATTTCATTTTAGGGAGCTTTGTAATTATTAACTCAAGTTCTTTAATGGTTATAGGACAGATTTTCAGGTTTTCTATTTCATATTGGTTGAGTTTGGGTAGTTTATGGCATTCAAGGAATTGGTTTCTCTGCCTTCTTATAATAAGGAAATAAAACTTCTGACATCTATACCAAGGGTTCTCAACCACATCAACTATCAAAATGACCAATGTATCCTTTAAAAAATACAAGTAGCGGGGCACCTGGGTGGCTCAGTGGGTTAAGCCTCTGCCTTCAGCTCAGGTCATGATCTCAGGGTGCTGGGATTGAGCCCCGCATCAGGCTCTCTGCCTGCCTTTCTGCCTATTTGTCATCTCTCTCTCTCTCTGTCAAAATAAATAAAATCTTAAAAAAAAATTCAGGTAGCTAGGCTAGGCCTGAGGTCTTCCAGCAAAATAAGGGGATATGAGAAAAGGGACAGTGTGGCTGAATGTCTGCCATTTTGACAAGGTTTTGCAGGTTATATTGGTTTGTCAACACAGTTAAGACTATTACCATAAAGTTCAATATACTTTTCTATGATTACAACCTTCTCTTTTCCCAAAGCCCCCATCCCTCACCATCACAGTGAAATTCTTCCCCTGTAATAAACATTATACTAGATCAAGCTATACCATCCTATATCTGTGGATACCACTGTCTTATTTCTTATTCTTCTGGAGTTGCCATTGATGAATTACCCCTTAGCATACTCTGAGAAACATTAAACACCTGAAACATTAAAGTCACCCATCATATCTACTGTGGGGAATGCTGAATGTATACCGATAGTAAACACTATCAGGTCCTGAACTAAGAGAAGCTCTGTGTCTATTGAACTGATTATTGATTATGGCTATGGATATTATTATATCTTATCATAATTTTATTTTCCCTTTGGTCAATAAGAGGCTTATAATATTTCTGGTTTGTCTGTAGATACTGTGCAATATACTATGGCATGATTTTCCTGTTCTAACTCTCACTCTACAGCATATTATTTCATAGCATAGTTCCGCAGTTTGTCTCACATATGTCTTCTGCTACTGATGTACTTTCTAGCTGGATACATGGCTACCCATACAGTCCATTTCCCAGAAATCCTTAGTGTCATCATGGGACTAGATTCTTGCCAGTATCACCCCAAGTGTACTATGGCAACTTCCAAAAATGGTTCTTAATTTTCTCTACATCTTCATCAATCGTTTTCACTGTCTCTCCAACCATCTCACTACCACCATCTTGGATCAGGAAGACTGAGGACTGTGAATAATTGCCTTAAATGGACGGCAGTGAATTGGGTCCCTAGAAACTTGGGTCCCTATACCCTTTGTTGAAGACACACATACATACACACACACACACACACACACACACACTTTCTCTCTCTCTCTCCCCTCCCCATACCCTCTCTCTATATACATATAGGAATGTATATATGTGTGTGTGTATATACTTAAGTACACATTATATATATACTTCTTCAAATCATTTATGGAATAAGACATGATACTAAAAGAAAAGCATATAATTGTCTCAAAAAATTTGCACGGAACTTCAGAAAATATGTTAACTAGGTTGGTGATAGCTTGAAAATAACCTATAGCATTTCTGCTGCTAGGCTATGTACCAATCATGAAATCTTTAATGTGAACATTTATCATGAAAATATTACATTGGAATTTTTAATTTATCTGAAATAAACTACTATAGTAATATAAATTGAAATCTCAGTGATATGGCCTGGCAAGATTATACAATATAATTTCTAGCATATTAAAATGTTCTCTATATTACAAGCAAATGGATTTCTACATCACTACTCTACTGACTATTGTACTATGCATGCAGTTTAAATAAAGCAGGTAAGAAAAAGCAGTGTATGCTTATATATGCAGTCAGAGTCACTGAAAACATTTAAAAAGTAGCTAACGCACACATATACTGAAATGAACTTTCTTTGAAAAGGCAATAAAGATGTCAAAATTAAAGTCCCTTCACAAATAGCTTCTCAATTTACCAGTGCAAACAATAATTTATGCTAAGTGAGCAGTAAAGAACTGCATTTCATTCAGTTCAATTGCTTGTGCAATATCCAACATGAAGAAGAAACAACCTGGTCACAAATTGGTTTGAACCGATAAATGTGTTTTCTTGAATATTCAGTGCTGATAGAAAATTCCAATTTTTCTATTTCTATGCTGACTTATATCCTCAGTCTGATGTTTGGGTCACAGCCACAAAACAGTACAAAACCTGCCAAGCCTTCTTGGCTAACTGGTCTTTATAATTTTTAGGAAAATACTGTGAACAATATCCAACCCACAGATCCAAGGGCAACTCAAAGTGAGGAACAGTACATATAAAAGTGTGAGAGGGGTTCCAGTTCAAGAAGGCCATGTACAAGAATCCTGAACTCACCTCCTCTCATAGATATACCAAATCTGCAACTACATATGGAAAAACTTCCTAAAAGAAAACCTAAAAACTGGTGAAGCAAGTCCTATGCATCAGGAAATAAGAGAAGTCTCACATTAAAGCAGATGGCAACTAAGGACCAGAGAGGTTAAAGCTGTGGTCAAAGTCTCACACTGAATGCAAAGCTCTGTGAGAACAGGGCCTGTTTTGTATCCTTCTGTTTCCCCAGTGCCTACAGTAGAAACTGACACGCAAAGTAGGAGCTCAATAAATCATCACTGGGGAGGTGGTTCAAAATGGTGGCAGAAGAAGATCCTGAAATAACCTCCTGCCATAGACACAACAAATCTACAGCTACATATAGAAAAAATTCTGAGAACTAGCTGAATGACTACTCCACAAAAGAGGATAAAAGGGCCACATCAAGACAGAGAGAAGAGGCACAGACATCACTTCACCAAAACCCCACCCCTGACACAGTGACCCACCAGTGTGAGTGATCTACAAATATGGAACTTCTCTCTTTGGAACAAGGGGTTTCTGTTCCACAGTAGGCACATCAGGCCTTCAAAGGTGGATCACAAAGCCAAGCTTCCAAAATGTTTGGCTTTGAAGGCAACTGGGCTCACATCCAGGAGAACCACAAGATGTAGAGCATTGAGATTCTGCTCTTGAAAGATAACACAGAGGTTCACTAGCCCCAAGACCCAGTGCAACTGTAGTAGTTTAAAGAATCTAAATCATATGTGCAAGAGATTCACTTACTAATCTTAAAGAGACTGCAAGAAGGGCAAAAGCCTCTTGTAATACCATCCAGGGACAGAGGTGCTGGTGAGCACCATTTTTATGTTCTTCCTTTACCTGGTTAGTGCTGGCACTGCCAAGTACAATTTTTGCACTACCATTCTCTCCAACTAGTGCCTGCCCCCACGCACAGGGCCATGGCCCTGCCAGAGGCAAATAGTGAGCACAATATCCTCATGTCCTATTTCCACAGCCCCAAGCACCCCACCCCACCACACTGCCTCAACAGTCCCACCCAAGACAGTAAGTGAGCACCTTACCCGCACCACTCACACATACCTTCAGGAGGTAGGAGGCAAACACCGTGTCTACTCCCTGCCTTTGTGTCCCACAGCCAGCAGGTGCATGTAGCCTACACAAGGGATATACCTTGAATGCCAGCTTGTGATGTACAAGTGGACAGACCCCAAGGCTTCAGAACCAATCAGGGAGATGGTTTGAGAGACAATCAAGACTAAGATTAAACAATAAGTTACATCTCCTGCACAAGGCCACCTGTTCAGGAATGGGAAAGATAGCTATTTTGCCTAATACATAGAAATGAACACAGACTCAACCAAAATGAGGAAATGAGAACATGTTACAAATAAAAGAACATGATAAAACCCCAGGGGAATAAAAAAACTTCACGAAATGGAGTTAAGTAATTTACTTGATAAAGTGTCCAGAGTAATTATCATAAAGATGTCCACTGACGTTGGGAAAAGGACGGTTGAATGCTGAGAGAACTTCAGTAAAGATACAGAAAATATAAGAAACCACCAAAGAGAAATGACAGAGTTACAGAAAATGATATCTGAACTAAAAAATACACTGGTAGGATTCAACAGCAGATTAGATGAAGCACAAGACAGACTGGTGATCTGGAATTCAGGGCCATGGAACTCACCCAAACGAAGTACAAGAAGAAATAAAAATTTTAAAAGGTGACGATAACTTAAGGGATTTATAGAACAACAGCAAATGCAGTTATATCTCATTCCAGGAATCCCAGAAGGAGAAGAGAAAAAGAAAGTGGCAGAAAATATATTTGCAGGATTGATGGCCAAAAACTTCCCTAATCCAGGGAAGAAAACAGACATCCAGCTCCCATAAGCCTAGGGAGTTTCAAATAATAAGAACCAAGAGGGATCTACAACAACACACATTATAATTAAAATGTTAAAGTTAAAAATAGAAAATCTTTTAAAAAGCAAGCGAAAACAACTCATTACATACCAGGAAACACCATAGGTTATCAACAGATTTCTCAGCAGAAACTTTGTAAGCCAGAAAAAAGAAACACGATATATTCAAAGCACTGACAAGAAAAAGCTTCCAACCAAGAATTCTCTACCATGAATATTCTACAAAGAGAACTGAAAGAGAGACAATCAGTTTTCTAGACAAGCATAAGCTAAAGGAGTTCACCACCAATAAACCAGTCCTATAAGTAATTTAAAGGGATGGCCGTCAGTTAAAAAAAAAAAAAAAAAAAGAGTACTAAATTACCAATAAGAAAACATAAGAAAGTAAAAATCTCACTAGCTAAGGTAAATATATAGGAAAGGGAGTGGAATAATCACTTAGAAAGCTAGTACAGAGATTAAAATAAGACTAAAGTAGAAAAAAATAACTCTAATAATTAGATAGGGGAGACATCAAAAATGTAAGCTATAGCATCAAAAACATATTAATGGGAGGGGAATAAAATGTATTAAATCTTTACTTGATATTAATTTAAAGTAGACTGTGTGTGTGTGTGTGTGTGTGTGTGTGTGTTTCTCCTTATATGTGAGCCTCATGGTAACCAAAAAGGGAAAACCTATAATAGGCATAGAAAGAATAACGAGGAAGAAATTTCAGCAAAATACAACAGAAGGTCATGAAACCACAAAAGAACAAAGAGGAAAAGAAAGGAATAGAGAGAAACTATAGAACAGCCAGAAAATAGTTAACAAAATGGCATTTCTCAGTATCATACCTATCAGTACATACCCATTAGTTATTACTTTACATGGACTAAAAATGGACTAAATTGTCCAAGCAAAAGACACACGTTGAATGGATTAAAAAACAAGACCTAACCATGTGCTGCCCGTAAGTGACACACATCGGGTGTAAGAACACAACACAGACTGAAAGGAAAGGGTGGGAACAAGATGTTTCATGCAAAGGGAAACCACAAGTAGGGTGGTGTAGCTATACTTACATCAGAAAAGAGACTTTAAAACAAAGACTGTAATAAAAACAAAGAAGCATATTACATAATGAAAAGGGGTCAATCCAACAAGAACATATAACACTTGTAAATATTTATGCATCCAACCCAGGAGCAACTGTATATATAAACATATAATATATATAATATAAAGCAAAGATTAACAGACCTAAAAGGAAAAATCGACAGCAAAACAATAATATTAAAGGATTTTAATACCTCACTTATGTCAACAGATAAATCATGCAGACAGAAAGTAAGTAAGGAAACATAAATATTGGCCTCAAATAACACATCTGACCTCATGGACTTAACAGACATACAGAATATTCCATCCCGAAGCAGCAGAATGCACTTTCTTTTCAAATGTACCTGGAACATCCCCCAGGACATCCCACATGCTTAACCACAAAACAAGTCTCAATAAAGCTAAGACTGAAATCATACCAAACAATTTTCTGACCACAGTGGTATAAATTAGAAATCCATTATATGAAGAAAAGTAGGAAAATCAAAAATTGATAGTGATTAAACAACATGCTATTAAAAACCCAATGGGTCAACAAGGAAATCCAAGGAGAAATCAAATGATACTTTTGACACAGTGAAAACAGAACTACAACATACCAAAATCTGCAGGATGCAGCAAAAGTGGTTTTAAGAGCAGAGTTTGTAGCAACACAGGTCTACCTCAAAACAAGACAAATCTCAAATAGGCAATCTAACTTGACACTTTTAGGAACTAGGAAAAGAAAAACGAACAAAGCCTAAAATTAGTAGAAGAAGGAAATAACAAAGGCCAGAGGGAAAATAAATGAAATAGACTAAAAATACAATAGAAAAAAATCAATAAAAATAAGAGCTTGTTCTTTGAAAAGATAAAATTGACAAACCTTGTTCACTAAGGAAAAAAGAAAGAGGGTTCAGACAAATCAAAACAGAAATGAAAGAGGAAAAATTATAACTGATACCATAAAAATATAAAGGATCATAAGAGACTACCATGAATAATTACAAACTGAAAAATCGGACAATTTAGAAAGAAAAAGGATAAATTCCTAGAAGTAAACCATCTTCCAAGACTAAATCATGAAAAAAACAGAAAATCTGAATAAAATCTGAATAAATGATTATTAGTAAGGAGATTAAATTACCAATAAAAAATTTTAAATAAGAAAGGTTCAGGACCAGATGACTTCTCTGGTAAATTTCAACAAACATAAAAGATTTAAGACCTTACCTTTCTCAAACCTTTCCAAATAAATGAAGAGGAGCAAATACTCCCAAACTCATAAAAATGAGATCAGCATTACCGTGATACCAAAACCAGATATGGGACACCACACACACACACACACACACACACACGCACACATAATAATAATAATAATATTTATAATTATAACCACAAGTCAGTAACTCTGCAATATAGGGGCAAAAATCTTCACCATAATAGTAACAAAGTGAATTCAATAATACAATAAAAAGATCATATATCATGATGAAGTGAGACTTATTCTATAGACGCAAGGATGTTTCAACCAACATCTGCAAATCAAGCAATGTGATATTCCACATCAACAAAGTATAAAAATTATGTGACCATCTCAATAAATGCAGAAAAAGCATTTGATGAAATTCAACATCAGTTATGATAAAAACTCTCAAAGAAGTGGGTATATTCAGAAACAAATCTGAATATAATAAGGGCTATAAATGACACCTAAGAGCTAATATCAGACTCAATTGTGAAAAGCTGAAAGCTTTTCTGTTAAGATTACTAACAAGAACCCCCACTCTTGCCATTTTCATTGAACACAGTATTTGAAGTCTTAGAGCAATCAGGCAAGGAAAAGAAATAAAGACCAAACTAGAAAGAGAGAAGTAAAACTGTCATTATTTGTGGAAGACATGATTTTATATAGAGAAAATCCTAAAGATTTTGCAAAAAAACAAAACAAAACAAAACAAAACAAAAAACCAGACTGTTAAAGTAAAGGAATTTAGTAAAGTTGCAGGGTACAGAATCGATACGCAAAAATACGCTTTGTTTTTCTACTATGTTGTTTTTCTAACTAGCAAAAAATTATCAGAAGGAGAAATTAAGAAAATAAAACAATCCTATTTACAGTTGCTTCAAAAATAATAAAATGCCTAGGAATAAATTTAACCAAGGAGCTGAAAGACCTATATTCTGAAAACTATAAGACACTGATGAAATAAACTGAAGAAGACACAAATAAAGGGATGATCATTCCAGGTTAATGGACTAGAATTAATATATTATAAAAATGTCCATATAACCCAATGAAATATATAGATTCAAGAAGATCCCTACCAAAATGCCAATGACATTTTTCACAGAAATAGAACAATCCTAAAATATGTATGGAACCACAAAAATCCTCAATAGCCAAAGCAATCCTGTGGAAGAACAACAAAGATGATGTCATCATGCTCCCTAATTTCTAACTATATTACAAAGCTATAGTAACCAATATAGTACGGTATTGGCCTAAAACATAAAGATCCATAGAATAGAATAGAAAGTTCAGAATAAACACAAGCATATATAGACAATTAACTTATGATACACAGACAAGAATACACAGTGGGGAAAAGACAGTCTCTTCAATAAATGGTGCTGGAAAAACTGGACAGCCATATGCAAAAGAGTGAAAATGGACCACTGTTTTACATCAGACACAAAACTATTAGAAGAAACCATAGATGGTAAACTCCTTGGCATTGCTCTTGGTAATAAACACTTTTTTTTGTTGTTGTTGTTATCTACACCAAAGGCAATGGCACCAAAAGCAAAAATAAAAAAGATGGGACTATATCAAACTAAAAAGTTTCTGCAAAGTGAATGAAACCATCAATATAATAGAAAGACAACTTACTGAATGGGAGAAGATAATTATAAGTCATATATCCAGTAAGGGGTTAATATCTGAAATATATAAAGAAGTCATTTAGGGGGCGCCTGGGTGGCTCAGTGGGTTAAAGCCTCTGCCTTTGGCCCAGGTCATGATCCCAGGGTCCTGGAATCGAGCCCCGCATTGGGCTCCCTGCTCAGCAGGAAGCCTGCTTCCTCCTCTCTCTCTCTCTGCCTGCCTCTCTGCCTACTTGTGATCTCTGTCAAATAAATCTAAAAAAGAAAAATCTTTTTCCATTTTTTTTTAGATTTTTTAAAATTTATTTATTTGACGGACAGAGATCAGAGAGAGAGAGAGAGAGAAAGGAGGAAGCAGGCTCCCTGCTGAGCAGAGAAGCCTAATGTGGAGCTCCATCCCAGGACCCTGGGATCATGACCTGAGCTGAAGGCAGAGGCTTAACCCACTGAGCCACCCAGATGCCCCCAAAAAGAAAAATCTTTAAAAAAAAAAAAAAAAAGTCATTTAGCTAAATAATACAAGAACAAAAATTCAAATTAAAAATTAGTGAGCATGGGGCGCCTGGGTGGCTCAGTGGGTTAAGCCGCTGCCTTCGGCTCAGGTCATGATCTCAGGGTCCTGGGATCGAGTCCCGCATCAGGCTCTCTGCTCAGCAGGGAGCCTGCTTCTCTCTCTCTCTCTCTCTCTCTCTCTCTCTGCCTGCCTCTCTACTTGTGATCTCTCTCTGTCAAATCAATAAATAAAATCTTTAAAAAAAAATTAGTGAGCAAAGGAACTTAACAGACATTTTCCCAAAAACATACAGATGACCAACAGACACATGAAAAGATTCTCATTAGTACTAATCATCAGGGAAATCCAAATCAAATCCACAATGAGATATCATATCATACTTGTGAGAATGGCAATTTTCAAAATGACAAGAAATAACAAATGTTGGTGCAGATGTGGAGAGAAAGAAACCTTCATGCACTATCGGTGAGAATGTAAATTGGTGGAGAACCTATGGATGCTATGGAGTTTCCTCAAAATTAAAAAAAAAATGGTAACAATGCAGAAATTCCACTTCTGGTATTTATGAAAGAAATCACAACACTAATTCAAAAAGGTACATGCACCCCCATGTTTATCACAGCAATATTTACAATAGCCAATTATGGAAACAACCTAATTGTCCATTTATAGAAGAACAGATAAAACAGATGTGTTATAAAAATACAACAGAGTACTACTCATAAAAAAGAATGAAATCTCACCATCTCCCTCAACATGGATGGACCTTGAGAATATTAGGTGAAGTGAAATAAATCAGACAGAGAAAGACAAATAACATGGTTTCACTTATATATGGAATCTAAAAAATACTAAACAAAACAAAACAAAACTCATAGATACAGAAAATAGATTAATAGTTTCCAGAGAGAAATGAGGCTGTAGGGAGGGGGGACACAAAATAGGTGAAGGGAATGAAAAGACACAAACTTCCAGTTATGAAATAAAGTCATGAGGATATAATATACAGCATAGTGATTATAGGCAATAATATTTGAAAGTTGTTAAGAAAGTAAATCACCACAAGAAAAAAAATGTATAACTTTGTATAATGACAGATGCTAAGTAGACATTGTGGTGATCATTCTGCAATGTATATGAATGTCAAAGCTTTATGTTTTGTTTTGTTTTGTTTAAAGATTATTTATTTATTTACTTATTCGACAGAGATCACAAGTAGGCAGAGAGGCAGGCAGAGAGAGAGAGAGAGAAAGAGAGAGAGAGGAGGAAGCAGGCTCCCCGCTGAGCAGAGAGCCGGATGCGGGGCTCAATTCCAGGACCCTGGGATCGTGACCTGAGCGGAAGGCAGAGGCTTTAACCCACTGAGCCACCAAGGTGCCCCAAAGCTCAACAATAAAGTTGTATTTCAATTATACCTCAACAACAACAAAAAAGGAAACTTACAAGAACACATTTCCTTAACAGTTTTATAGAATCATTTTCCTCATGCTTTACATTATTATCCCTTTTTCTTCTTTCTTTTTTTTGTATTTAATATTTACTAAAACGTAAAAAAGAAACCTGTAAAAAAATAAGATGAACTTTTATCTTTCCCTTCTACTGAAATAGCATATATTTTAGGAATGACTTAATTTTCTCCAAAAAGTATAAATTCACATTTTCTAAGAATTTCAATCTTTAAAAGACCACTTGAAAACATTCATTTGGCCAGAGGACTTATTTCACAAGAGTATTGATTTTTTTAATCATTAATGATCTTACTATAGATTATTCATGAAGAATATAATGACAAAGAAAAATAGATCGTCTGACTGGTAATCCCAGACTTGAGAAACCTGATGATTTTTTTAAAAACTAGACCAGTCTTGCCTTCATTATACATAACCTACTTATACAGATAAAATTTAAATTATTTTTTATTTTTCAATAAAATAATATATTGAGAGAGTTTTAAAAGCTAAAAACTACTTCAGGTAACTCATGTCTCATTCGACACTAAGTTTATTATTATTACTTTGGATAAATGCATTTTTACCTCTTTTATCTATTTTGTCTGCTATTTTCTATGTGTGTATAAATAAAATATTTATGCTAATCCTTGAATTTTTAAATTTTAGGTACAACCTATTGCTTTTGTCCTTTGGGAAATAAGGACATAAGTCTTACACAACTCTCTTCTCCAACACATATACTCTATCCCCATATATCTGAAAGTTATTATAATTTTTGGTGAAATTCATATTCAGTGTTCATTATCATTACACATTATATATATATATATATATATATATATATATTAGTCTTTTGACTTAACCACATGTATATGTATTACATTTACATTTACACAATTATTAGTTTTCCTATTCTCAATTATTTGTATGTTTTCTTGAAGATATTGCTTCTGCAATTTATGCCTCCTGACCCAATCTTAGCTGACTGCCTTGTGAACCAACTCCATACCCATATCTGTGAGAATTCCCTTCGACTTTCTCATTAGGTCATTTAGAAAATAATTACTGAGGGATGCCTGACTAGCTCAGTTGGCTAATCTTTTGCCTTTGGCTCAGATCACGATCCCAGGGTCCTGGGATAGAGCCCCACATCATCATAGGGCTCCCTGCTCAGTGGGGAGCCTGCTTCTCCCTCTCCCACTCCCCCTGCTTGTGTTCCCTCTCTCACTGTGTCTCTCTCTATCAAATAAATAAAATCTTTTTTTTTTAAAAAGTTACAGAGCAACACTTTTGATTAATATATATGCAAAAACCCCCAACAAACACTTATCAGCTATAATCTAAAATGTAGACAGGACAATACACTCTAATCAACGGGCCTTAAATCTAAGAATGCAAGGCTTGTTCAAGATTTGAAAATCGGCCAATGTAATACAGATATTAAAGAAGATATAGCACATGATTTTCTTCATAAATCCAGAAAGAGCATTTGACAGAATTTAATATCCAATCATGATTAAATCTCTTAGAAGATCAGGAATATAAAGAAATTTCTTCAAACTGATAATGGACACGACGTTAAATTATACAACTAACATTATACTTAATGGAAAAAGACAGACTGCTTTCTTCTAAAATGAGAAGCAAGGCAAAATGTCTCTGCCCATGACTAATTTTTTTTTAAGAATCTTATTTATATATTTATTTATTTATTTGAGAGAGAGAGAGAGAGAGAGAGGAACAGAACACACTTGCATGAGTGGGGTTTAGGGCAGAGGGAGAAGCAGAGAGCAGGGAGCTTGACACAGGGTCGATACCAGGACCTTGGGACCATGACCTAAGCTGAAGGCAGACACTTAACCATCTAAGCCACCCAGGTGCCCACCACCACTTATTTTTGGTGTTGCCCTGCTTGTCCATTCTAGCCAGCAAGAAAAATAAATAAACTCTTGAAGCTGGGAAAGGAAGAATAACACTGTATTTTATCGTGTTCCATGATTTTAAGTCCTAAAGAATTCATGAAAGATGACTATAAAAATTAATAAGTGAATTTTACAAAGCTATAGATATAATGTTATCACACAAAGTCAAATATAAATAATCAACCCCTGAAAAATAAGACAAAATAAAGCAGTACAACTAATAATAGCATTACAAAGTTAGAGATAACTTTTTTAAATATGGAAGACCTACACGATAAAACTACAAAGGTCTGAGAGAAATTAAAGAATACTTGAATAATGGCAGAGATATGTCATGTCCATGGATAGGAAGACTTAGTATTATATTACTCATATATCAATTCATCCTAAATTGACAGATACAATGCTATGACAACCAACAACCAATATCCCAGCAGACTCAAAAATTTATATAAAAATATATAGGGGGGCCTGGGTGGCTCAGTGGGTTAAGCCACTGCCTCTGGCTCAGGTGATGGTCTCAGGGTCCTGGGATCAAGCCCCATGTCTGGCTCTCTGCTCGGCAGAAAGCCTGCTTCCCCCTCTGTCTCTGCCTGCCTCTCTGCCTATTTGTGATATCTCTCTGTCAAATAAATAAATAAAATCTAAAAGAAAAAAATATTTATATAGGATGTAAAACAAGTAGTGAGAGTAAACAAATTGGTAGAAGAGAGCAAAGGACTAGGTTTAGTTCTACAATTATACGATTAATTTTTGACAAAAGTTTCCAGGCAATCAATAGGTAAACAACAGTAATTTCAACAAATGATGTTGGAACATCATACATGATAATAATTCATGATGAACCAGGAACCTAAATATAAAAGCTAAAGCTTTATGGGCGCCTGGGTGGCTCAGTCAGTCAAGCATCTGCTTTGGGGTCAGGTCATGATCCCAGGGTCCCAGGATTAAGCCTAGTTTACACGTCTTCTTGCTCAGCCCTCTCCTTCTGCAACTCCCCCTGCTTGTGTGCTCACTTGTGCACATTCTCTCTGCCAAATAAACAAAATCAATCTTAAAAAAAAAAAAAAAAAAAGCTAAAGCTCTAAAACTCATGAGAAATTATAGAAGGATATTTTTGTGACCTTAGATAAGGGAAGTTTCCTTAGTAAGACTCAGAAAGTAGTAAGAATTATGGGAAAAAATTGATAAATTGGACATTTCCCAACAGCAGAAGACACCATTAAAGAAATAGGACACCAATATGTTGAGGGGGCAAAAACATGTAATAACATATACATGCTGATATGTGACATCGTCAGTATTTAATATCTATAACTCAGTATTAAACATACAAATGACAAAAAAAATGCTTACATAGATACTCCAAAGAGGAATATATACAGATGACCAATAAGCACAAGTAAAGCCATCAGGAGAAAGTAAACTGAAACCACAGTGAGATATCATTTCATACCTATGAGAACTAAGATTAAAAAATAACAAACAAACCAAATCTGGCAAAAAACAAATGCAATCTCATACGTTGCTAGTGGGATTATAAAATAATAACTTTTCAATAATGTGAGGCATACATCTGTCCTATGACCAAGGAATTGCAGTAACAGGTATTTATAAGAAGAAAACATATTTTCACAAAGAGATGTACACACAAATTTTCCTAGCAGATGTTAATTCACAGTATCCAATAATTTGAAACAACCCATGTGTTCATCAAGAGAATGAATGCATGATAATATATTCACGTAACAGAATATTCTTCATTGATAAAAAGAAACAAATTAGTAATACGCTTGACAATATAAATTTCAAAATCTTATGCTGAGCAAGAGGAGCCAGATATACCACTGATAGGAAGCTCATGACAGGCAAATCTAACATACAATGATAAACATCAGAACATTGGTTGCCTCAGACTGGAGAGATGGGGGGGAAGTAGTTCTTTATAGAGGGCAGTATTAATGAGAAGAAAAAGGAAAACTTCTGGGGTGGCAGAAAAGTTCTATACTTTGATGTGATTTGGGTTATACTGCATGAACTTGTCAAAATCTATTGCACTATATATTGAAAATATGCACATTTCATGATATCTAAATTGTACTTCATTTTTAAAAGGAAAAAGAAGATGAAAAGATCCAAAATAAGTCTTACCAGAGATCCAGAGAGAAAAGACTGAATGGGGGAAAAGCAATACCAAAAGACGTAATAGCTTAGAATGTTTAAGAATTCATGAAGCACATCAATCCTCAGATTCAAAAGTTCAATGAATCTCAAGCAGAATAAAAAGAGGACTACCTTAGTTCACACAATTTACTGGAATATCAGAGAAAAAGAGAAAATCTTAAGTGCGGAGGAGGAAAGAAACTACTTATGAAGGAATGGCAATTAGATTAAGAGCTGATTTCTTGATCTCAACAGTAGAAGCCAACATATAGTGAGAAAACGGCCATTAAAATATTTAATAGAAAATCATGGTCAAACTAAACCTGTATGCCCAATGAAACTATCATTCAAACATTATGTTGATATTAAAGCATTTAATTAAATTAGATTCAACATTAAAATATTATCATTCAACGGACTACTTATAGTTATGTCTCAGGAAGCAAGAAAGTATTTCCAGAAAAAAAGTTCAAAGAATACAAACAGAAAAAATGAGGAAGAAACTGGGTCTAAAAGTGTCAAACCTTTTCCTGTATTAAAATATTTCTAGATGAAAAGATTTCAAAGACAGAACATGCATATTCTGGCACAAAACTGTACATTAGCAATTGTGGTATTTTAAATAATACTCTGATTAAATAATTTTATTCTGGTTATCTATCCATATGTCTGTTAAAGCAATGTTCATTGGAAATTCCAAATATAGTTAAAATAATAGCCCTCAGATATCCTAATTCTCAATATTTTTTCCACAAAATAAAAGAAATGGCTCATGTGGAAAAAATCCTAAAGTGAATAAAGGACATTTTGTTGGAACAATAATACAGTTAAAAATTAAAGTATTTTAAACTGCATCTCTCCATGACTACCTAAGTAGGGTACAGCCAATTGGCATTTCAAGTGAAGCTGAAATTTCCCGACATATTAAGTTCACTGGGTCATGAAATATATTTGATTTCACACAATCATATTTTTCTTCCAAGAGAAACATTATCTCTTGTTTCACTGACACTCAACCATTCAAATAGCTTATCATATGACCATTCCTCGTTTTTATGTAACTAGAATATATTTTGGGGGCACAAAAAATAAAAATAGTTTAATGTTACCTTGATAACCAAGATAATATGCTGATAATGTTATGATTTCTAACTTTGCTTATAATATAAATATTTCAGTAAGGATCAAGTTTATAGGAAACACAAACACATATATTACTTAAGAGATTACAAATGTAGTGTTCTTTTTCAAGTTCCTAAGAACCAAAATGTAAATGCAAAGGAAGATATTTAACTTTCCAAAGCATATTTTTGAGAATTATGTAATGATATCATATTACTAATCATTTAGTAAGAAATGAAATATTCATTATAAACTGGTTCACCAAGTACAATTTAAATTATTTCAGTAGTTATTCAATAAATACAGTGTAAGGTGCTACCTAAAAAATGTTTATAGAACACTGTCTTTAGTTAATTCCATTCTTGACTTTCATCATTTCCTAACACTTTATCCAAAAAGAGGTGATTTTTAGTTCCCAATTCTTTCTTATTCTCTCACATAAAAACTGGTTTTCCCTTCCTTCTCCCATGCTCAATTTTTTTTTAACTTATGTGTCCCTTTCCAACACTTTGCATCATATGTTCTGATTCTACCTGCAAGCAAATTATTCTGTATTCTCAGAATCAGAATGGCACATTTGGAAAACCCATACAACTACAAGTAATCAAAACAATAAAATCAAACTTTCTGTACCAAATGCTTGATTGATCAGGATTTAAACACAGATAATACAAATTACTCTATTTTAAACAGAATGTGATTTGATAGAGAATTATATAGAGAATATATAGAGAAATAGTTAAAGGAGTGATTTGTTGTGTTGTCCCAAAGGAATGACTCCCAGAATTGACTTCCCAAGAGGCCAACTATCAACACAGAAATCATAGAACATCTTTGTTGGTGACATCTGGAAAACTAGAGATCCTCTAAGTATAACTAGAGACAAGCCAATAGCCAAATAAACATCAAAATTACACAGTATCCAACAAATGCAGCCAAATTGAATTCAACAGTACATTAAAAGGATCATTCACCATGATCAAGTGGGATTTATTCCAAGGACACAAAAGTGGTTCAATATTCTCAAATCAATCAATGTGATACATCACATTAACAAAATGAAGGATAAAAACCAAATGATTATCTCAATAGATGCAGAAAAAGCACTTGACAAAATACAATATTTGTTCATGACAAAAACTCTCAACAATGTGGGTTTAGAGAAAACATACCTGAACTTGATAAAGGCCACATATGAAAAAAACACAGATAACATCACACTCAATGATGAAAACCTTAAAACTTTGTCTCAGATCAGGAAGAAGAGAAAGATGTCCACTATCACCACATTCGTTCAACATGTTACTGAAAGTCCTAGCCACAGCTATCAGACAACAAAGAAAGGAAAGGATCCAAATTGTTAAGGACAAAGAAAAACTGTCATGATTTGCAGATGATTGATATATATATATATATCTAAGATACAAAATCTAAAGGAACCTATCATGTTTCTTTAAATTAAAAATAAAGCAGCAGAAAAACAAATTAAGAAAACAACTTCATTTACAATTGAACCAAAAAGAAGAAAATGCTTAGAGATAGCAAGAGATTAAAAAACCTACACTCTGAAAACAGTAAGACATTGATAAGAGAAACTGAAGATGACACAAACAAATGAAAAGATAAACCATGCTCATGGACTGGAAGAACTAGTTAGTACTGTTAAAATGTCCATACTATCCAAAACAATCTACAGTTTCAATGCAATCTGTACCAAAATACCCATAGCACTTTTCACAGAACTAGAACAAATAATGCTAAAATTTATGTGGTAACACAAAATACCTCAAATAGCCAAAGCAATTTTGGGAAAAAAAGAACAAAGCTGGAGGTATCACAATCCTTGATTTCAAGAAATACTACCAAGGGGCGCCTGGGTGGCTCAGTGGGTTAAAGCCTCTGCCTTCGGCTCGGGTCATGATCCCAGGATCCTGGGATCGAGCCCCGCATCGGGCTCTCTGCTCAGCGGGGAGCCTGCTTCCTCCTCTCTCTCTGCCTGTTTCTCTGCCTACTTGTGATCTCCATCTGTCAAATGAATAAATAAAATCTTTAAAAAAAAAAAAAAAAGAAAAAAGAAATACTACCAAATTATATTAATCAAAACATTATGGTACTGGCACAAAAATAGACCAAATATCAATGGAACAGAATAGAAAGCCGAGAAATAAAGACACATATTTACAGTTCATTAATCTGACAAAGGAGGTAGCAATATACAATGGGGGAAAGATAGTCTCTTCAACAAATGGTGTTGGAAAAGTGAACAGGTACATGCAAAGGAATGAAACTGGACTGCTCTCTTATACCATACACAAAAATAAACTCAAAATGGGTTAAACACCTAAATGTAATACCTAAAACCATAAAATTTCTAAAGAAAACTTGGACAGTAATCTCTTGGACAACAGCCTTAGCAACATATTTATAGATATGTTTCCTTTAGCAGGGGAAAATAACTACTGGAACTACACCAAAATAAAAAGCTTTTGCACACCAAGTGAAACCATCAAACAAAAAGGCAATCCATAGAACGTGAGAAAATATTCCAACAAAGGATAATAGCCAAAATGTGTAAATAACTTATACAACTTAACAGCAAAAAAAAAAAAAAACAACAACACAAAAAACACAAAAAACAAAAAACAACCTGATTAAAAAAGGGGGAGGCAGGGGACCTGAATACGCATTTTTTCCAAGGAAGACATAAGAATGGTCAACAGACAAATGAAAAGATGTTCAACATCATTAATCATTAAGGAAATACAAATCAAAACCACAGTGAGGTAACGCCTCACACCAGTCAGAATTGCCAGTGTCAAAAAGACAAGCAATAAGTGCTGGAAAGGATGTGAAGAAAAGGAAGATTCATGCATTGTCAGTGAGAATGTAAGTTGACGCAGCCACCATACGAAAGAATATGGCAGTTCATCAAAACAGTAAACATATAAATACCATATGAACCAGTAATTCCACTGTTGGGTATTTACCCAAAGAAAACAAAAGCACTAATTTGAAAAGATAAATGCACCCTTATGTTTATTGCAGCATAATTTACAATAGCCAAAGTATGGAACTAATCAGATGCTCACTGACGGAATGAATGCAGAGCTCTCTCTCTCTCTCTCTCTCTCTCTCACACACACACACACACACACACACACACACAATGGGGTATTCGTCGTACAAAAGAATGAAAGTTTGTAATTTTAAACAACATGGGTGGAACTCGAGGGTGTTAGGCTAAGTGAAGTAAGTCACAGAAAGGCAAATACCACATGATTTCAGTTACACGTGGAATCTAAAAAACAAAACAAATGAACAAAAAGACTCATAAATACATAGAACTGGGGGTTGCCAGGGTGAGTGGGGTGATGAGCAAAGTAAGTGTAAGAGGATGAAGAAGCACAAACTTCCAGTTATAAAATAAATAAGAAGATCAAAAGTATGGTATAGGAAATATTGTCAATAATATTGTAATAATACTATATGGTGACATATGGTGACTACACTTAGTTGTGGTAACCACTGAGTAATGCATATAACTGTTAAATCACTATGTTGTATACCTGCAACTAATATAACATTATATATCAACAAAATAATGAAATTCTTGCTTTAGCATTTAAAATAAGTATTTAAAAAAATACCACTTTGCCACTAGTATCTAAAATACTATATAAAATACTCTTTCCAAAAAAACCAAAAAACATTACTAAGAAAAATTAAAAATCATCTAAATAAATGCACTTACCCTTGCCATAAGAAGGTTATTTTTTTTTAAAGATTTATTTATTTGACAGAGAGAGACACAGGGAGAGAAGGAACACAAGCACAGGGAGTGGGAGAGGGAGAAGCAGGCTTCCTGCCAGGCAGGGAGCCCGATGTGGGGCTCGATCTCAGGACCCTGGGATCATGACCCAAGCCAAAGACAGACATTCCATGAATGAGCCACCCAGGCACCCCTAGAAGGTTAATATTTTAAAATATTAATTGCTGTGGTGCCTGGGTGGCTCAATGGGTTAAGCCTCTGCCTTCGGCTCAGGTCATGATCTTGGGGTTCTGGGATCAAGCCCCGCATCAGGTTCTCTGCTCAGCAGGGAGCCTACTTCCCCCTCTCTCTCTGCCTGCCACTCTGCCTACTTATGACCTCTCTGTCTGTGTCAAATAAATAAGATCTTAAAAAAATTTTTAAAAATATTGTTTTTCTATATATCAATGAAAAAATTAAATTTCAGAAACATACCTCTTATAAAACATTACAATTTTCATTAACATAAAAATATTAAATGTCTTTACCATTAAACTAGAATACATTACTGGATCTTCTAATCCATGGAAATAACATGTTCTTCCATTTATTGCAGAAGAGAAATGCTATATGCCTAACTAACTATTGAAGAGTTTTATTACAAGAAGCAGGAAAAAAACTGGTCATTGCAGAACAAACAGAGCACACCTCCAATCCCGGATGATTCCATAAAAAATGACACCTTGTTTACACAGCTGCATTTACTTTTTTACATAGTTAATTTGTGTAATAATTACACTGTAGTAAAGCAATATGAAAGAATAAATTTTCAAAAAAAATTCACTGGTTACCTTAACAACTAAAGAAAAATTTTAAATTAATGCAACACCAATATTAGCTAATAAAAAGAAAAATGGTAGAAGTGTGTGTGTGTATGTATATATACATACACACACATACATATAATGGATAAAATGGATTATTACTCAGGCATAAAAGTACAAAATCTAGGCATTTGCTGCAATGACTTGGATGGGGCTAGAGAGTATGATGCTATGTGAAATAAGTCAGTCAGAGAAACACAAACACCATATGATTTCACTCATGTGTGGAGTTTAAGAAGCAATACTAATGAGCAAAGTGATAAAAAAATGAAAGAGAGGCAAACCACACCAATTCTTAATTACAGAGAACAGACTGATGGCTACCAGAAGGGAGGTGGGTGGGGGGATGGGTGAAACACGTGATGGGGAGGAGGGCACTTACTGTGATGAGCACTGGGTGTTGTATGGAAGTGCTGAATCACTATATTGCACAAATGAAACTCACATTACACTGTAAGAGAACTGGAAGAAAAGTAAAACCTTTAAAAAATATGTAACATTATTACTAATTTCTACTAACACATTCTGTAATTTCATAAGAAGTACTGATTTCATGAATTTAAAAGTGATACATGGGATAAATAATGTGGGAAAAGCCCCTGAATAAATATTTATAAAACTGCTTACCATGTTATGCTATATCCAAAACCGATTTTAAGTATTCTAAATATATTGGCTAGCAAGTTGCACTAATTTTATACAATATCCGTTGTACAATCTATAAAACTAAAAGAAAGAAATTTCATAAAATAGAGTCTATCGCAGCAATACACAAATGTGGGACAGGAGAAAGCAGAAGGTGAGGCAGACACTTAGCTGCCATAGTTTTAAAAGCTAAGTTTTCCTTAGAATATAGAAAAAAAGCAGAAGGGTTCCAGAAAAAAGTAACTGTATTAAAGAAGAAACAGTAATGTTACTAGTTATTACATCCATGAACAGAAGATGGGTATTTTTTCAATGGACCGAAGTGGCACACATACACACACACACACACACACACACACACACACACACACACAAAAGCAGAACTCTCAAACTTGAATGAATCCCTAAATTCTACCCTTGAAAATAATTTAAAAAATGAATTTGTTGATTTCACTTACTACTCATAATCATGCAGGGGAAAAAAAATATTCTTGAAAATCACAGAGGTGGATGACTTGGTTAGGTGTGATACAGAGAGGGAAGAGGAAAGAAGTTTATACAGGCAGTATCTCACTGTTCAAATCCAAACTCTCACATGTCCAAGTGCTGGCTAACCGTATCCACCACTATGTCCCACCGAAAACTTAAGCTAAGCATAGCCCCTTCCTACACATTGTTAGTAATGTGTTCCAAAGAGGCAGAAATTGGGTTTTGAAATGCTACACCCATAGCTAATTTCCATTACCTATCTACCCATGTATTTACAACTAAGTTCTAAAAATGCAAATGAAACAGTGAAATACCAATAAAGCTATTGTATTTATTACTGTATTTTGAGAGCCATAAATTCATTTGAGCCAGCAATGTCTGTCAGTTTGATTAGCTGGTCTTTTGAGAATTCACTGTTGTCTTCCTAAGACTAACCTTACATGTTTACATGAACAAACTTAGAAGTGAATCTGTCAATGAGATATTCTAAGAGTTCTTTCTTTTCTTTCTTTCTTTCTTTTTTTTTTTTTTGGTCTACCACTGCAAAGCCAGCTCTCCATGATCAAAATGTTATATTTTTCTTTCTCTTCTCTTACATCATAATCTTCCACTTGTTTTGCTTTCCTCTCTACAGATTTTTTCAAGACTTTCTCAATTTCTAGAAGCAGTCCTTGTACAATTTAGACAACGCATGACTACCTATGAAAGTCACTGAAGAAACACAGTCAAGACAAATGCACAATGAAATAATGGCTCATGGTGCATTTGCTGCTGTGACATCCTTCTCTCAGCCGTAAAAATGCCCGAGATGAACATCCTATGTAATGCTACTGCAGGGAATTTTGAAAACATCTTTGTCTACCAATTGTATTTGGAATGCGACTTGAGATTTTCCCCGTAGAACATATTGCTTAAAGAGTACTCTAATGAATTTTGGGTGATCTAAATATATTTTCCAGTATAAATATTAGTGCCCTCTCCCAACAACAACGCAAAATAAGGAAGAAGAGATACATGGATACAAGCATGCTATGGATTTGAGTATTTAAAAACAAGAGGTATTCTAATATAACATTAACTTGGGAAACACTCTGTAAAGAGTATGCCTGCATAAACTTCTTTCCTCTTCCCTCTCTGTATCACACCTAACCAAGTCATCCACCTCTGTGATTTTCAAGAATATTTTTTTCCCCTGCATGATTATGAGTAGTAAGTGAAATCAACAAATTCATTTTTTAAATTATTTTCAAGGGTAGGATTTAGGGATTCATTCAAGCAATGAGGTATTTGGGGCTTTTGTGAGAGCCATTTCTTTGAAGAGAATGAGAAAGACAAAGCAGGTCTGAACCCTTGCTTTGAGCAATTAAGTTGGAATACGTTGGAGAAAAAATAGCAAGTAGACACAGTGAAACTTTGTAATCTCTCTAGTAGAGAAGAGGGGTAACAAGAAAAAAAAGGAAGTAACATTTTTGGTAAACGTCAACTATTTGCCAGGTATTGTTTAAAACACACTGAATATTACTATCTTAACTGTTTTTCAAATCACTCAGAAGTAAATTCCAATAGCCTCATTTTTGGAGACAAGGAAGATAAGAATTAGAGAGGTTAAGTAGACCAGATGACATTATACATGTAGTGGGCCTTGCAAAGGTCCAAGCCCATGTCTTTAAACCTCAGACACATGCATTTTGCACTAAGCATTTTGTACAGGGTTCATTAAATTAGAGCCAAGCACAATTGGCCAAATTTTCCTAACTCCGGACTCTGCCTGAGCTGCTGTGCCAGCATTTTCATCAGTAGGTAGCAGCCTTTTAATTACTGCCAAATATTTCAGGGAAATGAGTGACCTCAAAGAGGAGCTAATCCATTTGGTCCCCATTGCCTTACATTTTCTTTTTTTAAAGATTTTTTTTTTAAGATTTTATTTATTTATTTGACAGAGAGAGATCACAAGTAGGTAGAGAGGCAGGCAGAGAGAGAGGAAGGGAAGCAGGCTTCCTGCTGAGCAGAGAGCCCGATGTGGGGCTCGATCCCAGGACCCTGGGATCATGACCTGAGCCAAGGCAGAGGCTTTAACCACTGAGCCACCCAGGCGCCCCTGCCTTACATTTTCTTAAAGCAAAAGTTGATTAGCATGTGATATCCCAAAATATATTTGTTGTATAACTCATATTTGGAAATGACTATAGGGATTTAAAACACACCCACACCCACACACACACTTACACCTGTTCCCTGCCTTCATTACACTAGGAATTTTTATTAAATGTCTGCCAACAATGCAGAGAATATGATAGTGATGAAATTTGCATATGGACATTTAGAAGATGAATCCTGGTTGCCTTTTTCTTATTAAAATTCATTAAACAATTATTTTTATCCATCATCATTTAGCAATTAACAAAATTGCCATCAAAATAAGCTCTCAAATATAACTTCTAGAGACTTAAAAATAATTTAATATTACTTTTGCTAATAAAGTCCTGGGTCTTATTTGACTAATTAGAATCACTGATTTCAGATTCAGTTCAATTGCCTCTTCCTAAATATATATGTTTTATCTCCTCTTGTCTTTCCTATTTTAAGCCACCCTTGATAGAATTGTTAGCCTACCCACATGAATATCAATGAAAAGCATGGGAATAAGAGTCATTTTCAAAAGTTTAATGGACGTAGCTACTGTTTATGGCACATAATGCCATTTACCCTTCTTCAATCTGTACAAGTTCCAAGTTAAGTGTTTTCACAGGAAAGAGAAATTAGCAGCCTTTTCAAGATAGGTATATACACATGTTATTAATGACACATCAAAAATATTTAATTAGATGGTCAGAAAGTGATAAGATTGAGCAATTACAATGCAATGTGAAAAAATTATATGTGATCTCGGCAAGAAAAAAACATTTTTTTCAAAATATATGAAAGAAACATATCCTTAATAAAGTGCAAATAATGGAGGCTTACTCTCAAATATCTATACCACCTAAGGAAAACTGACAAAGATGCCCCAAATAAAGAATAATATGAGTTGATTTTATTGAATAAATGTCTACCATGTGCCAGACATGAGACTAGGCAAATTACATAGGCAATGACCTCTATTCTCAAGGGCCTAAGAAATAAGAGATACTCTTTCTGCTTTACAGATGAGGAAATTTGAGTCTCAGGGCAGTTAGGCCATACATAGTAGTAAGAAGGGAATCTGAGATGAGTAGCTAGTCTTCTCAAACATGGTACCTGTGCTTTCACACTTGGTGTTGGGGAAACATACATGTACTTCTATTTAAAGAATATAACAGCAATTCTTGGATATTCAGGAACTCTGCCCTAACTAATGGAACCCCATGGACAGACCTGAAAATGCCCTAGAATATTCACTTCACCTCCTGGACTGTCCAATCTATGTCCACTATGTCCACTATGGTAGCCATTAGCCGGAAGAGGCTACTGAGCAACTGAAATGTAGGTAATGCAGGCGATCCCAACTGAGGTGTGTTGTGAGAATAAAATATACAGAATTTAAAACATCTTATTAATATTGCCTTTGTATTGAAATGATAATTTTTTTAATATATTAGGTTAATGAAAATATATTGATTTCACTTTTTTAAAATAGAACTACTAGAAAACATAAAACTACCTATGTAGTTCACATTTGCGACTCTCTTTATACTTCTATTAGACATTCATGGTATCAGTGATGTGTTCAGGATGCCACCCTCCTCCACCCCCCCTGAGACAGAGAGAGACAGAGACAGAGAGAGAGAGTGGGAGCATTCCTTTAAAAATATCAGTGACTCCAACACAGTCTTCTAAACTCAAAATGATATCATAGTGTGTCAGAATCGCTTCATAGTTCAAGTCTAAACAAGGTGTAGCTTTTCACTTTTCCCAAGAGAAAGTCATATACTTTATGTTTCTGGAGGCACAGTTACAAATACTCCAATAGTCTGTAGGAATATTAACTCTATACACACATATTTCTCATGTGCCACATTTGAATGTGGGCATTGTAGCTAAGGGAGTCATCAAAAAATTCAAGTATTTCACCTTATTTTTCAGAGTGTTCATCAATAATTTAAATAAAGACATTTGGTTGTTTTTTTTTAATTTTTCTTCTTGGAGTCCTTCTACCACAGCCATTTCTACCAGTTATCATACTTTATGCAAAGGAATATGATACCTTCTTTTGAGCTTTTATTGTTTCCTTTGCTTTCCCTTCCTTTCTTTCTTCCTTCTTATTTGTTTCCTAAGACTAGTCAATACATTTTCAATGCATGTTCATTTGGGGAAAAAACTGAAACAAGCCAATAATTGAGTTGGTCCCAGGTTAGCTCCCTATTTCTTTTGTAATATTATCACAGAGACTCAGGGATACTAGGTTCCTGCTTCAGACAAATTATCCACTCACAGGACAGGCCACCTTGGCAGCCTGTGTGACACCGTCTCTCCTGTCTCATGCCCTTAGATGTGCCCACAGTGCTTTCCTCCCCACATTCATTATTTGATCTACTGCCCTCACACATGGCAACCCTATCCAGCAAACCAAAGGAGGCTTTCCTTCCTATAAGCCCCAGGTGAGGTTCCAAACTCCTGCACATCCTATAAATAACCCTCAAATCAGATGCCCTCAGCTGGGGGTTTTCTTCATTTTTTTTTTTTGCATTCTCATAAAGTTTTGTGTACTTCTCCCGGCACTTAATTATAGCCTACCTACTATTAGAGTTACTTGAGGTGTTTTTCCTATAACCCTTTATCATACTGAATTATTCTTAAGAGCAGACATTCTTTTATTTTCCATTCATCAAAAAGTTTAATATGGATGGCCAAGAGACACATGAAAAAGTGCTCCATATCATTCAGCATCAGGGAAATACAAATCAAAACCACAATAAGATATCACCTCATACCAGTCAGAATGGCTAAAATTAACAAGTCAGGAAATGACAGGTGCTGGTGGGGATGCGGAGAAAGGGGAACCCTCCAACATTGTTGGTGGGAACGCAATCTGGTGCAGCACTCTGGAAAACAGCATAGAGGTTCCTCAAAAAGTTGAAAATAGAGCTACCCTACGACCCAGCAATTGCACTGCTGGGTATTTACCCTAAAGATACAAATGTAGTGATCCGAAGGGGCATGTGCACCTGAATGTTTATAGCAGCAATGTCCACAATAGCCAAACTATGTAAAGAACCTAGATGTCCATCAACAGATGAACGGATAAAGAAGATGTGGTATATACATACACAATGGAATACTATGCAGCCATCAAAAGAAATGAAATCTTGACATTTGCAATGATGTGGATGGAACTTGAGGGTATTATGCCTAGCGAAATAAGTCAATCGGAGAAAGGCAACTATCACATGATCTCCCTGATATGAGGAAGTGGAGATGCAACATGGGGGGCTCGGGGGGCAGGAAAAGAATAAATGAAACAAGATGGGATCAGGAGGGAGACAAACCATAAGAGACTCTTAATCTCACAAAACAAACTGAGGGTTGCTGGGGGTACGGGGGGTAGGGAGAGGGTGGTGGGGAGGGTATGTGCTATGGTGAGTGCTGTGAAGTGTGTAAACCTGGTGATTCACAGACATGTACCGCTGGGGCTAATAATACATTATATGTTTATAAAAAATTTAAAAAATATAAAAAAGAAATAAAAGAAATAAACTTTAATATGATACTTCAAGTATCATAAGGATATACAAAGAACTCTACCATTATTAATATGTGTCCAATAATATATATTTTATACCACTTTGTAGATACTTTAAAATTTTCCTTTTGGAAATGGCTTTTAACTAACTTTTATCTTAGATTTCACAATTTAAGAATCTGACATTCCCAAGAAGACTGATTTGTTCTTCATGTGCCCCGCTTTATAGCTGTTCATAAAAGTTTGAAGTGGTTGAACATAAACCTTGCTCCCTCACTATGTAGATGCTATTAGATTATTTTTTCAAAGGCTAGACCTATACACAAGCTAGTATAGCCACCATCCAACCAGTCAACACAGAATGGAAAGCAAAGCTTTTCTCAAGGAAGTAGATGAAGTCTGAGGTATCTGAAATGCTCCTGCATTACAATTTCATGAGGACACTTATATCTAAACATCCTTCAAATGTTCATTTGTTTTTCTCTATACTATTCCACATAGCGCTAGAAACATGTCAGGGAAAGACTCTGTTCAACAATCAGTCAACAGGGAAACATCGATCTAGAAACTTCCTCTTAACCAAATGAAAATACTAAGTGCAATGTTCCTTATTCCATCTACCATGCTAAAAGCCAGAGCAAACATTTGTTCTTTTTAAAGCACTTTCTTTTTCACTAATTATAAGAGATATAATTTATATACCAAAGGAATGGCACTTTCGGTTTCTTCAGTAAACTCAGGGTTTAAATATTAATATGTCCTATAAATTGACAAAATCTGCTGTCCTTTCATTTTAATAACATAGGCAGCATTTATTTTCATTCCATAACACTGAGAGATCACATAGATCAATGGTGCTTGCTATTCCCACTTCCTACAACATTGTTACTATACACATTATATTGAACATATACATACCATTATGCTGATATAATTCCTTAGACAAATTATCGAAGGAGGGTTTAAAAGAGTATATGAACATATTCAATCTCCTGAACTATTTAAATATGTAAATGCAACCATTCAAATCGCAATATCCACAGGTCTAAAAAGAATAAAGTAAATGGCCCATCCACAGTCATGCCTAATTAAAATCAAGTAACTCTGTTTCTGATGTTCTTATATTTCATTGGGTAAAATGATATTTGTTAAGGATTCAATTCTGAATCGGACTGCAAACAAAGGAGTCTTCTCTTATTTGTTGATCTAAGAAGCAGCTGACTAAACAGAAGTCAGAAACTAGTAAACACACTGAAGCTTGGAAAAAATCTGGAGGACAGCATTATGAGTCAAGGCTTGAAAGATTTTAAGACTTTTTTCTTTATGAAAGCAATGAATCACTCGGGGTTTCTATCATTTCTTCTCCATTTCTTTCCTTCCCTTCCACCTTTCTACTCTATAAAAATACCAAGCAATCACAACTTAAAATGTTGTTGTTAAAATGTACCTGTTGGAAGAGGCTCGGGGAGGTCTTCTGTCACAGAGCGGTGAGGTGACAGACAGCTCTTTGTAAGCACAATGTCATCTAGGGCAATATCACCATGGTGTCCTTCACCAACTCTTCCTTCGAATTGAAGTTGGAAGTCCTCATCGCCAGACAGTGATAGTTCCTTCCGCTGCCAGAAATTGCCTTGTTCTACAGTGAGGTTAAGTAGGACCTTTGTTTGGTTGGATACTGACACCTGGATCAAGGTGAGTGCCCCGATGCCATTTCCATACATGTGATAATGAAAAATGACCTGTAACCCAAAACAGGAATATTGTATATAACTAGTACGATTAACTCTACTTTACTTTCAATTGTATCATATTGCCCTCTCCTTTACTAACAGACTCCCAAAGGAAAACTAGATCTGCGTGCCCTGTTGTTCTGTGAGTACTCTAATACTGAGTGGAGTCAGGCCAGCCTTAAATTATAAGTTATGATACATGGAAGACAGAGCAGTAAGAATCAAAAAAAAATTTAGATGAAAACCTGAGCAGAGTTTATTTTCATTCTTTAACTTCTAAATGGAGAATTTCCCAATAAACTCCTAAAGTCCATTGGCAAAGGAATAAAATATCGTTAAAAAGTGATCCATTATCTAAAGACTCTTCATGATTAAACAATAATAGGAACTAAAGAAGACCATTTTCAGTCTTTTAAAATTTAAATCATTTTCTTCAAAACAGTGGAGTACTCTGTTGCTTATTCTACCATATTCTTGCACTTGAAACATGTTTTTAGATCTACACGATTTTCAGGGCTCTGCTATCTACCACCAACTACCAGCAACAGGACAGCAGTTATCCAAATTTAGCTGAAATGCTAGAGATATGATCTAAGAAAGCAGCCTTGGGCATTTCTCCCCCCACAAGAAAAATCAATATAAGTAGTTTCAAAGATTAACAGCTCACCAGATTCTTAGTAATTGTTACACAGAAGGGAAAAGTTAGGGGAAATTCTAGGAGAAAGAACTGTGTAGGTTAGAAAAAATACGAACTCAGAGCACTTTTAAGCTTTTGTCTTATCATGTGTATGAATGAGGGAACACAGTAAAGGTGAGTGATCCCCACACAGAATAAAGGCATTTTTGAAACACCAGCAGTCATGTAATATTACACTTTAGAGAAAGAAAGGAATGAATGTGCTTAAGGGGAAAAGAATCTGACTAAACAAATTATGCAGTGCATACTTCAAAAAGCATCAACTTAGAATAGAATAAGTAAACCATGTGAAGTGACACTACTCAAATTTCCTAGCTGATGAAACCTTCAGGCATTCTTCTGTGATCCAAAATTGTTTCTTCTATTGACAAAGCTTTCCAACACAAGCTCTGTGACCATTATGACTTGTTCTGGGAGAAGACCCATGAAATCTGGGTTATATGACTCATGAGAGGAAGAAACATAAGGGGCCTATGGCCAACCTCTTGACCAGCATCAACAGATACAAGAGAAAATGGTCCAATGCACGTCACACATGTCTGTCTGGATTCCCTGCAGTCACAGACATGGCCTTTCTAGACGTCTGCCTTGTTTTGTCTTATTTGTGCAACAAATCTGAGCCCTACCTCTTAAGTTGCAATAAATATTTCCCTGTCTTCTTGAGGTCATTTTTTGAATGATCCCATGTGGTTAACATGCAAACATACAGATATGTGTGTTTATACATGTTAAGAAAATACTTGACAACAACATAGTCTAACTGCAGGGCATAGTGAGGGAATGCTAAGTACGAGATTCAACTAGAGAGGCACTTTCTCTGAAAATTTCATAGTAACTCAAAGGTCTCATCCCTTCCCATATCAATCTGTCTCATTCCTCCTACCATCCATCCCTAAAAAGGAAGAAAAATCTTCAATTTGATTTTGTTCTGCTTCAAGGTATTCCACAAGGTCAAGTGACAGAAAGGATTTTCATGAAATCTGGAAGGTCACTCTGCTTACCTGATATACATATTTTTTATATGAGCTACACAATCATTCCCAGCATGACCTTTCCTCACTTCTTTGTATTCAATCTATATCATAAATATTCATAAAATGAACCATTCATCATTAATTTTTTGACATTTCTTCTAGGCATATTTCATTATTCTCACACAGATGTTTAAAACAGTGGGGACTACAGTTCCGGGACCAGGGCAAAATAGAGATGGATGAAATCCTGAGTTACTACAAAACAAACCTTTGGAGCATTTTCAGAGGAAGCTTAAGTTAAAAAGCCATGAAGTCAAGCTGGAATACTATACATTTTGTGCTTAATTTTTAATTAGCTTTCTAAGACTAAAATTTGTAAAATTTCAGAACATCTATGAACATAAGAGATTTATAGATAGAGACTTGACATATAAAATCTGGTGTGCTTGGGCTTTGTTTTGGAGAAACCTATCAAGTAATGTGGAAAACAACAAAACAGATGAGAAATATATTTGATTAAAATTCTTTTTTTTGCCAAATGAATTAGATAAAGTTTAATGTTATTCTGTATAATTTGTTATATTTGCTTTAGACTGCTGAGTTCTCTCTCTAAAACTCTGATCAGATCATGTCACTCTCTTGCAGAAAATTCTATCAAATGTGCCTCACAAGATAATAGAAATGAGGTTACCCCCTGAGAGTTAAACTATGAAATCAACTTAAGATGAAACAGTAAAACTTCCAATACAAACTAAAAGCTTAACATGCATTAAAACCATGACAATGGTAGGAAGTGAAGGCTGCTCGGTACAAAACAGAGGAGTGAGCACCTGTAATGGGGGCAGGGAATCTGGGGCGTCTTGGGCCAAAGGTTTAAAATGTCTCCTTCCAAAGGTTAAGGCTCTGTGGTGGAGGTGGCAACACAAGGGTATTATACTTTGAAGACAACAAAGATTTTGATCATGCTTTTGTCTTTGATCAGCTGACATCTTTCTGAATGTAATTTGCTTTCCTTTCAGTGTTCAGACCCTGAGAACTCACCAGTCAGAATATGTGTGTTCCGATCCTATGGAGATCACACTTCCCATTGTAAATATAAATGCCACATTTATTCATATACAATTCTTTTTATTTTTTTTTTAAGATTTTATTTATTTATTTGACAGAGATCACAAGTAGGCAGAGAGGCAGGCAGAGAGAGAGAAAGAGAGGAGGAAGCAGGCTCCCCGCTGAGCAGAGAGCCTGACATGGGGCTCGATCCCAGGACCCTGGGATCATGACCTGAGCCGAAGGCAGAGGCTTTTACCTGCTGAGCCACCCAGGTGCCCATATACTATTCTTTTTAAGCAAGATTCTCGGGAAGTCATCTCTGAGTGGTTAATTTATGTTATACATAAAGCTAAGTTTAGAATCTAACTCAGCTGACTTCCATTCTTTGTGAAATAAAAGCAATCAATAAACAAAAGGGAAGGACCTGAAAATACACAGTCATCATAGAGGCTGGTTGTCCCAAAGAGCCATACAATCCTATTTATACTTATAATAGTACTAACATTTTCCTGAAAGTTCCACAGGATAATAGCTAAACCCTCTTCTACCTTTTTTTAGGGCTAATTTTCGTCTTTCCTTTTTCATGAAGACTTCTTCAACCATTTTACAGTAGATCCAGCTATCTCTAACATTTGTTCTTGGGAATATTTAAATATATGCTACTTGAATTTTCTTTCTGATGGTGAAATTCTCATAATTCCAGTAAGTACTAAATTCCTTGAGGGGTAAGCAACTGCATTTTACTTCCTTTGTACTATCCATACTTTACGGAGAGTAACCATGAAGTCTTCTGGTGCTTTCCACAATTCAAATAACTATGGAATTTATCAATAGGATAAATTCTTCCCACAGTTCTAACAACCTTTCTCTTTCATCCATACGGTACTTTCTCCTTGCCATACATATCCTAGGTTGAAGAAATTCAAACTCAGCATTGGTCTGGTCCTGGCCATTCCATTTTCTCTATTAGCGCTCTCAGCAGTCACAACATTTCTGGGTATTTTTCTTACCTTGCAATCTTTGCTTCTTCTGCTGATGACTGGACTGGAAATTCTGGCAGCCCTCATGGGCTGCTGAGGGAACACGCTCTTTATGAAGATGTAATGACCAGAGGAGTTTCCTAAGGTGTGATCAGCAGCTGGCTCTGTGCCTACAGCAGGGAGGTTGCTAGCTTTCAGATTCCAGTCAAAGTCATCATCCTGCTCCTGCTCCCAAGAACAGAGGTCAAATTCAAAATCACAGCACCCATTGGAGGTACCTGGAAAACATTTCCCAAATTATGGCAGAGAGAAAATTAGCGGACTTTAAGATACGCAGTCCAAAACTAGAGCAATCTTGACACATCCTGTAACAGCACCTGAGAAAATTATCCTGACACTAGCATTAAAATAGACTATTTTAAACCTATGTTTAATAATTAATGCTTCCGCATTTTATCTTAGAGAAGACTCAAATATCCAATAAATATCATTTAACCTAGCAAAACTTCAAAGTGTTAGGTTACCAAAGATTTTGAAAGCCACTTAATAATTTGTCTACAATATTTTTAATATTTCAACCAACTTGTTTTTAACAATTAGCCATGAAAACTTCCAGAGACAAAAATCAACCATGATCTTAGGTCATTTTTGCTGGCAAACTGCACCAGTCCCAACATGAACTGAACTCGTAAGTTTGGTAAAATAAAAGCTGATTATCTAGCGAGGCTTGGGAAGACGTGGGAGTAGTACAGTTCATTTTTCATTACTACTTCGTTTTTAGAAACTAAGGTTTCTAAGAATTAAAACTCTGATAAATGTAATCAAGATGCTAGAATGGCTCAGGGAAGCAACTCTGTGTGTAAGAAAGAGGTGCATAAAAAGACAAAAGGGATAAAAATACATTTTTGTTGAGGGAAAAGAAAGTAATTTTGTCCCAAAATGAAACTGGTTATTTAGAGACAGGAGGCTTACACCAAAATCTGTATTGAAAAAGAAAAAAAAAAAAAAAGAAGAAGAAAAAAGAAATTTGTAAAACATTTGTGAAGGGGAATCACTGGAGAATTTTTCCTAGGGTCAGGACTGACTTGGATTGGAATAAATAGGTTTTAAAAGTACACTGGTATAAAACTGAAACTTGGTTTCTCTCTCTGCTAAAAAGATGGTTTTCTTGGATTATTGCTCTGCTTTAGTAAGAAATTATAAGCAGAGTTTCTGTTTTGTCCTTATCAGGTCTTGACTACTTGAAACAGTTAAAACTTCTCAAAATTAAAGGAGCAAAGTTTTGCTAACAACTAGATAATCCAATGTTTTTGCCTATGAAATCCCTTGTTAACCACGTTGGTTAAAGAAATAATGAAACATTGAGTTTTATAGTGACTGTGATCCTATTTAGACACGTGCTTTAGAACCTTCTGATATTGTTAACAATCTTCCCGAACATCCAAATTCTCAATCGTTTTGACAAAAAAAAAAAAAAAAAGGAAAACAAAAGAAAATAATATTTTAGTTTGCTACATATAGTCTTTCCATGGCTTCTGCAAGTTTACTTTTCCACAAATCTGGTTCTCAGTCCCAATATCAATGAGCAGATATTTAAGTATTACACACATTTCCTCCTCTAAACACCTATTTGGTCAATGTAATTTTATTTCTTCTTTCTTCTCATCTTTGCTCCCCAGGTGCTGGTAGGGAATTTAGGAAGCTTCTTATTCTGTTCAGTACAGTTTGGGTAGGGAAATGCTGCCTAAAGTAAAAGCTATGAATCACTGAAATTGTTTTTTAAAACATAATCTTCATTTTAGAGATGAGAAAATTGTGAAACAGAAAAAGGTAAAAAATATACTAATTGGAATTTATTATAATAAGTTGCAGAAATTAAATATGTTAGGTTGCATGAAATACCAACTATCTCTCCCAGGTTCCTAAAAATATTTTATTACAAATATTGCTAAAGTGTTCTTCTACTTCCAGGACAGCAAGAATTATTGAGTTCAACTATGACTTTATTGACTTTCTGCCTACTGGGTCTATCCATTTCTTTTCTTTTTTATTGTGTTATGTTAGTCACCATACAGTATGACATTAGTTTTTGCTGTAGTGTTCCATGATTCATTGTTGGCGTATAACACCCAGTGCTCCATGCAGTACGTGCCCTCCTTAATACCCGTCACCCAGCTCACCCATTCAATGCCTGACTTCAAGCTGTATTACAAAGCTGTGCTCACCAAGACAGCATGATACTGGCACAAAAACAGACACACAGACCAATGGGTCTATTTCTGACAGACGGGTACAGAAATCTCCGACGATGATAGTCGATTCATCTATTCTTGCAATTCTAGTAGATTTTGTTTCATGTTGTATGACAACATGATAAATGTGTTGTATCTAATAGATATTATTAATAATATCTAATAATTATCTAATAGAATGTGTTTTATCTAATAGATATTATTAGATAATGTCTAATAATTATCTAATAGAATTATATTAGATCCCTACACATTAGGGATTGTCATGCCTCCTTGGGGAAATGACTCCTTCATTGTTATATAATGCCTTTATTTATCCTTGATAACTTTATAAGTTTTTATTTTGCCTTTTTTATTTTCCAAGGCTCTCTTTCCCTTTCGTAGATTTGAGTTTCTGATTTAGATCATTTTCCTTGATCTAAAAACTTTTTTTTTTTTTCAAAGTAGGTTTTCTGGCCCCCCCCAAAAAAAAAAATTCTTGCAATTCGTGTTTGTCTGAGAAAGTTGAGAAAGTGTTTGTCTTTTACTTTTGAAGGATAATTTCACAGGGTATGAATTCAAGGTTGGCAGTTTTTTGTTGTTGTTTATCCCCCAAAATACCTTAAATGTTTCAATCTACTCAGTTCTCATTTGTGTAATTTCTGAGAAGCATAATTCTTACCTTTGTTCCTCTGTATGTAAAGCATCTTATCTCTCCAAATTCTCTAAGATTTTACTTTGATTTTCCATAGCTTGGAAAGGATATATGTTAAGTGTAGGGGTGTTTTTTGTTTGGTTGGTTGTTTTTGTTACATTTTTGTTTTGTTTTTGCATTTATCCCGCTTCATGTTCTATGCTGTGGTTTTGTGTCCAACATTGATTTGGGGGGAATTCTTAGTCATTATTTTTCCAAATGTTTCTTCTGTTCCTTTCCTCTTTCTTATCCACGTGGTATTCCCGCTACACACGTTACACATCTTATTGTGAAGTCCTTGAACATGCCGTTGTTTTTTCTCAGTCTTTGTTCTCTCTGCTTTTCAGTTTTGGAAATTTCTATTGTGATGTCTTCTAGCTCAGATATCGTTCTTCAGCTGTGTCCAGGCGACTAATAAGCCCACTAAAGCTTATTTGTTTCTGTTGCAGTGGTTTTGATCTCCAGGATTTCTTCCTGATTCTGAGGATCTCTATTTACATTGCCCATCTTTCTTGCATGCTGTTTTATCCACTAAAGGCCTTAGCACACTGATCATAGTTATTTTAAATACCTGGTCTAATAATTCCAACATGCCTGTCATGTCTCTTTCTAATTCTTCCTCTCTCCAAATCAGACCATGTGATATTTTTCTCAATAGCTGGACATGATACACTGGGTAAAAGGAACTGCTATCAATAGGCGTTAATGTGGGGAGAGGGGAAGAATTCTATAGTTCTATGATTAGGTCCTTTTAGTGATCATGTACCTCTGGACTGTGAAACTCACAAGCATTCCTCAGATTTTTTTTCTCCTCTCCTTACATGGAACGGGATATCTAGGGAGGGTTAGCAATGGAGATTTCCCTTCCACCAGGCCAGTTAGGCTCTGAAAATACCCTGGCAGTTTAGGCTTTCAATGTCTGAGGGAACGCCTTGTGAGGAAAAGCAGAGTGCTCTGTGATACCTTAAAATGGTTTCCACCGACCCCCCACCCCAGCTGTTGGAAGTAGGAGAGGATTTTTCTCTGATATTTACTGGAAACCTGGCCAAACTCCTTGCAGTATTATATTTATACACAATATCATAAATAAAGATTATAAATATCAATCTCACAATATTACAGGGTGTTCTGATAAGTGGGTTACCTGAAGTTTTTTAACTCTTGGGCTTGTCCATGTGGCAATTCCAGCACGTCATCAATAGCCAACGGATCTCTTATCCAGGTACCGGTTCCGTCAGTGGATTCGGCCCCCGAGTTTCTAATCTGCTAATGTGTGATTCCCTGGGTTCACTTGCCGCTCTTCAATCTCAGAGACATTTGTCCTGTGTCCTCCTTCGTTTATGGATTTAATAAACTCTTGATTTTTTAGTCTCTTCAGCCTTTGACTGAATAATTATCTAATAGAATTATATTAGATGCAGCCTTTGTGACCTCCAAAATCATCATATACAGCACTGGACAGTAGGAACTACACAAATCTCTTCCTATAATTCTGCTGGTAAATCCTACAGCTGATGATGTAAGTGATGATGCTGTAAAACTGAGCATTGTGTTACTAAGAGCTTGTATTTTCTAAAATTGTATGTTTAGGATACTTTTCATGTTCTTTATGTTTAAAGGCATGATGCAGCATAAAGCCAATGAGCAATCTGATCTTAAATAATAAAATGTATAGGTCAGAATTCTTTGATAATAGTTATTCTTTATCAGGTTCTCTCTGAATATTGAAGTGAAAATGAAAATATTAAAAACCCTAATTTTATGTGAGATGGTGCTCAAAAACTAAAAATAGTTAGAAGGATTTAAGTTGCAGCATGTTAAGTATTTATATAGATTTGTCTCTTCAAGAAAGCTAGTTAGAACAAGTTCTCAAATATTTAAGGAAATTTAATGTACATGAGAGTAGGAATGATTCTGCCACCAAAGGTCTCAGGGCCCTGTTCTTCAGTGCACAGGCCAAAGGAAGACAGGTGCACATCCCAGCTGAAGCCACAGCAATTCTGGGACAAAGATTCTATACTATTGTTAATAGAGTGTAATCATCACTCTTCAAGACTCTCCAAATTCTGCTAGGCATCAAAATCATGTCTTTCTTTATGGATTCATTCTTACAGTTAGCATAGATCAGATATAATTGTTTAAATACACAAAAGTAACTATTATGTTATTTGAAATAAAGTGGAAAATTTGAAAATACATGGGTCTTACCATTGTTTTGATACCATTTTGGAGTGTAAAGACCACTAAGATGAAAGTTAATTTTATCACACCATTCAACAACAACAACAAAAAAAATATGCCCAATAGTGAAGAATGGCCTAAACTAATTTTCAGTTTTTGAAATAACTAAAAATTAATTAAGAAAGCATCAAGACTAATATGCTTTTTTTTAAATGGTTTAACAGTCTAGCTAACTGTTTTACTACTTTCAAGGATAGAGAAAATTTCTCTGTCATAATTCTGTCACCAAATGAACATGATGGCATTTTCTATCCAATTGCTGATTTTTAAAAATTGCATTTGAAACTTTCTGGTAATTTATTCTTTCCTACAATAGACTGTAATAGTCTTTTTTGCTATAGAATAGTAAAGTTCTCCTAAGTATCCTTTCAGAGGCCTGAGAGGTAAATACATTAAAATAATAATGAACCCCAACTCAGCATCGTTTAGAAGCTGAATAGTTGTCTTAATTAAAAATTATAAAATGAAGTAACTAAATCAGTTCACCTTGTGTTGGAAAATTTATCAACCCATGAAGACTAGTTTGCCATATAGACCAGCATCCAGAAAGGCCAATTGCATAAAGAAATGATGTTGGGAGATGAAGAGGAGAAGTGAGTTGGGGGAAATTGGAGGGGGGTGGGGGGGGGAGACAAACCATGAAAGACTGTGGTCTCTGAGAAAAAAAACTTAGGATTTTGGAGGGGAAAAGGGTGGGGGTTGGGTGAACCTGGTGGTGGGTATTAAGGAGGGCACTTATTACATGGAGCACTGGGTATGGTGCATAAACAATGAATTTTGGAACACTGAAAAGAAATAAAATGAAATTTAAAAGAAATGATGTTTGCTGGGGAAAATCAGATTTGTTCTGTTTCAAAAATCATACAAATGATGCTACATGAATTTCTATCGTGTAAATTCTGTTTTTCTTCTGATATTTACTATTGTTTTAAAGATATTTTTCCTTGGAAATTTTAATTCTAATGTATCAGTGGGGGAAATACAATAAGCAAGCATAAGTTGTTAAGATTTCAGATCACTGTGGTGAGAAGGAACAACTTATAATTTCATATTTCACAATTTCCCCTGGGTGCCAGGTGAGAAAAGCAGCAAACAGTCTTTTGTGCAGATGCCAATTCCTGTCATTTCATGGAGCAATTAATGCCAGAACCAGACAGGTGTGCCATCAGGAAGACAATGATCACCTTTGTCTGCAGCTGTACCATCCATCAAACCAGTTTCTACCTTTCTAAACGTTATAACTTTTCCATTGATCACTATCTTCATGAGCATGAAATATCAGTTTCATTTAAAAAGTTCATAATTTTGAAAGGCAATAATCTAAATCCTTTTAAGACCCAAACATCAAATTCCTAAAATTAAGATCTCATTGTTCTATTCAATTGTTCATTCAATATAAATTTATTGAGCATATGCTATAAATAAGGCACATTTAGGAAGATTAAAAAACTAACCGGAAGGGGGGCTATTGTGTATTGACCATAATGTGTGTCAGGTTCAGAACATTCTCTTTATTTATGTTATGTTATGTAAGTCCCACAACATATCAGTATAATAGTTGTTATTTTTAGTTTGGTTGATGAGAAAGCTGAAGTTCAGAGTACGATACTAAGCAAAGTATCACATTGTAAGTAGCAGAACTATGAGTTGAAGAATGATATACACAGAACTCTGTGCCACACCACCCCCTTATAATGTAGTATGCAGTGCTCCAGGATGGGAGCTGCAAATAAATAATAATAATAATAATAAATTTACAAATACTACAGGATAAGAACTGTATGTGTCTATGAGAAAATTCTCAAAGAGATCTCTTTACATGTAGGCAGCTATGAAAAGATGGCAACCCTCCACTTTGACTTGATTCTACTTGAGGTAGTTTATCAATTCTTTTACACTGTTCATCTAAATATGAATGTCCTATGGACATATGGAAGAAGGGTCTGTAGTCAAAGGAATGTGATGAATCCTATAAATTATATCTCTGTTAAAGGGATTTAAAAATACACGAGCATATTATTGACACACTAGCTCTGAGAAATCCCATAATATGGAAACTATTTTTTTATATAACAAAGAATATTCCCAACCTATCTAAGGAAGCTATGAATTTATTTATTTACTTATTTAGTAAAACTATGAGAATTGTATAGATTATTACATTGATGATGCACAGGACAAGTTTTACAAATTCTATTAAAATAAACAAGAAAAAAAAGCATAATTTGAGAAATTAGTTTCCAGTTATAAATGGGGTACTTTCTCAGTTTTGTGACTTTGGAGATTGTTTTAGTTTCTTAGTGAAAAAGTACAACAAAATGGGTAGCTTTAAACAATAGAGATTTATTCCCTCAAAGCTGCAAAGGATAGCAGTCTGAAATCAATGTGTCTCCAGGGCCATGTTCTCCCTGATGGCCCTAGGGGAGAATACTTCCCTGACTCTTTATAGCTTCACGTGGATACTGGCAATCTAAGCATTCATTGGCTTATAGATACATTCCTCCAGTCACACGACATTCTGTGGTTCTCACATTATCTTCCCTCTGGATGTCTATGTCCATATTTTGCTCTTCTTAAAATTGTAACAGTCATTGGGTTACACCGTACCTTAATCTAGTATGACCTCATTTTAACTCAGTACATCTGCAAATGTATGCTTCAGCTAAGGTCACATTCACAGGTTCTTCGTGGACATGAGTTTTGGGAAGACACTATACAACCAAATACTGGAATGATTATGTTCTTTAAAGCAACTCTCTTGGGTTTTGAGATATATAATCACATCATTAGAAAATAATTATAATTTTGTGTTACTGTATTTCATTTCACGCCTTACGCACTGCCTAGAACCAGAACAAGAGTGTTAAATAATAATAGTAAACACTCTTAATATAATCTTGATTTTAATGAAAATATTTCATTGTTTCCTTCAATTTATTCAATCATCTGTAAGATGTTAAAGTTCTATCATTCTATCTATTACAGAAATCACCTATCAGTTTGTTATGATTTTTTTCAGTGGTTTATTTGGTTACATGGACAGTGTGTTATTTCCTTTAAACAGTGTAAGACCCTGACCTCAAAATGTATAATGGTTCTATTGCTGAATTTGGCTTGCTACCATTTTCAGTTCTTCTACATTTATATTCACAAGGAGTTTGAACTATAGTTTTCTTACTTTTCCAATTTTTTGGAGGCTTGTCAGTGATATATTAGCTTCATAAAATAAATTCAGTCATTTTTATATGTTAGAATAGTTTCTTTGGTCATTATCAGTTCATTAAAATGTGATAGAACCCTGTAGTACCTATCTCAAGAGACAAAATCGAGGACATCTGTTGATAACTTTGATAGTTAATGGTCTATTCAGGTTCTCTACTTCATTAGTTAATTTTGGCATTTTTCTCATAGAGAGTTAACTATTTCATTGATATTTTCTAGCTATCAAAAAGTTATTGGTTTCTATATGGTTATTAATTCTCCTTTAACAAGGCTACATTTATTCAAGTATGTTTTTCTCCTTTTTTAAAATTAAAAATTGGTATTTTATCTACTTTTAAAAATAACATACTTTTGAATTTATCATTTGAATTGCTTGTTTTCCAAGCCATTACTTCTTTCTCCTGAGTTTCTTAATACTACTTCATTTCTTATAAATTTTTCTTTTTAAGTAATTTCAAACTTATAGAAAAGTTGTAAGGATAGCATAGCACCAGAAAACCTTTTGACATTTAAATAAAATAAGGGAATAACTGTTTTGAATAATAAATTTATCCTAAAAAAAAAATCAACAAGTTGGAAGAAATGAGAGACTACCTTTAAAAAAAAAATCCTTGGGACGACTGGGTGGCTCAGTTGGTTGGACGACTGCTTTCAGCTCAGGTCATGATCTCAGAGTCCCGGGATCGAGTCCCGCATCGGGCTCCCGGCTCCACGGGGAGTCTGCTTCTCCCTCTGACCTTCTCCTCGCTCATGCTCTCTCTCACTGCCTCTCTTTCAAATAAATAAATAAAATCTTTAAAATAAATAAATAAATAAATAAATAAATAAATAAAAAATCCTTAAAACCGAAACAAATCTGAATGAGATTCTATCCATTACAAAAACTGAATTCATAATAAAACATTTCCCACATACCCAACTTTAAACTCAGATGGCTTCCTGGGTCAAATCAATTGAACTTTTAAGGGTGTAACTGTATTAACGTACACAAACCCTGTCAGAACATAAGGAAAAGAGAACCCTTCCCAATTCTCCTTATGAAGCCAGTATAATGCCAATACCAAAGGCAGACAGCAACTATAAGAAATTTAGAGACCAAGATCCCCCATAAACATAGGTGCAAAAATCTTTAACAATACATTTTATCAAGGAATGTGTTTGACTTAATATTCAAAAATCAAATAAGGTAATTCATCATTTTAATACAAAAGGAGAAAAAAATCATATGATCTTCTCATCTAGATGCAGGAGAGGCACTGATAATATTCAACACTTCTTTATGATAAAACTTGATGTAAACTAGCAATAAAGGGGAACTCATTCAAACTGAAGAAAGGAACCTGTGGAGAACATACAGCTAGTTTCAGACTTAAATGTTAAATATTGCATATTTAACAGGGTAAGGTAATCCAAAAGCACTTCTTTTATTCAACAACTGTCCAGAAAGTTCTAGTCTGCGCAATAGGAAAAGAATGTAAAATGGAATTGAAGAGAAAGCATATAAAAACACATGGATGGAACTAGAGGGTATCATGCTTAGTGAAATTAGTCAATCGGAGAAAGACAACTATCATATGATTTCCCTGATATGAGGAAGTGGAGGTGCAACGTGGGGAGTTAAGGGGGTAGAGAAGAATAAATGAAACAAGATGGGATTGGGAGGGAGACAAACCATAAGTGACTCTTAATTTAATTCACAAAACAAACTGAAGGTTGCTGGGGGGAGAGGGGTTGGGAGAGGGGGGTGGGGTTATGGACATTGGGGAAGATATGTGCTATGTGAGTGCTGTGAAGTGTGTAAACCTGGCGATTCACAGACCTGTACCCCTGGGGATAAAAATATATTATACGTTTATAAAAAATAAAAATTTTTAAAAATCACATAAATTAATCAGTTATCTATAAAAAAAATTCTAAGAAATCTATATGGTAACTACTAGAACTCTTAACTAAATTTGGTAAGGTTACAGGATACAAGGAAAATATATAAAACTCAATTGTATTTTTACAAGTTATCAGCAAAAAGTTAAAGTTGAAATTAGAAAGTAATTTTATTCACAATTATGAAAAGAATAAAGTATTTGGGAATATATATTAAAAAGACATGTCTATACTGGACTTGCTTATATAGGATGTCATCACTGGAAAACTCAGGGTCATTAGCATTCAGTTTTCTTCCAGTTTCTGGAACCTATCTGAAATCCCAGAGAGTCTCTTTGTAAAAATGTTTGTGTATATAGTAAATACGCAGACATGTAATGGAAAGAAGTGTGAAAGAACTTCTTTGGATGATATAAATGTACTGTATTTGTGATATATGTGCATGTACTTGTCAAAACATCAAATTGTGATGTATGCACTATATATTTCATCTTAAAAAACTAAGAACAAGTATCAAATTTTAATTATTTTGCTTGCTTCTAACAGTGATGTATGTTGGCATTTCTGAAATTAGAATGCCTTCTGCATATTCTAGATTTGAGCAATTAAATATAAAAATTGATTTAATTTGGTACTAGGCTGTTGCTGTTGTAGATAAAGGTGACAAATATGAAAATGTGGTATTGGATTAAAATTGGTGTTATCCATGGTGGATGGATGGATGAATGGATAGGTAGATGGAGAGGTAGATAGGCAGACTGATAGGCAGGTAGATAGGTAGACAGGCAGATAAATAGACAAAGCCATGGAAATATGCAAACACATGTATACATATACATATATTTACTAGTTCTGTCCACTGAGAAGGCCAAGAAGCAATGACTTATTAAAAAAAATCTTGATTTTTAAAATATCACTCTCCACTAAAAAGAATCAGGGCTCTTTAGAGCTGATATCAAGTCTGGGGAAGAAAAAGTAAAAGGTCAGTGTGGGATATTTTATTGTGCAAGATGAAAGGAAGTGATCAAAGAGTGATTAACAGCTTTGAAAAGTTCATAGAAGATAATTTACAGGAGTTCCTATTAGCCTAATCTGGAATAATTCAATAATCAGAATAAATTATGATGATTATAACCCTTTGGATGAAATTTTAATCTGTGAGACCATAATAATATAAATAAATAACAAGTTAAGAAATGAATAGAGCAAAGGCAAAGCTGCTCTTTATAGTAGAAAACCAATTTGTGGGGAGTGAAGACATAAGAAAATCATCAGTGGTCTGTATGACCCAGCAATCCCAATTTTGGGTATATCCAAAAAAACTGAAGTCAAGAACATGACAAGATAGCTGCACTCTGATATGCACTGTGGTATCATTCACAATAGCCATGATAAAGAAACAACCTAAACATACACTGATGGGAGAATAAAGAAAAGGTGGTGTTTACATAAAATGGGATATTATTCAGCCATAAAAAAGGAAATCCTGCCATATTTGACAACATGATTGAATTTGAAATACGCTAACTGAAATAAGTTAGTCGCAGGAAGAAAAAATATTGCATGATTCAACTTATATGAGGTATCTAAAATAGCCAAACTCAAAGAAACAGAAAATAGTATGGTGATTGCCAGAAGCTGCAGAGAGGAGCAAATGGGGAGTTGCTGTTCACAATGGGTATAAAGTTTCAGGTATGCAAAATGAAAAATTTGTAGAGATCTACTATATAACATAGTGCCTAGAGTTAATACTATATTTCATCCACTTAAAAATTTGTTGAGGGTAGATCTCATGTTAAATGTTCTTACTACAGTGGAAGGAAGGAAGGAAGGAAATCAAGAAGGGAAGAAGGAAGGAAATCAATCAATCATCAATAGGAGCTAAAACTAGCTGAATGTTTGGCAAGGGCAGTATATTTTCATACTCACTGGTATTTGCTTATGAATTAATAATTATTTTTAAAAGAATTACTTTATAGAAGAGAGATGTGACTGACTATATCTTAACCAATTGTTCAAAGTAAACATCAGGAATAGGAGCACAAATCAACACATGCCTCCTCATATGCTGCACTGAGAAGGATGCACGATTACATTTGTGGTATTTTTCTTTTTTTAAGATTTATTATTTGTTTTCAAAAAGAGAGAGAAAGCATGAATGGGGAGGGGCAGAGGGACAAAGAATTTCTAGCAGACTCCCTGGTGAGTAGGGAGCCCAAAAATGGGCTTTATCCCAAGACCCTGAAATCATGACCTTTGCTGAAGTCAGATGCTTAACCAACTGAGCATCCAGGCGCCCCTGTATGTGTGGTATTCTTGCTAACACACTGAACATTTTATCTAGTTGTAAGAATTAATGACAGAGAAGTGATCAAATCTCTCACAATAATTGTGAATACTTCTATTTTTATTTAATTCTGTCTGGTTTTTATCTCACATATTTTGAAGTTCTATTACAATGCACATTTCTGACATAACTTCATGATAACTGACTTTTTCTTCTTTTTTTAAAAGATTTTATTTATTTATTTGACAGAGAGAAGCACAGAGAGAGGAGGAACACAAGCAAGGGAAGTGGGAGAGAGAAGGGCAGGCTTCCTGCCGAGCAGGGAGCCCCATGTGGGCCTTGATCCCAGGACCCTAGGATCCTGACCTGAGCTGAAAGCAGATGCTTAACAACTGAGCCACCCAGGCATCCAATAACTGACTACTTTATTATAATTTTCCTTTTATCATTTGTAATTTTTTCAGAAGTCTACTTTTATATTAATTTATGTTATATATATATATATATATATATATATATATATATATATATTTGCTGTCTTTAACAGAACAAGTTTAAATATAAAGTCAGAGATAGGTCAGAAGTCAAAGGCTGGAAAAATATAAACCAAATATTCTATCATGCTTTTCTAACCAATCAGAATTTTTTGCATTTTAATTGATATGTTTAGGTTAGTTACATTTGACTTAATTAAATGTTTTGACAAGATGTAGATCTTTCAGGACCACTGGGTGGCTCAGTTGGTTAAGCAGCTGCCTTCGGCTCCGGTCATGATCCCAGCGTCCTGGGATCAAGTCCCACATCGGGCTCCTTGCTCAGCAGGGAGCCTTTTTCTCCCTCTGCCTGCCATTCTGTCTGCCCGTGTTCTCTCTCTCTCTGACAAATGAATAAATAAAAAATCTTAAAAAACAAATTTAGATCTTTCATTTCATCATTTTTTTCTACTTTTTAAAATTATTTTTTCCCATTTGTTATTTATCATTTTTTCCTCCTGTGTGCTTTTGAATACTTTTAGTATTCCATTTTATTTCTTCTGTTGGGTTTTTAATGTATCCCTTTACATTTTAGTGTTAGTCTAGTGATTTCATGTGCATACTTCACTATCACTATCTAGAGTTGATACTGTTCTTCATGCAAAATTTTAAGAACCTTTGTACAGTTTAATTGCAGTCATCTCCTGTTCCTTGTGCTATTTTTGTCATGTTGATCTACCTAGGATATAAAAGCTGCAAAAATGTATCTTTTCTTTAGAAAAGTCATGTATCTCTGAAAGAAAGTAGTAGAAGAGGAAATGTGGTCTTGTATATTTACCCACATTTTTATTATCTTCATTCACTCCTAATGATTCAAATTTTAATCCGGCTTTCGACTTGAAACATGTCCTTTAATATCTTTTACAGTGCATGCTGATGTATACTGATACCTTTGCTTTTCATTTATCTAAAAATGTCTTTACTTTGCCTTAATTTTTATAAGATATTTTCCCTAGATAGAAAATTCTATGTTGATAGGTCCTCCCTTCCTCTCCCATTTTAGCAGTTTAAATATATTCTTCCAATATCTGTAGGGTTATTTCTGGGTTTTGTTTGCTGATGAGAAGCTAACAAGCCTATGATTACTCTATTTTTGATGAACTTTTTTCTGGTGTTGGCCAAGATTTTCTTTTTTATTTTGAAGTGATTTTCATTTACTTTGTCTTAATCATCCTAATCATCTTAAGTTGATATTTTCCATAGATTTGGAAAAGGTTTTGATAATTATTTGTTCAAATATTTTTCTGCCTCATTTTCCCCCATTTCCTGGTGTTTCTTTTTTTTTTTTTTTTTATTCATTTGACAGACAGAGATGAGAAGTAGGCAGAGAGAGGCAGGCAGAGAGAGAGAGGAGGAAGCAGGCTCCCCGCGGAGCAGAGAGCCCAATGTGGGGCTTGATCCCAGGACACTGGGATCATGACCTGAGCCGAAGGCAGAGGCTTTAACCCACTGAGCCACCCAGGCGCCCCTCCTGGTGTTTCTTTATTAACATGTATGTTAAGAGTATTTGATGGGGTCCTGGGCAACTCTAAGGCATTGATTAATCAGGTTCTTTTCTTTTTTTGTTTTTCTCTTCTTAGATAACTTCTAATTAGTAGATCTGTCTTCAAGTTCAATGATCACTCTTCAATTGTCTCTAACATCCCTTTTAAGTCTATCCAGTGAATTTATTTCAGATAATGTACCTTTCAATTCTAGAAGTTCCCTTAGGTTCTTTCTTCTATTATTCTTCCTTTTCTCTTTTCTTCTCTTTTTACTTTACTTCCTCCTCTTTATTCTTCCCCATCTTCTTTTTCTTCTCCTCATTCTTCATTTTCTTGTCTCTGCTGAGATCCTCAATACTTGTTTATTTATTATGGCTATATTCTTATTTAGATCCTCAAACACATTTGTAACACCTGTTTTAAATCTCCTGTTTACTAAACCCAAGTTGTTTTTTTTTTTTAATCATTTTGGGCTCTAGTTATTTTAAGATTTTATTTATTTATTTTAGAGAGAGAGAGAGAGAGAAAACATATGCAAAGAGGAACAGAGGGAGAGGGACAACAGTGGAGCCTGATGAGGGGCTCAATCCCACAATGGTGAGATCAATTGAGCCAAAAATCAAGAGTCAGACCCTCAACTAACTGAGCCAACCAGGAGCCCCAGGCTCAATTTCTAATGATATTTTGCTTTTGTTCTCTCAAATGCATATCAATTTTCCTGTTTCTTAATATGTGTATTTTTTTCCTTTTTACTTATGTGGTAGGATTATAGATTATACATTATAGCAAATTAGAATTATGCCATGTTCCTTAAAAATGTGTTACATTTTTTACGGTTAATTCCTGACAGATCTTCTTTATCTAATCAAGCTAAATTTTATTATTGTTTTGGTTAGGTATATTAAAGTTTTCCACTTAAGATTATGCTCCTATTCATAACCTGGTTACTTATTGTGATCTCATTTGAATGCCTGAAGTGTTTAGCACCACCTTTCAACACCAGTTGTGCCAGAACTTTCATATGTCTCCAAATTGCTTACCTCTGGAATCAACATTCAGTCCTCAGCTCTGCAGCATATCATCTTTCCTTAGAGGGTTGTACCATGGGCACAGAGAGTCTAACTCTTAGCCGCAGACCTGTGGTTAATCCCCACAAAATCTTATCGGGCAACCACAGGGACCAGTTCCTTTTCTCAGATAGTCACTTCAGCAGCCAAGAATTCTAATCTCTCTCTCAATCTAGTGACACTGATAGTATTTTTTTAACTCTACCTCTGCTCTGTGATACAAAAATTTCCTCACACAGAAATCTGTGACAATCTTGAGGCAATTATGAAGCTCATCTTTTCTATTTCCATCTCTAAAGAATCACTGTCCTAAGCTACAAATTGTGTAATGACTGAAAACATTTGTCTTATATATTATGTCCCATTCTGTAGCTGCTTTTGACAAAGGAATAAGACCGTAACAGCTTTTTTTGATAGATGGAAGCATAAGTTCTTCCTAATATTATTTTACATTCTAGTATCTGGCCTTTCTGATTCTCTTATTATTTTGCTTCAATAATGTATGGAAATATGCATGCATATTTTATGTAATGATATTTAAGCTTTTCAATTTATTTTTAATCATCTTTTACGAATGTTTTAACTTTAGCATATTAAGTGCATTTTTGTTTCTCTTTTATTCAGTAATTATTTAAAAGAGTAAAAAATATGTATCTAATTGCCCTGGCATTTTAGCTTAAACTTTAAAATTAATATTTGGTTTTACCATATTTCCAGTGAATAATATGACCTATATAATTTCTATAATAAATGTATTAAATTGTCTCCTAAATCATGACAAATTTGTAAATGTAAGAAGTATGGTTAAAAGAAAAACTTTCATTTTTAATGTTCAAAGTACTCTATGCCTTTTTAACTTACAAGTGACCCTTGAACAACACAAGTTTGAACTGTGTAGGTCCACTTATACATGGATTTTTTTTTCCTATAAAAGTACTTCCTTTTATGATTTTCTTCATAACATTTCCTTTCCTCTGCCTAACTTTAACATACAAAATATTGTTAATAGACTGTTTACATTACTAGTAAGGCTTCCAATCAATTGCAGGCTACAAGTTCATTTTAGGGGGAGTAAAAGTTATATGGGGATATTAAAATGTGTTTGTGTGTGTGTAAGAGAGTCACCATCCCTGACTCGTGTTTTTCAAGGGTTAACTGTAATGAATTAACTAGTTAATGTGTATGTTTTTAATCTAATCAGAAAATAGAGGTATTTTGAAATATGGTTCAACTTATGGATCTTCAGATTTTTCTTGTTATGCAGCAAATAGTTTAGTTTTATAAATTTAGTTATCCTATTTGAGGCAGAAAGCTTCAAAATTACATCTTCATTTTAGATTTCACCTTTTAACATTCTATAATTTTGATTCAGAAATTTTGAATTAATCTTTCACTATATCATAAATTGCTGTCCATGTTTTATTCACTTACATCAATGCCTACATTCATATATCACTATCAATATTCCTTTGGTAAAACTTACTCCTGTAAGTTATGAGGAAACTTAGTTCTTAATTAGTGTAACTTAATTTTAGGTAGCTTAAGTACTTTTAATTTTATGAAAACCATATCCTATATATTGGCTATTATTTGTTTTACATATGCCCCATTGTCTTACTTATCATAACCAATTATGCACAGTACTAATTTTCATCCTCTGTCATATCTATTATTTCCTCTCAGTCTTTCATATCTTTGAACATTTTTCTCTCTGTCCTAAGGTTTTCAAATTTGTTCTCCCTAGCAATAATTCACACTTCTATAATGTCATTCCTGCTCAAAATTTCATTTAAGGTTGTAATTATTTTTCATATGATTCTTATTGTCCTATCTCATTGATTATAAGGTCTTATAGACTTTAAGAAATTATAGATTATCTTATGGCTAATTAAGATAATACCATATAGATCTCATCTTATCTAATTCCATCTTAACCTTTTCTTTCCTTTTCTCTTATAGCCTTCTACTTATATTTTATACAATCTGTAATTTCTTACAATATGTTGGATATGTATAACAATATATACATATAAATATACATACACACACATATATATGTATATATTTGCTTTATCTGGGCTAATGTAATAAAAACACTTCAGAAGAATTAATCCTTCTGATGTTCCTATTTTTTGTTGTTGTTTTACCAGTCAATATTTAGATAATATTGCAGAGCTGGTTATCATCAATAGGGTATGAAACTTTCCTTTGGCTGATTCAATATTATCTGGTAATTTGTAGAAGAGGTATACTTGGAGGTCATAGACTATTCATATTCCAATTTCTAGTCATAACAAATTGCAATTAACGTAACCTTTTATAATGAGGTGTGACTATTTCTTCTTGGCCCTATGACTCTTTAATTAACAGAACACAAAACAATCAGAAACTAAAAAAAAAAAAAAACTATATTTGTCAACTAAGCACCAATTCGCAGAATGTTCTTGGGTACATACTCTCCCTAACCCTTCAACAGCCAATGCCAGTCCTCACTAGCAGTAGTACTAAATGAGTCCAAATGCAGCTTCTTGCCTTCTTTTATATAATGTTGTTTATTTCTGGAAAAAAGATGTTGGGGCGGGAGGAATCAAGGAGATGTAAATAGGTTTTCTTTTGTTCACATTTTAAATGGAAAACTCTCTTAAAAAGTTAGATACTATTTTTATATTACTTAAAACCAAATAGCTACATATTGGCTGCTTTATCTTACTTAAAATAAAACCAATTAGCCTTATATTGACTATTGAAATTCAAAAGCTATAGATATGTAATTTCACTTTCTATTGTGTATGGATAGAAAAAGCCCATTTGGTTTTTGAGAAATATTTAGGTAATGAGGAGTGATGTTGTGTGTCTGTTTTGCAGGAGCTTCTACTCTGATGCTGCACCACAAGGATTCCAGGATAATCATCAGGGCTCAACCACTGGGAAACACACTGACAGAGAAGTGGGGAGGGGCTTATAAAAGGCTCAAGGATCTTGACAGATGGAGTTCATACCTGCAGTGACCAAGTAGTAATTCCACCCAGCATTTTGCTCACCTATAGAATCAAGACATTAAGTACTCCAAACAGAAAATGTGGAAGGTTGCAGATGTGCCTGACTTGGATCCTCAAAGGAGAAGTTTAGCTGGCCCCAAAGACAGGTTTGCCTACAACCAGGCAAAGAGCTGAATCACATCTCCACACTCTCTGGAGAGTGTCTTTCAGCCCCATATGACCACAAAAACTGGTGATAACTCCTAGAATCAGTGTGCCCCGGTGCTACCCGAGCTGAGAAGTGGGTGGGCACAGCTGATCATCTCCAGAGCAATACCAGTACCGGGCATAAAATGTTCCCCTGCACTGCCCAGGCAGGGGGACTAATTCATAACCAAGGCTGAAGGTGTATCATGGCCCCTCCTGACTTGAAGTCTATATGGAAAAAACTAAAGGCCTGGAGTGACCCATCCCCATCCCGTCCAGACATAGGCCCACTGGCTGTGGAGTGTCTCTAGTCCCATCTGACCAGATGAACTGGCAAAAACTCCTGGAAGCTACGTAAGTTAGTGATGCTTGAACCAAGAAACAAGCATGTAAAGCCAAAACAGTCTACAGAGCAAAGCCAGTGGCCCTGTCTGGCTAGGAAAGCTGGGGTGCAAGCTGGCTTGATTTAACAAAACAAAGACTTTTTTATTGGCTTTAACTATTTCTCCTGCTGTACTAGGGCAGGGATTCAACTTCATGGCCCTACTGAATACATATTTCAACCTATCTGACCAGAGAACCTAACTAGAACACGTAAGAAGCTATGCAATGTGGTCCAGGTATGGAACACGTGGACAGAGAGTATAGTTCATGACTTCCTCCTGTATGCAGAGCAAAACTAGTAGCTTCACATGACCATCAAATTCTTTGCACACTCTGGCCTGATTTAGGACCCCAAGCAGAGTCATACAAGTTCTCGATTCCTATCTGGCTACCCAGTTAGGGCTGGGAAGCTATTTTATAACCCACCTAATAATGAACATAGTACACACTCCCAAAAATTTAATAAGCCTCACTAGAGAATCAAAGAACTGCACAATCCATAATAAAGCCTGTGTAGGGAAGCCCTATCCAGCTATTCCCAGCTAGTGGCACAATCCCCTATCTCGGTCCTCAGAGCAAAAACAGTTGAATCAACAACAGTTGATTCACCAAAAGGTAGACCAAATGGGAAACCCCAGCTGCCCAAAGACATTACCAGAAGGCACACCAAAAACCCAAACTGAGCTTACTAAGGAAAGAGCAGCCATCAAACACACACACACACACACACACACACACACAATTCCATACCTGAAAAATATAATAACTGAACAATTCAATATAGAGTTTAAATGCACAATCAGCCATATGGAAGAAAGAATAAACAACCTAGAGAATTAGACTTTGGAAATTATCTAGCCAGAGATAAAATGAAAAGGAGTGAAGGAAACCTATGAGAATATGGAACACAATGAAAAGAAGCAATACTTGTATTACAGGAATTCCAGAAAAGGGAGAGAAAGACAAAAAGACAGAAAGTATACTTAAAGCAATAACAGCTGAAGACCTCCCAAACCTGGGTAAAGACATGGTCATCCAGATTCATAACACCCAAAGGACCCTGAATACATCTGACTTAATAGAGCAACAATGAGACAAAATTTAATTATCATTAAGTTGTCAGAAGTCAAACACAAAAAAAGAATTTGAAGAGCAAAAAAAAAAGAATAGAGAAAGGATACAAACAAAGGGAACTACATAAGACTTTGGTGTATTTTTCAACAGAAACTATTCAGGCCAGGAGAGAATGGAATGACATATGTAACATTCTGAATGAATGAATGAATGAATGAATAAATAAATAAATAAATAAATAAATAAATAAATGTCAACCAACAAATCTATACCTAGTAAAGCCAGCCATCCTTCAGAAATGAGGTGGGATAAAGATTTTCCCAAACAAACAAAAACTGATGGAGTATATTACCACCAGATCTGCCTTATAAGAAATGTTAACAGGGACTGAGTGGAAGAAAAAGAATGCTAATTAATAACACAAAAACATAAAACATAAAAGGTAATATAAATCTCACTGGTAATAGTAATTATATAATTATAGTTAGATTCTGAAATATGGTAATAATGATGCATAATTCATTTACAACTCTATTTTAAAGGTTTAAAAAATATAGTATAATTACCATAACTACAATAGTTATTCATTATACAATATTTTTAAAATGTAAATTATGACATAAATGATTTTAAAATGTAAGAAAGGAAAAAGCAAAAGTGCAGAGTGTACTAATTCTATAAAAGTTAAATTGTTTTCAGTTTAAAATAAGGTGTTCAACTTAAGAAATTTTATGTAAGCTTCGTGATAACCACAAAGGAAATTCTGTCCTAAAAACACAGAAGAACATAATGAAGATGTCCAAGCATACTAAAATAAAAAGACAGCAAAATACAAGACACGGTGTAAAGAACAAAGAATAACAAATCTACAAAATATACAGAAAACAATGAGCAAATTGTCAATAGTAAGTACGTACCTATCGTAATGTAAGTGGACAAATCCTCCAATTGAAAGACTTAGAAAGGGTGAATGGACTAAAACAAGAGAAAATCCAACAGTATGTTGCCTAAAAGAGACTCACTTTAGCCTTAAAGACATTAACTGTGAGTGAAGTGATGGGAAAAGATGTTTTAAGTAAATAGTAACCAAGAATAATAATAATAGTGATAATAATAAATTTAATAATTAAAGCAGGAGTAGCTATGCTTCTATCAGACAAAATAGATTTTAAACTAAAAATGGTACAAAAAGAAAAGAAGGTCATTTTATAAATGATAAGAGAGTGCATACATTAAGAAGATACAACAGTGCAAATATTTATGAGCCCCAGATTGCAGCATCTAAATGCGTAAAGTAAAACCTAACAGAAGTAAAAGGAGAAATAAACAGAAATGCAATAATATTTGGGCATTTCAAACAATACTAGTTTTTTTTTTTTTTTAAGATTTTATTTAGTTATTTAACAGACAGAGATCACAAGTAGGCAGAGAAGCAGGCAGTGAGAGAGAGGAAGGGAAGCAGGCCCTCCGCTGAGCAGAGAGCCCGATGCGGGGCTCGATCCCAGGACCCTGAGATCACGACCTGAGCTGAAGGCAGATGCTTAACCGACTGAGCCACCCAGGCGCCCCAAACAATACTAGTTCTTAACAAAGAACAGATCATCCAGATACAGAATCAATAAGGAAATAGTGGATTTGAACAACATACAGGCCAAATGGACCTAAAAGACATATATAGCACATTCTACCCAACAGCAGCAGAATACACAGTTTTCTCAAGTACACATAGTAGATTCTCTTGGGTATATCACAAAACAAACCTTAGTAAATTCAAGAAGACTGAATTATCTTCTTTGACCAGGATGGCATGAAACTACAAATTAATAAAAATAGGAAAACTAGAAAACTCATGAACATATGAAAATGAACACCCTCCTGAACAAGCAGTAATTCAAGGAAGAAACTAAAGGGGAAACAAAAAATATTGTTGAGACAAAAATGGAAACCCAATGTACCAGAATTTGTGAGATGCAGAAAAAGCAGGTCTCAGAGGGAAATACTTAACACCTACATAAAGAAGCAAGAAAATACCAAATAAAGAACCTAATTCTACACCATTAAGGAAAAAAAAAGAACAAATCAAGTCCAAAGTTAGCAAAAGAAAGGAAAAAAATAAAGATTAGAATGGAAATAAAATAGAGGACAGAAGAAAACAAAAAGATTAACCAAACAACAAAAAATTGCTCTTTGAAAAGATAAATAAAATTGACAAATCTTAAGCTCGTTCAACCAAGGGAAAAAATAACCTAAATCAACAATATTATAAATGGAAAACATTTATAGAGAATTATAAGTTATAAGAATTATAAGTTATAAGAATTATAACGGATACCACAGAAATCAAAAGATCATTTAGGAGGCTATTCCAAAGAAATATATACCATCCACTGAGCAAACCAAAAGAAAAGGAAAAACTTTTAGAAATATACAACTTACCAAGACTGAATACTGAATAATGAAAAAAATTGAAAATCTAAATAGGCCAATTACCGGTAAAAAGACTGAATTACTAATAAAAATTCCAGCAATGAAGAAAAACCTAGAGTCACGTAATTTCACTGGTGAATTTTACCAAACATTTAAAGAAAAATTGATACCAATCCTTCTCAAATTCTTCCAAAATATCAAGAAGAAAGGTACACTCCCAAATATATTTTAGGAGGCCAGAATTAACTTTATTCCAAAACCAGAAAAGATTACTACTAGAAAAGAAAACTATAGGCCGATGTCCCTGGTTAATATAGATGCAAAAATTCTCAGTATAACACCAGCAAATTGAATTTGGCAGCACATTAAATTCACCACGTCAAGTGGTTTTCATCCCTGACACGAAAGGATGTTTCAGCTTATGCAAGTCAGTGTGATACATCACATTAGCAGAATAATAAAAAATCATATGACCGGGGCGCCTGGGTGACTCAGTGAGTTAAGCCTCTGTCTTCAGCTCAGGTCATGATCTCAGGGTCCTGCGATCGAGCCCTGCATCGGGCTCTCTGCTCAGCGGGGAGCCTGCTCCCCACCGCCCTACCTGCCTCTATCTCTACTTGTGATCTCCCTCTCTCTCTGTCAAATAAATAAATAAAATCTCTTTAAAAAATCATATGACCATCTATCTCATTGGACAAAAAATCATTTCGGAAAATTCAATATCTATTTTTTATTAAAAACTCAATAAATTAGGTAGCGAAAGAACATATCTCAACATAATAAAGGCTATATATGACAAGCCCATATTCATATTCAATGATGAAAGGTTGAAAGCTTTTCCTCTAAGATAAGGAACAAGATAAAGATATCTACTCCCACCCCTCCTATTCACCACAGTATTAAAAATGCTAGCCAGAGCCATCAGGCAAGAAAGGAAATAAAATGTATCAGAAATAAAAAGAAAAAAGCAAAATTGTTTCCATTTACAGATGACATGGTTTTAAATAAAACATCGCAAACACTAGACCAAAAAATTTTAAATATAATCAAGGAATTCAGGAAAGTTGCAGAATACAAAAATAATATTCAGTAGTGTTTCTTTACAGTACCACTGAATTCTCTTTTCTTTCTTTTTTTTTTTTAAGAATTAATTTATTTATTTCTCAGAAAGAGAGAAAGACCAAAGCAGGCAGAGGTAGAGGGAGAAGCAGGCTTTCCGCTGAACAGGGAGCCCAATGTGGAGCTTGGTCCGAGGACCCTGTGATCATGACCTGAGCCAAAGGCAGACACTTAACCAACTGAGCCACCCGGGCTCCCCATCAATGAATTTTCAGAAAAGAAAAAGAAAACAAAAAGAAATGAAAAGTAAAAAAGAGGACACCTGCTCCTCCTCTCCCTCTGCCTGCCACTCCCCCTGCTTTGTTCTCTCTGACAAATAAAGAAAATCTTAAAAAAAAAAAATGTATCCCATTTACAACAACATCAAAAACAATAAAATACTTAAGAATAAATTTAACTAAGGAGGTGAAAAATCTCTCCTCTGACAAGTACAAAACACTGATGAAAGAAATTTGTAAAAGACACAAATAAATGGAAAGGTATCCCATGCTCATGCACTGGAAGAATTAATATTTTTAATATATCAATACTATCAAAAGCTGTCTATTGCTTCACGATGCATATCCTATCAAAATTATCAATATTCTGATGTAATTTTTTTACAGAAGTAGAAAAAGCATTCCTAAATTTTTTTTTTAAAGATTTTATTTATTTATTTGAGAAAGAGACAGTGAGAGAGAACATGAGCGAGGAGAAGGTCAGAGGGAGAAGCAGACTCCCCATGGAGCTAGGAGCCTGATGTGGGACTCGATCCCGGGACCCCGGGATCATGACCTGAGCCGAAGGCAGTCGTCCAACCAACTGAGCCACCCAGGCGTCCCAGCACTCCTAAAATTTATATGGAGCCACAAAAAGACCCCTAGAAACCAAAGAAAATATGAGAAAGAACAACAAAGCAGGAGGCATCATACTTCCTGACTACACACTATAGTATAAAGTTATAGTATAAAGTTATAATAACCAAAACAGTATGATACTAGCAGAAAAACAGACAAGTAGATGAATGAAACAGAATGAGAGCCCCAACATAAACCCAAGCATGTAAGGTTAACTCATTTTTGACAAGGGAGACAAGAATACACTATAAAGAATAGTATGTTTAGTAAATGATGTTGGGGCGATTGGATATTCACATGTAAAAGAATGAAATTGGACCAGTCCAATTCTACACCAGTCACAAAAATTAACTCAAAATAAATTAAAGACTTAAATGTAAGACCTGAAACCAAGATACCCTTAAACACACACACGCGCACACACACACACACACACACACACACACAGAAATAAACCTGCTTGGCACAGGTCTTGGTAATGAGTTTTTGGATATGACACCAAAAGCACAAGAAATAAAATAAAAAATTAAAAAATGGGACTACATCAAACTAAAAAGTTTCTGTACGCTGAAGGAGATCTTCAACAAAATGAAAAGACAACCTACAGAATGGGAAAAATATCTGTAAACCATATATCTGATAAGGGGTTAATATCCCTAATATATAAAGAACTCATAAAGCTTAATAGCAAAACCAAAAACAAAAACAAAACAAAACAAACAAACAAAAAAAAACAATTAAAAAATGGGCAAAGAATCTGAAGAGACCTGTCTCCTAAGAAGATATTTTTTAAAAAGTCCAACAGGTACATGAAAAGATGCTCAACATTACTGGTCATTAGGGAAACACAAATAAAAACCACAATGAGTTATCCCCTCATGCATATAGAATTGCCATCATCAAAAAGACAAGAGACAACAAATGCTGGAATGAATGGAGAGAAAATGGGGAACTTCTATCTGTTGGTGAGATTGAAAAATTGTTAGAGACACTATGGAAAACAGTATGGAAGATTTTCAATAAATTAAAAATAGTACTACTATATGACCTAACCATTCTATTTCTGGGAATATATCCAAAGGATACAAAAACACTAACTTGAGAAGATACCTGCACCCCCATATTCATAGCAATATTATCTACAATAAATAAAAAAATTACACACACACACACAAACACACAGAGAGAGAGAGAGAGAGGAATATTATTTGGCCATGAAAAATGAGGAAATCCTACCATTTGTGACAATATGGATGCATTTTTGTACTATGAAGAGAGTTATTAATACAGATTCCTCTATTACCTAAGAAACTCATCTACATAATAGGGCAACCTTTGTTTCCCAAACATCTCCTGCCACTTTCCTGCTAACAGTCTTTTTCCCCTTTGTAACCTCGGACCCCTATTCATCTCCTTAGTCCATGTAAGCATCATGTTACCTCACTGTCTTTGGAATTTCCATGTCTGTGTGGAATCCTTATACATGTTCAATTAAATTTTATTTTCTCCTGTTAATCTGTCTTATGTCAATTTGATTCTCAGTCCAACTGGAAGGATTTTGAATGGCAGAGAAAATTCTTCTTCCCCAACAATATGTATAGGACTTTTATGCTGAAAACTAAAATACCGATTAAAAAAGGAAATGTAAATTACGAAGAGACATACTGTGCTCACGGACTGGAATACTCAACATATGAAGTATGTTACTACTCCCAAACTGATATATGCATTTAATGAAATTCTTATCAAAACTAATAAAATATTATTTATAGATATAGACAGGATTTTTCTAAAATTTATATGAAAAGTCCAACTAGAATAACATAACTGATTTTGAAAAGAAGAATGAATTAGGAGGAATCACTCGCCCCAATATCAAGATTTATTATATTGTTAGTTTTAGTTAATAAAACTATGGTATTGATAGAAGAGTAAAATCTTTGATCAGTAAAACAGAACAGAGAACCCAGAAATAGCTTCACATAAGTACAGCCAATACTTGGCAAGGATATAAAACCAATCAAATGAAGAGAGAGCAGTTTTGTCAATAGTGCTGCAGGAATTAGATAATCACGGAGAAAAAAATCTTGGCCTAAATCTCATACCATATATGAAAATTTAAAAAAATGAGTCATGAACTTAAATATAAAATATAACACTATACAATTTTAACAAGAAAACGTGGGGGGGAGGTGGGAAACAAACCTGTGACCTAGAACTCGGTGAAGTGTTTTCAAATACGCTATCAAAAGCATGATTCCTAACAGGAAAGATCAATAAATAGGACTGTATCAAAATAAAATTAAAATGTGTGCTCTTTTCCTGTTAAGAGAATGAAAAGACAATCTAAAGCCTGGGAGAAAATATTTGCATTCACTTATCTGTCAAAGGACTTATATCTATAATATATATCAAGAAAAAAAAACCTTCAAAACTCAAAAGTTCAAAAAATTAAATTAGAAAATAGGCAAAAGTCATGAAGAAACATTTTGCCAAAGAGGATATATTTACATGGCAAAGAAACATAAGAGATGTTCAACGTCACAAGCTATCAAGAAAATGCAAATTAAGACCATGATTAGCTATTACTCCACATTAATAAAACAAAAATAAAAACAGTGCAAATACCAAATGTTCACAAAGCAGCAGAGAAACTGGATCTCTCAGGCACTGTTGGTGGTAATATAAAAGAACACAGCTGCTCTGAAAAACAGTATCATGGTCTGTTATATCCATGCCATAGGACATGACTCAGTAATAAAAAAAGAAATATGACTTATGCACACAACACTTTTGATGGATCACAAGAAGATAATGTTGAATGAGAAAAAGTCTCAAAAGGTCACATACTATATGGTTCCATTTACATAAGTTTCTCAAAATGACAAACGATAAACATGGGGAACCAAGTAACAGTTTCCCAAGGCTAAGATAAGAATGGTAGGAGTTTAACTATAAAGGATTTGCTCAAGGAAGAGCTTCATGGGGATGGAAAATTTTGACTACGGTAATGATTACATGAATTTATGGACAAAATAAAGTAATGAAGAATTATACATGTACATCAAACCAATGTCAGTTTCCCAGTTTCCCAGTTTTCATATTATACTATAGTATCACTAAGGGAAATGCATGAAGGGCACACAGATTTCTCTCTACTACCTCTGTAACTTCCTATGAATTTGTAATTACTTCAAAATTCGAAGTTAAAAAATTCATATTTTCCAATTACCACTGGGTGACATTAGGAATTTAACTTCCTTTGCATTTCCTTATTTTATCAGGTAATAATAATAAATTCTCTAAGCAACATTTTCCAGACGGTTTCACAAAACAAATGCTCTATACAGAATATAATCGTTCCCATACGAAAAGCGTTTTGGGGGCTAATTTGGAACACCCCGCTGATAATACCAACTTTTTGAAAATTTACAAGCGTAAATTGAAAGATGCTCTTAACACATAAATTGTTTTTTTCCTGATAAACTACTTGATTTCATAATATAGACAAAACTACCCTAACACCCATCACTTAAAACACTGGCTTAGGGGGGTGCCTGGGTGGCTCAGTGGGTTAAAGCCTCTGCTTTCTGCTCAGGTCATGATCCCAGAGTCCTGGGATCGAGCCCCACATCGGGCTCTCTGCTCAGCGGGGAGCCTGCTTCCCTTCCTGTCTCTCTGCCTGCCTCTCTGCCTACTTGTGATCTCTGTCAAATAAATTTAAAAAAAAATTTTTTTTTTTTAAAACACTGGCTTAGGGAGAGCAGGGACCAGTACTGGTGATTTGGGAAAGACTATAAGAACTTTCTGAATCCCAGTCATTCAGCTACAGTCTACAGTAATGAATTTCTGATGCTTAAGACAATTGATCCTTCACCAGAAGCCTGTTTTTTTTTTTAATAACATTATGATACTTGACCTACGTTCTCACATAATCTCCCAAAGAAAACTTAAGTTATCCACAGTCCATGATTAATAAAGTCTCTAAAAACACACTAGCTGTTTTCAAGGTGATGTATTACTTTTGAAAGCTCATGCTGGGATTAGTATTTTATATATAACTAAATTCTCTCTCCTTGTCCCCTCTCAAAGTGATCTGTACCTTATTCTAACTCTCATTATCTCATTATCTCTTTTACTAGACGAGTTCACAGTTACTTAGGTAATATCTTGTTTTTGTTTGTTTATGCTCCAGGGCCACTTATATCCGAGGTACCCAATGTTAACCCAATACATAAATGAAAAGTACATGTCAGAGATGCAAGCGTTAATTACAAAATGCTTGGTTAAATTTTATATGACTATTGACAAAGAACGAAGTAATTGTCTAGGTCAGTGGTTTTCAGTGATGTGCATTACTGCACAGTTGCCCTCCAACTGTGGGACCCTATGCTTTCAATTTCATTTTTTGCCATGACTGAGCACAGATTTGGATATGCTAAATGTTTCAGAGGGAATACTGAACCGGATATGGCAGAGAAGTAATATACATAATCCCACAGTGAGCAACAAGTAAAATATATATAATAGTTTCAGGCCATTCCCCCTACTCCCCCCAAATTCATCTTTTTATTCAAAAATGAAAATATTCTGCTATAACAAATGAGAGAAGACAGTCAGAATATAAGTCAACTCAAAACAAATGTTCACAAAGAAAAAATTCTGAAGGATAACTACATCAGGAAATTATAGTGACACATGTATGGAAACCAAAAGACATTGCTACTGACAAGGTGATAATATAGAAAGGATTGTGTTTTCATGATGGCTGACTCTTTAAATATTTTTGAGTGTTTTTAAAAATTCTGGCACAAATACCTGATATCACTTAGCTTAATCTATTGTTTTTTTCATTCTTTATTCGAATGGCAACTTAAAGAGGATGTCTCTGACTGGCCTATTTAAAACCATAGCCACCATTCCAAATGTTTTCTTCCCTACTTTTCGCTATTTTACGTTTCATTAGACCACTTACTATTATGAAATACACTGTGTCATTTTACTTATTTTGCTTAAGTTTGTGTCCCTCTGCACCACTACCAACAACAGAAGCTCCTGGAAAGCAGGAAATTTGTCTACACTCTTCACCACATCCAAATAATTAGAACCCTGGCACATAATAGATGTTGAATAAATATTACTGAATGATTGAGTAAATTTTCATTTTAATTTTTTTTCTTAATACCTCCAATAAATTATAGCTAGTAATAATATACATAAATACTAAACCTTGACTTCAATATAACTGTATTAATTAAACTCATCAAGAAGATGTACACAGAATGACTTTTTTTTTTAAATTTCAAACACTACTGTCACTGGTTAAAAGCCTGATATCTGTGCATATGTCAGTAAGGAAATAAAGAACAAAATAATAGCTCTCCTTTCACCCTTTTCAAAATTTTGTATTGTTTAGGTTAGTGCTTCTCAAATTTTAATGTACATGTGACTCATTGGAGGTTGTCATCAAAATACAATTTATGATTCTGGGGTGGGTACTGAATTCTAAGAGCAGTTTATCCATGGATCCAGATTTGAGTTAGATTTTTTTTCACAGTATTAAATTGCATGCTAATATTTCTAAAACCTAGTATTTTGAGGAAAACTTAATTCAGAAGGGAAAATGTGGTTTAAAATATTTGTAATGACTCAAATAAGGCTGCTATTAATAATTCAGCATAAGAGTACGCAATATTGTTTATCAAATGTCCTTTCACCAAGAGGGAACCCAAGTAAACTATGGTCTGTGAGGGATAATGATACATCAATGTAGGCTCACTGATCATAACAGATCACCACTTCAGTGGGAGACCCTGATATTAGGAAAGATTGTACATATATGGGAGCTCTGATTTGTTATAAACCTAAAACTGCCTTTAAAAACAGAAAAAGAGTACTTGACCATAGAGTTGAGGGTCCATATCTGGGCTCTCTACTCTGTTCCATTGGTCTATGTGTCTGTTTTTGTGCCAGTACCATGCTGTCTTGGTGATCACAGCTTTGTAGTAAAGCTTGAAATCAGTCAATGTGATGCCCCCAGCTTTTTCAGCATTTCCTTAGCAATTCAGGGTCTCTTCTGGTTCCATACAAATTTTAGGATTGTTTGTTCCAGCTTTTCGAAAAAAGCCAGTGGAATTTTGATCGGGATGGCACTGAAAATATAGATGACTCTAGGCTGTATAGACATTTTAACAATGTTTAGTCTTCTGATCCATAAGCACGGATGGTCTTCCATTTTTGTGTCTTCTTCAATGTCTTTCATGAGTGTTCTGTAGTTCTTCGAGTACAGATCCTTTATCTCTTTGGTTAGGTTTATTCCCAGGTATCTTATGGTTCTTGGTGTTCCAGTAAATGGAATCGATTCTCTCATTTCCCTTTCTATATTTTCACTGTTAGTGTATAAGAAAGCAACTGATTTCTGTACATAGATTGATTTTGTATCCTACCACATTACTGAATTGCTGTATGAGTTCTAGTAGTTTGGGGGTGGAGTCTTTTGGGTTTTCCATATAAAGTATCATGTCATCTGTGAAGACAGAGAGCTTGACTTCTTCTTTGCCAATTTGAATATTTTATTTCTTTTTGTTGTCTGACTGCTGTTGTTAGGACATCTAGTACTATGTTGAATAACAGTGGCAAGAGTGGACATCCTTGCCGTGTCCCTGATCTCAAAGGGAAAGCTGCCAGCTTCTCCCAATTGAGGATGATATCTGCTGTGGGTTTTTCACAGACAGATTTTATGAAGTTAAGGAATGTTCCCTCTATCCCTATACTTTGAATCATTTTAATCAAGAAAGGATGCTATATCTTGTCAAATGCTTTTTCTGCATCAACTGAGAGGACCATGTGATTCTTCTCTTTTATTGTTCTGTCACATTGATTGATTTGCGAATGTTGAACCACCCTTGCATCCCAAGGATAAATCCCACCTGGTCATGGTGGATAATCTTTTTTAATGTACTGTTGGATCCTATTAGCTAGGATCTTGTTGAGAATCTTGGCATCCATATTCATCAGGGATACTGGTCTGAAATTCTCCTTTTTGGTGGGATCTTTGCCTAGTTTGGTGATCAGGGTAATGCTGGCTTCATAAAAAGAGTCTGGAAATTTTCCTTATGTTTCTATTTTTTGAAACAGCTTCAGGAGAATAGGTATTATTTCTTCTTTGAATGTTTGGTAGAATTCTCCAGGTAATCTGTCAGGTCCTGGGCTCTGGTGCTGGGAAAATTGGACAGTATGTGTAGAAAAACGAAACTTGACCATTCTATTACACAACACACAAAGATAAACTCGAAATGGATAGAAGACCTCAACATGAGGCAGCAATCTCTCAAAATCCTAGAGGAGAACATAGGCAGTAACCTCTTTGACATCGGCCACAGCAACTTCTTTCAAGATAGGTCTCCAAAGGCAAAGGAAACAATAATGACCAATAGTGAAAATGAACTTTTGGGACTTCATCAAGATCAAAAGCTTCTGCACAGCAAAGAAACAGTCAACAAAACAAAGAGGCAACCCACAGAATGGGAGAAGATATTCGCAAATGACACTACAGACCAAAGGCTGATATCCAAGATCTATAAAGAACTCCTCAAACTTAACACACATAAAACAGATAATCACGTCAGAAAATGGGCAGAAGACATGAACAGACACTTCTCCAAAGGAGACATACAAAATGACTAACAGACACATGAAAAATGTTCATCATTAGCCATCAGGGAAATTCAAATCAAAACCACATTGAGATACCACATTACACCAGTCAGAATGACCAAAATTAACAAGATAGGAAATGACAAGTGTTGGAGAGGATGTGGAGAAAGAGGAACCCTCTTACACTGTTGGTGGGAATGCAAGTTGGTGCAGCCACTTTGGAAAACAGTGTGGAGATTCCTCAAGAAATTAAAAATAGGGGCAGCTGGGTGGCTCAGTGGGTTAAAGCCTCTGCCTTCCGCTCAGGTCATGATCTCAGGGTCCTGGGATCGAGCCCCACATCGGGCTCTCTGCTCAGCGGGGAGCCTGCTTCCTCCTCTCTCTCTGCCTGCCTCTCTGCCTACTTGTGGTCTCTGTCTGTCAAATAAATAAATAAAATCTTAAAAAAAAAAAAAAAGAAAGAAATTAAAAATAGAGCTACTCTATGACCCTGCAATTGCACTACTGGTGTTTACTCCAAAAATACAGATGTAGTGAAAAGAAGGGCCATTTGTACCCCAGTGTTCATAGCAGCAATGGCCACAGTCACTAAACTATGGAAAGAACCAAGATGCCCTTCAACAGACAAATGGATAAAGAAGATATGGTCCATATACACAATGGAGTAGTATGCCTCCATCAGAAAGGATGAACTGCAAACATTATTTGCAAATCATATATTTGATTATATTTGATAAGGGTTTAAGATCTAAAATATATAAATAACTCCTATACCTCAACAACAAAAAACAAACAATCCATTAAAAAGACAAGCAAAGGATTTCAATAGACATTTTTCCTAAAAAGATACACAAATATCCATTAAGTGCAAAAAATGATACTTAACATTATCTGTCAATAGGGAATGACAAATCTAAATCACAATGAGATTACACTCTATAATGTACTATAATGGCTATATTTTTTTAAAAGAAATTATAACAAGAATAGTAAACAACAAGTGTTAGCTAAGTCCCAGACTATAGAGACAGCCAAATTTCCTTAACATTACCATTTGCCCTCCCCCCATTTATGGTCTCCCTTAGTTTACACTGTATTTTCCCATAGCACTTGTGACCTTTTAAAAACTCTACAATTATTTTATAGACAAATATGGGGGTAGGTGGAAGATGGAGGAGAGAGAGAGAAAACATTTTTTGTTTAAATATAGAAGATGAGAAAAACCATTTTTTTGTTTCACTTACTGACATAAACTAGGTGTCTCCAACACAGCTTAACACATAACTTCTCAATAAATATGTGTTAAATTTATTCGCTCTGTTTTCTCCACCTCTTTTGACGAGGTTTTAAAATTTTATGTCTTTCCAAACCCTCTCTGTCTTTTATCTATGTTCTATTCCATTAATTTGCACATTAGCTAATTAGCTTCTAATATAAGATTTCTACATAAAGTTTCTATATTAGTTTCTAATATGAACTAATATAAACTATATATTAGTTTCTAATATCTATAAATTCTTCTCTATGTATTCACTAGGCTATATCCCACAAGATTTGTGTGCATTGTTTTTATTAGTTAAAACATTTTCTAATTTTACTGTAATTTTTTTATTGGAGGGGAGGAAGAGGTTACTTAAAGTGTGTTTTTCCTAACCAATAGGTATTTTCCAGCTTTTTCTAATTGATTTCCAATCTAATTAAAAAGAATAATGTGCCACTTTAATCCATTTTAAAGCATTAAAATTTCCTTAATGTTTACCAATAATATAATCTCTTTTTTGATAAATATACTGTGTATGTTTCAAAAAATAGGTATCTACAGATGTAAATACAGTGTTACCTTTGCCCATTAGGTACAGATTCCTTACTAATTATGTTGAGTAAATATCCAGCATTCTTACTAATCATGGTACAGAATTAAATTACTTTCAGCATGCCTGAGACACTCTTAATTATGTATGAACAATAAATATGCTAATTAGACTATATGTTGAAACAAAAAATATGGATGCTTTCTGAACAAGCTTCTATATCATTGGCAAAGATATGTTCAAATAAGATTTTAGAGTTGTCAGACATATATATTACTTTCTTCTTGTTTGCTATGTCCCATATTTTAGACATGATATTTATATAGTATAGCCAAAAATAACATTTTAATTTTTCTGCCAGATTTTGTTTTCAGAGTCTATACTGATCTATAGAAAATTAAAGCAGCAGGCACTACTATTTTATAAAAGATTATTCTCTTCCTTTTCATCAGAGACAGTCCATTCCCTTAAAGGGAGTTTTAAAATCTTTCTGCTATTCCTCCGTGGTGTATTTCTACCTAATGATATTTCAGAAATTTTCTTAGAGTTGTGATATTCAATCAGACTTTACGTAGGATTCTAAATAAAACAATAAACAAAACCCCAAGTACTACAGAACTCAAGGCTGGATTTTTGATTGCCTGTCACCCAAATTTCTGCAATCAGTTGCTATGGTAATTTTTAAGATTATTTTTTCCCTTCTTATTCTTCTGGGACTAATCAGAGCATCAAAGTTTACAGTATACACAGGATAACAACTCATAATGCATATGGCATATGTTAGCCACTTTATATTTAAAATGTTTAATATTATAAAATGAGATTATAGGTAAATTTTTAAAAATACATAGTATTTAAGCAATGTTATTTAAAAAATTATACATCAACAATGAATCTTGGAACACTACATCAAAAACTAATGATGTACTGTATAGTGACTAACATAACAATCTAAAAAAATGTACAAATAAATAAATAATCATACTCATGTAGGAGAACCAGTATCAAAATGGGGCCTCTTTTATAAGGTCTTCCGTCTTGCTGTTTATTTGTTCTAAGAGCTGAAAAAGTTTTCTTTTTTCTATATAATATCTGGAAGTAATTCAGCTTTCTTGCTCTAGTATTACAGATATGTGTAGCTCACTCAAACCTTAAACAAGGGTAATTTGGCAATCACTTCACCAATAAACACATTCTGGTGCAACTTTTCCTCCAAAGTGTGAGGATACTTTTACCTTTATTTTTCATATAAAAGAACCACCAGTATTATGCTACGTGAAGTAAGTCAGAGAAAGACAACAAATACCAGATGATTTGTATGTGGAATCTATAACATGGAGCAATTAAATAAACAAAAAGCAGAACCAAACCTATAAATACTGAGAGCTATGTGATGGTTGCCAGAGGGTAAGAGGGTGGGGGATGGGTAAAATGGGCGAAGGGCAGTTGGGAGACACAGACTTCTGTTACAGACTGAGTAAGTCATGGGGATGAAAAATACAGCACTGGGACTACAGTCGATGGTATTGCAATAGCACTGTGTGGGACGGCAGGCAGCTACACTGGTGCTGAGCACAGCATGGTGTATAGAGCCGCTGAATCACTATGTTGTACACCCGAAACTAATGTAACTGTGTGTCCACTGCGCTCAGAAAAGGAAGAATGACCACGACAGTAAGTTCCCATATATTTCAGACTCTGTCAGCATATCAGCATCCTTTCCTGAATACAAAGCATTCCTAGAAATATTTATAAATTTAGAACCTAAATACAAAGAGTTCTGGGAAACTTTGGCTATAAATAAATCGATACTTTCAAAATTACATTACATTTTATCTGGGGAAAGAGATAGATTGGCAACATAAGAAATAAAATTCAAAAGCCTAATATCTGCTCTATCTGATAACCTAATAGATTTCTCTGATATTGAAATGAAAATGGCAATGAAGAAATTGTAAAAACCATTTGATGCAGAAAGTATACATGCAGCAGAAAACATTTATAAGGTAAAGATAAATATGAATTCAGAACTCAAGATTAGCCAAATATTTTTGCTTGGTTCCTATGTGCTAATAATGAAATATTGTAAGAAACAATCCACAAGTAAAGGAACAGTTACTTGATATAAATAGGATTTCTATGTCTACAACTTTTTTTTTTATATTGTTAAGATTCAGCATTACACAGAGGAGGTATGGTAGCTTGAGCAAAGCAGTGAATCATAAAGTACTTGATTCTAGGATCAATTCTGTCAACACCAGTCTTAAGAACTCTGACAAAATCTTAAGCACCCCTGTTGGCAGCTTTGTCTGTGCAATATACACTAAGAGTATCTGTCCCACTCACCCCTCAGGGCTTCTGTGAAGATCAAGCAGACATTAGTAAATGAGATGGCTTTGAAAGTTAAAAGCTCTATACAAATGAGAGCTCTCATTCTACTGAAAGTGTTCCTGATATTCACAGATTTGGTTCAGCAACAACAGCAAAGGCTCAAACTAAAATAGTCTTGCTCAGAAGTTATTACTAGTAAGTAGAATAATTTGTCAACCTTCATTTCAAAAATATGTATTCACCTCATTTGCAATGAAATGAGGTAATAACCGGGCTGTGTTGCACAATTTACAGACTTACCAAATGAGCACATATGGCCCATTTAGCTAAGGATATTTTAATAGGTGCTGTTTATTATGAGTTGATCTCCTACAATAATATCACATAGCTGATATGTATTTCCTTTAGAAGACCGCTTTGTTTAATATAATATCTAGGTATTTACATATTTTTTGGTTTCTTTTTTTTTTCTAACATTTATCACATCTCTTAATTTACGCAAAGGAATGACAACTCTCTCCAGCGCATCAAAGCACAGAGGCCAGTGAGCCCTGCATAAATTGGCATTGATGGATGTTTTGCTTGTCTTTTTCCCAAAACATTCTTTCATATGAAAAATACCTGTTTCCATTCTGTTTGTCTGTGAAGACACCTGTTTTTCAATTTATCACCAATTATCTCACACATAACCAAGTCACCACCTACTTTTAAATGAATTACAGTTCTAAATTCAGTATGGAGAGAAAGAAAGAAATGTATTTACATAAGTAAATCACCTTACCTGCCTTGGCGGCTAGGCTATGCACACTTTGTATGTTTCAGCAACTAACACACTACTTGCAAGCTAAGGTTGTAGGAGACAAAGGGAAAAGGGAGGAAATAGAACACTTCCACTTACTGCAAATGAAAGTAGACTCATCTGAATTATCAGCGCAGTCATTCACAAAATCACACAGCTTGTCCTTTGCAATGCATTGCTTGTTGGCACACGTGAATTCTTGAGCGGTACACTTCCTGTCTGGGCTAAGTAGGGGGGCACAATCTTGAAAGGAAATATCGTCCACTGCTACATCTCCCATGTAACTGATACCACGCTTTGCCCTAAAGACAATCTTTAAAAAAAAAAAAGAAAAAGGTAAGGAAGAGAGGAAAGAAATAAAGAAATCCAATTTTAGTTGAACTAATAATTCAAAATTTGAGGCAAATTTTAAATATAGGACATCAGGTTTGAATCTTAGAAAAATACCCCCAACATGAAACTGACCCAAGATGCCTGAGAGTCATCCCACAAATGCAGGAGGGGCAACAGCACTGCTCTTGTCTAGATTTTTAGGACAGGTGGCAAAGAAAACCAGTAGGGGCCACCAAGCTACCAGTGCTGCTCCTGCAGCTCTCTCATCCAAAACAAGATCTGCTCCCTTCTTAGGGCCTCACTTGCACCTTGTATGGGAGGAAGGAGGCCACAATCAGGTGACAAAGCACGCGAAGAGAAAAAAGATACAACCACATCCTTGATTTTGACCAATATGTTGCCACTCCTCAGATCTGTCCACCCCAACTATGTGAAAGGAAAGATATCAAACCTCAATACCATGAGTTTTTTTAAATTGCCCCCATATTCAGAATGGAAATGATTTTCATTTGCCTTTGATGTATGTGATTGACAAAATTCTCATTTGTACCACTAACAGGGAGGTCCCACTGAACATGGTCTCCAAATGAATTAGAAATGATTAAAACTAGTAACAGCAGCTGCTAAAATGTTTAGAGATTTCGTCTTCAGTTGTAACACTACCAATGCTTGGAAGAACAATTAACACTGTTTCACAGAACCCAAGAAGTCACAAATTATTTAGTTTCAAATTTCTAAGTGACATTAATTCAGAATGCTTCTATTAAACTTTTCTGCATGCCAAATATGTATTTGTGTATTAACATAAGAAGTATTCACTTTTTAAAGTAAACGTAGAACAATTCAAAATAAGTTAACAAGGAATACAGAATTACTTCCGTGATTTTATACGAATATTTATTGTTCAAGCTCCCAAACACCTTTTGACCAACTCTAAACATTTTTCTCGAAAGAATTACAATTTCTCCTGAGGATGTGTTATGCTTTCATGTGACTCCATGAAAACCTCAGCGTTCTCCTTTTAAGATTAGATTTTAGAATAATTGAAAATCATGCCTCTCAAATTATCAAAACCAAAACAAAAAATATAATTTTTGTGTAAAATCATATACCAAATTTACATAAACTGTTCTTCATAATAGATATGCTGGAAAAGAAAAATAAATTTGATTGAGAGGTTTGAAGTCATTAAGAAGAGGTGAAATTAGAAAGAATAAGGACTCCAGTGTTTTGTAAGGAAACACCATTACACAAATGAAAAGGGTACTCTATTTTCTGGATGCCTCTAAACATTTAAATATTTGATACAATGTTCTATGAAAAAGGAGTCAGATAATAAGTGTTTCCTTATTAATTTATTCTTGGGCAGTTCTATAGATGGACCCTCAGGTGCCTGCGAGGTCCAAATGATCAAATCCCTGCTTATATCCCAATGCTCCATAAAATGTTGGTTAAGATTCCATAGACTTTCCTACCGAATGTGATTACACTTTTTAAAAAAAAGAATTGTATTTTTTCCAGTAAAATAAAAGCAGGGTCAATTATTCTGGAAAAGTTGGAAAGCAATATGGCACACTATTTGGATTATGAACTTAATGAACTTAATGAATTAGCCTTGCTGACAGTCTCCCTATGCCATTTTGTAGTCTACAACTAGGAGTTCCCTCATGTGTAGGTAATTGTGTATTCTATCTATAAAAGGGGATAATGATCATATAATTACTGTAAAAACTAAAACAAATAAATGTTTCAAATTTATAGACTAGTACTTAGCACTAAGTGTTAAGTATATGCCTGCTCTAGTTAATCAAACTATTTTAATTAAACACTCTGTTTACATTTGAGGGCTCCCAAATAAAACTCTGAAAACTACCCAGTGTTGATTCTGCATATAACTTCTAACCGTATCTTTGACTTTTTCTCAAGGTTTAGAGTTTCACCTCTTCCTGAGGTGAAAGGGGTAACACTGTAAAAACAGAAGAAACACAGACAGTATGCCTGGCTTATCAGTCTATCTCCAGTGCACAGTAATGAGCTTTGCACATAGTGGGGGCTTAGTAGGTCTGTATTGAAAGAACGAGTGAATCACCAAAAAACATCAAATATTCACAAGCCATTATTATCTACTTTTAAGATTCAAACAACACAGGCATATATCTCTTCAATCAAATTTCAATATATGAGAAAGCACATTTCAGAAAGGCTAAGTTAATTAATAATTGATTCTTCCTGCTGAAATTCCCTTTAATGTTATTTTGAATATGATTTTACTATACAAATATTCCACTTGCACAGAACTAGTTAAGAATTCATTGCCTGGGGTAGAAGCCTATGTCCAGCAGCAGCGAAACCTTCTCCATGTTCTTGCTGAGGATTCTTCTACCCTCAGTTAAAAGATGTTAGGGAATGAACTGGTGGAATCATTTTAAAAATAAATTTCATATTGTGCAATATAAAAGTACAGTCCAATAATTACATCTTCAGGCTGAACTTATTTCTTATCAATTTCCTAAATTATCTACAAATGACCCATAAGAAAACAGGACTCCAGTGAGAGGCCAAAAACATACGGACTTTATCACACCTGCCATTCCAAGAAATTGGGGACAGTACTGTATTAATGCCTTTACACAGAAGTAGCTGTTCAGTGTTTCCACTGGAATGGAGAGGGGCTGATCTCTCACACAGCCCATGACTATATATAGTTACTGACTGTGCACAGCAGAAGAGGCTACTATATACAGAGGACTAGAAATGCAATAATTAGCCAAGATATATCTTCTACCTAGAGATAAATGGTTCTAAATTCATGAAATTAAGCCCTATGCAATTAAGACTAAGAAAATGTTCCCCAGCATAAATGCCTCTGGATTCTCACTCCCCTGATTCAAATCTTTACAATTTTAATAGCTAAGCCTCATCTTCCAAGAAAATCCCCTTCTGCCAAATACATGCACACACCACACACACACACACACACATCCATCAGCTCTTATTTTCTTGATAACCCATAAGAAACAAAATACACACTAATTATCTTGGCATGTAATTACCTTCAATTTTAGCACACATACTACTTATTTTAAATTTATAAATATGAATAAGTCATATTCTCCTAATATTATTGTAATCTACATGAAGACAAATACAGCATTATATAATTTCGTGCCACCCCAAATATTTTTTAATTGCGTAAATCTATTACCTCTAACAAGGTTCAACAATACAATGTGCTTCAAAAGTCTATCTTTTTAATTAGCTTTGAAATAGAGTAACATAATTACTCTGCAGTCTCTGAGGTTATATCTGTAAAATCAAGGGATGTGTTCTTTGTACGAGGAGGCTGATTGTAAAGTGCAGCATAGTTAGCATTAAAATTACATAGTCCTAGAACATGGTTGTCTGATTGGGAGAAATGAGGACATCTGGAACTGTTAAATTCCTTATGGAAATGACATGGAGTGGTAAGCGTTCATGTAACATATCAGGAATGGGAGGGAAAAAAGGCTAGGAGTAGAGGAAATAAAGTAGGATTAAAGAAAAAGAAAATGAAAACACTCCCTCGTCATCCAACAACTACTTGGCTTACCAACCTGTATATGTGACTGAACGCCTAGAAACACTTCTACTTTCTTCCACTGTGCACCTTGCTGTCCTCTTTGAGCCCACAATTTAGAAGTAACATTGTCTTTCTTGCTGAGTACCTAAAGAGATAAATCAAGTAAGAGGTGTTAAACTATTCTGTATTGATAAAATTTTAAATATTTAAAATTTGCCCAGTGAGTTTTTAAAATTTTAATATCACCATTAAGTTCCTTAGAGAAAAGTGGGGACAGTTTTCATCACATGTCTTTGTTTTCTACATAGCAATGTGTCTGCAGGATCCCTCACGAGCTTTCTGTAATAAAGGTATACATGAGTATCTGTCAGTCAAGTCCAAAGGGTCTAGACATGATCTCATCAACTCTTAAGTACACTGGCTTTAAAAAAAAAAAAAAACAAAAAACTGACATAAGTACCTGGAATTTTATAAATTAAATAATGGTCATGGAGTCTAAATGAAAAGCACTTACTACTTACTAAAACGGTTTTAGGCTTTGGTTTTTGTTTTTGTTTTTGAAGATGATTTCCCTTCCTCATGCTCTTGGGTTCAGTGGGGACAGTGTGTTAAAATAGGAATCCATTCAATTTTAACAGCATGCCTGGATGATATGAGTGAGTGCTGACCCATCCTGTGATGGTAAGAGCTCCCCACCCAAGAGCCTTGAAAACTTGCATTCTCATCAGTACTGTATCCTTGCTCTTAAGGGAAATTCGGATTAGCTTCAGCAGACAAATTATCCTGGCTCTCCTTTTAGAATGTTACAGAATAAACCAAAAAGAGAGTAACTGAAGAGAACAGGAAAAAACAGAATAACTCTACCTTTTAAAGTGACAGACTTAGTAGGCTTATTTAAGGATTTCACAACATTACTTTTTAAAAATACAATGTGTACAACTGAAAGAATAATTCTAGTAATGGGTATGTGACTTTCTGACTACCTGAAAGTGAAGGTAACTTTTAATGGTTTCATTATCTCCTTCCTTTCAATTAAATTGAAACAGCTATATTTTACTGGAGTATAACAACATTCAAACTATTAATTTTATAGAAATAGAGTTTCTAGACCCTTTAGAATCTCTAAGTAATATGGGGCTAACAAAAATAATATCAAAGTTTCGGTCTATATAATTTAAGTTAAAACAACAGGCTATCAAGGTCAAAAAATATAATTTCAAAAAAATAATTTTTATGAATAATTCAAAAAATACTTTAAAAAAGGATGGGAAATAGATCTTTGTATGAAAACCATTCTATATACAAATGACTAAGAAAAATGTGTTCATGCACAAAAATAAGGATCATATGCATTACCATTTTAGTTATTTGATAACTACTTTTAACATTTTAATATTTTCTAATTTTTCACCTAATACAAAACTGTACCTGAAAAAGGAAAGTATATTTCAGATAATTAATCTTAACTACAAAATATACCAGTTAAATAATTCTTATTTTTCAGATGAAGACCCTGCAGTAAGCTGTATTGTTTGCCAAAAACCATTAAAAAAAAAAAAAATCAGGAGTCAAAATGGCAGAGAAGTAGGCTGGGACTACTTCAGGTAGTGGGAGATCAGCTAGATAGCTTATCTAAAGATTGCAAACACCTACAAATCCAACGGGAGATCGAAGAGAAGAACAGCAATTCTAGAAACAGAAAATCAACCACTTTCTGAAAGGTAGGACTGGCGGAGAAGTGACTCCAAAGGGACGGGAAGATAGACCGCGGGGGGAGGGGCCGGCTCCCGGCAAGCGGCGGAGCAACGGAGCACAAAATCAGGACTTTTAAAAGTCTGTTCCGCTGAGGGACATCGCTCCAGAGGCTTAACCGGGGTGAAGCCCACGCTGGGTCAGCGTGGCCTCAGGTCCCACAGGGTCACAGAAGGATCGGGGGTGTCTGAGTGTCGCAGAGCTCTCAGGTATTAGAGCGGGGAAGCCGGCTACAGAGACGGAGCCGAGGAGTGAGCTCACAGCTCGGGGTTACCTTGAACCGGTCGCAGGATCGGTCAGCTCGGAGCGCGGCCGGAGGCCAGGGTGACGGGAGTAATTGGGCGCTGTTCTCTGAGGGCGCACTGAGGAGTGGGGCCCCGAGCTCTCGGCTCCTCCGGACCGGAGACTGGGAGGCCGCCATCTTCATTCCCGCCCTCCGGAGCTCTACGGAAAGCGCTCAGGGAACAAAAGCTCCCGAAAGCAAACCCGAGCGGATTACTCAGCCCGGCCCCGGGTAAGGGCGGTGCAACTCCGCCTGGGGCAAAGACACTTGAGAATCACTACAACAGGCCCCTCCCCCAGAAGATCAACAAGAAACCCAGCCAGGACCAAGTTCACCTACCAAGGAGTGCAGTTTCAATACCAAGGAGATCAGCGGAATTCCAGAGGAGGAGAAAGGAAAGCACGGAACTCATGGCTTTCTCCCCATGATTCTTTAGTCTTGCAGTTAATTTAATTTTTTTTCTTTTTCAATTTTTTTCTCTTCTTCTGTGAAATTTTTTTTAACTTTTACCCTTTTCTTTTTTAACGTTTTTTAACTAGTTTATCTTATATATTTTTTTTCTTTTTTATATTTTTTCTTTATTCATTTTTTAAAGATTTTATTTATTTATTTGACAGACAGAGATCACAGGTAGGCAGAGAGGCAGGCAGAGAAAGAGGGGGAAGCAGGCTCCCCGCTGAGCAGAGAGCCCGATGCGGGGCTCGATCCCAGGACCCGGGGATCATGACGTGAGCCGAAGGCAGAGGCTTTAACCCACTGAGCCACCCAGGCGCCCTATCGTTTTCTTTTTTTAATTGTTTCTTCTTTTTTTTTTTTCTTTCTAAACCTCTTTTTATCCCCTTTTTCCCCCCTCATGATTTGGGATCTCTTCTGATTTGGTTAAAGCATATTTTCCTGGGGTTGTTGCCACCCTTTTAGTATTTTACTTGCTCCTTCATATACTCTTATCTGGACAAAATGACAAGGCAGAAAAATTCACCACAAAAAAAAAAAAAAAATAACAAGAGGCAGTACCAAAGGCTAGGGACCTAATCAATACAGATTGGTAAAATGTCAGATCTAGAGTTCAGAATGACGATTCTCAAGGTTCTAGCCGGGCTCAAAAAAGGCATGGAAGATATTAGAGAAACCCTCTCGGGAGATATAAAAGCCCTTTCTGGAGAAATAAAAGAACTAAAATCTAACCAAGTTGAAATAAAAAAAAAGCTATTAATGAGGTGCAATAAAAAATGGAGGATCTCACTGCTAGGATAAATGAGGCAGAAGAAAGAATTAGCGATATAGAAGATGAAATGACAGAGAATAAAGAAGCTGAGCAAAAGAGGGACAAACAGCTACTGGACCACGAGGGGAGAATCTGAGAGATAAGTGACACCATAAGATGAAACAACATTAGAATAATTGGGATTCCAGAAGAAGAAGAAAGAGAGAGGGGAGCAGAAGGTATATTGGAAAGAATGATTGGAGAAAATTTCCCCAGTATGGCAAAGGGAACAAGCATCAAAATCCAGGAGCTACAGAGAACCCCCCTCAAAATCAATAAGATTTTGATATTGACACCCCATCACCTAATAGTAAAATTTACAAGCCTTAATGACAAGGAGAAAATCCTGAAAGCAGCCCGGGGAAAAAGTCTGTAACATACAATGGTAAAAATATTAGACTGGCAGCAGACTTATCCACAGATACCTGGAAGGCCAGAAAGAGCTGGCATGATATATTCAGAGCAGTAAACGAGAAAAACATGCAGCCAAGAATACTATATCCAGCTAGGCTATCATTGAAAATAGAAGGAGAGATTAAAAGCTTCCAGGACAAACAAAAACTGAAAGAATTTGCAAGCACCAAGCCAGCTCTACAGGAAATATTGAAAGGGGTCCTCTAAGCAAAAAGAGAGCCTAAAAGTAGTAGATCAGAAAGGAACAGAGACAATATACAGTAACAGTCACCTTACAGGCAATACAATGGCACTAAATTCATCTCTCTCGATAGTTACCCTGAATGTTAATGGGCTAAATGCCCCAATCAAAAGACACAGGGTTTCGGAATGGATAAAAAAACAAAACCCATCTCTATGTTGCCTACAAGAAACTCATTTTAAACCCGAAGACACCTCCAGATTTAAAGTGAGGGGGTGGAAAACAATTTACCATGCTAATGGACATCAGAAGAAAGCAGGAGTGGCAATCCTTATATCAGATCATTTAGATTTTAAGCCAAAGACTATAATAAGAGATGAGGAAGGACACTATATCATCCTCAAAGGATCTGTCCAACGAGAAGATCTAACAATTGTAAATATCTATGCCCCTAACGTGAGAGCAGCCAACTATATAAACCAATTAATAACAAAATCAAAGAAGCACATCGACAATAATACAATAATAGTAGGGGACTTTAACACTCCCCTCACTGAAATAAACAGATCACCCAAGCAAAAGATCAACAAGCAAATAAAGGCCTTAAATGACACACTGGACCAGATGGACATCACAGATATATTCAGAATATTTCATCCCAAAGCAACAGAATACACATTCTTCTCTAGTGCACATGGAACATTCTCCAGAATAGATCACATCCTCGGTCCTAAATCAGGTCTCAACTGGTATCAAAAGATTGGGATCATTCCCTGCATATTTTCAGACCACAATGCTCTGAAGCTAGAACTCAATCACAAGAGGAAATTTGGAAAGAACCCAAATACATGGAGACTAAACAGCATCCTTCTAAAGAATGAATGGGTCAACCAGGAAATTAAAGAAGAATTGAAAAAAATCATGGAAACAAATGATAATGAAAACACAACGGTTCAAAATCTGTAGGACACAGCAAAGGCAGTCCTGAGAGGAAAATATATAGTGGTTCAACAAGCCTTTCTCAAGAAACAAGAAAGGTCTCAGGTACACAACCTAACCCTACACCTAAGGGAGCTGGAGAAAGAACAAGAAAGAAACCCTAAACCCAGCAGGAGAAGAGAAATCATAAAGATCAGAGCAGAAATCAATGAAATAGAAACCAAAAAACAATAGAACAAATCAACGAAACTAGGAGCTGGTTCTTTGAAAGAATTAATAAGATTGATAAACCCCTGGCCAGACTTATCAAAAAGAAAAGAGAAAGGATCCAAAAAAATAAAATCATGAATGAAAGAGGAGAGATTACAACTAACACCAAAGAAATACAGACAATTATAAGAACATACCATGAGCAACTCTATGCCAACAAATCTGACAATCTGGAAGAAATGGATGCATTCCTAGAGACATATAAACTACCACAACTGAACCAGGAAGAAATAGAAAGCCTGAACAGACCCATAACCAGTAAGGAGATTGAAACAGTCATCAAAAATCTCCAAACAAACAAAAGCCCAGGGCCAGATAGCTTCCCAGGGGAATTCTACCAAACATTTAAAGAAGAACGAATTCCTATTCTCCTCAAACTGTTCCAAAAAATAGAAATGGAAGGAAAACTTCCAAACTCATTGTATGAGGCCAGCATCACCTTGATCCCAAAACCAGACAAGGATCCCACCAAAAAAGAGAACTACAGACCAATATCCTTGATGAATACAGATGCAAAAATTCTCACCAAAATACTAACCAATAGGATTCAACAGAACATTAAAAGGATTATTCACCACGACCAAGTGGGATTTATTCCAGGGCTGCAAGGTTGGTTCAACATCCGCAAATCAATCAATGTGATACAACACATTAATAAAAGAAAGAACAAGACCCATATGATACTCTCCATAGATGCTGAAAAAGCATTTGACAAAGTACAGCATCCCTTCCTGATCAAAACTCTTCAAAGTGTAGGGATAGAGGGCACATACCTCAATATTATCAAAGCCATCTATGAAAAACCCACCGCAAATATCATTCTCAATGGAGAAAAACTGAGAGCTTTTCCGCTAAGGTCAGGAACACGGCAGGGATGTCCATTATCACCACTGCTATTCAACACAGTACTAGAAGTCCTAGCCTCAGCAATCAGACTACAAAAGGAAATTAAAGGCATCCAAATCGGCAAAGAAGAAGTCAAACTATCACTCTTCGCAGATGATATGATACTGTATGTGGAAAACCCAAAAGACTCCACTCCAAAACTGCTTGAACTTGTACAGGAATTCAGTAAAGTGTCAGGATATAAAATCTATGCACAGAAATCACTTGCATTTCTCTACACCAACAACAAGACAGAAGAAAGAGAAATTAAGGAGTCAATTCCATTTACATTTGCACCCAAAACTGTAAGATACCTAGGAATAAACCTAACCAAAGAGGCTAAGAATCGATACACAGAAAACTATAAAGTACTCATGAAAGAAATTGAGGAAGACACAAAGAAATGGAAAAATGTTCCATGCTCCTGGATTGGAAGAATAAATATGTGAAAATGTCTATGCTACCTAAAGCAATCTACACATTTAATGCAATTCCTATCAAAGTACCATCCATTTTTTTCAAAGAAATGGAACAAAGAATCCTAAAATTTATATGGAACCAGAAAAGACCTCGAATAGCCAAAGGAATATTGAAAAAGAAAGCCAAAGTTGGTGGCATCACAATTCCGGACTTCAAGCTCTGTTACAAAGCTGTCATCATCAAGACAGTATGGTACCGGCACAAAAACGGACACAGAGATCAATGGAACAGAATAGAGAGCCCAGAAATAGACCCTCAACTCTATGGTCAACTAATCTTCGACAAAGCAGGAAAGAATGTCCAATGGAAAAAAGACAGCCTCTTCAATAAATGGTGTTGGGAAAATTGGACAGCCACATGCAGAAAAATGAAATTGGATCATTTCCTTACACCACACACGAAAATAGACTCAAAATGGATGAAGGACCTCAATGTGAGAAAGGAATCCATCAACATCCTTGAGGAGAACACAGGCAGCAACCTCTTTGACCTCAGCCGCAGCAACATCTTCCTAGGAACATCGCCAAAGGCAAGGGAAGCAAGGGCAAAAATGAACTATTGGGATTTTATCAAGATCAAAAGCTTTTGCACAGCAAAGGAAACAGTTAACAAAACCAAAAGACAACTGACAGAATGGGAGAAGATATTTGCAAACGACATATCAGATAAAGGGCTAGTGTCCAGAATCTATAAAGAACTTAGCAAACTCAACACCCAAAGAACAAATCATCCAATCAAGAAATGGGCAGAAGACATGAACAGACATTTCTGCAAAGAAGACATCCAGATGGCCAATAGACACATGAAAAAGTGCTCCATATCACTCGGCATCAGGGAAATACAAATCAAAACCACAATGAGATACCACCTCACACCAGTCAGAATGGCTAAAATTAACAAGTCCGGAAATGACAGATGCTGGCGAGGATGCGGAGAAAGGGGAACCCTCCTACACTGTTGGTGGGAAGGCAAGCTGGTGCAACCACTCTGGAAAACAGCATGGAGGTTCCTCAAAATGTTGAAAATAGAACTACCCTATGACCCAGCAATTGCACTGCTGGGTATTTACCCTAAAGATACAAACGTAGTGATCTGAAGGGGCACGTGCACCCGAATGTTTATAGCAGCAATGTCTACAATAGCCAAACGATGGAAAGAACCTAGATGTCCATCAACAGACGAATGGATAAAGAAGATGTGGTATATATACACAATGGAATACTATGCAGCCATCAAAAGAAATGAAATCTTGCCATTTGCGAAGACGTGGATGGAACTAGAGGGTATCATGCTTAGCGAAATAAGTCAATCGGAGAAAGACAACTATCATATGATCTCCCTCATATGAGGGAGAGGAGATGCCACATGGGGGTTAAGGGGGTAGGAGAAGAGTAAATGAAGCAAGATGGGATTGGGAGGGAGATAAACCATAAGTGACTCTTAATCTCACAAAACAAACTGAGGGTTGCCGGGGGGAGGTGGGTTGGGAGAGGGGGGTGGGGTTATTATGGACATTGGGGAGGGTATGTGCTATGGTGAGTGCTGTGAAGTGTGTAAACCTGGCGATTCACAGACCTGTACCCCTGGGGATAAAAATATATGTTTATAAAAAATAAAATAAAAGATAAATTAATTAATTAAAAAAAATCAATGTAAAACAAATGATAAGGTATAACTTTAATCCATAAGACTACTGGATATTTTTAGATTATCAAACATGCATGCATACTTATATACAAACAAGTTTACTTCTAAATCATTATTGGTAAGGAATCTCACCTGTAATAAAGAAGGTAATTCTTCCACAACTGGTAAGTAAATATACTTTCAAGTATAAAAAAAAAAAAAAAAAAAAACCTAACAGCATTTGTAAAATATGTTTATCTAAAACATATTTGGAAAAATAAATATTTCATATAGCCAGGAAAATCTTAGAATAAGAGAGTAATAAAATGAGGAGATACAGCACCTAATACTAAAATTATAATCAAAAGGTACAGGGGAAGAAGTGGTTAAGCAGCTAGACTTCAGTCTATTTCTTTCTATATGGGGGGGGCGAAAATATGTAACCTACCTGTAATATTTTGTAAATATGCTAAACATAGACTTCTTCACTAACAAATTAATGGTACTTGACAAGGGGAAGAGCCCTTTGCTTTGCCTGCATTTAGCAAGATATTCCTGGTCTAAAACTGCCACAGTAAATGATTCTAGAATTTTCGGATTGGTCTTTCAGACATGGCTCCCTGGAAAATGCTACCTAGGGGTATGAAATAGTACAAATGGAGATGTTTTATAACTGAGCTGGCTTGTTCTGTGTAAATGACACATCTATACATATGACTTAAAACCTCATATATTGTATAAGGCATGTCCAAGATGGGAAAAAACGACCTAGGCATCTGCACTGAGACTCCAGAACCTCTCTCTCTGGTTTGCCTATATAACTTGGTCTTCTAAAAGAAATCAGGACCCCTGGAAAAAGTTAACTCCAGGGATGGAACAACATAAAAATAGCATGAGTCTGGAATGTCTTCTTAGACAGAAAAAAAGAAATTGCTCAAAGACTGATGGGATTGTCAAAGAGACATAGGAGTCAGCTTAAAAGGTCTCCTAAGAGTAAATCTGGGACAATTTAAGAATCAATGAAAAATAACAAAAATAATGGATGATAACAAATTGAATACAAAAAGGATCCATGAATCCACACTGATATAAATCCATAAATGGAGAGGTAATTTTCTGGGTCATGGTGGTGATAGTGTTTTATAACAGAAAACCAACCAACAAATGTAAACAGAATAATGCAGTTAAAAAATCACAATTAAGAATCATCAGAGTAAAATTAATCCAGTGAAAAATACTAAAGGAAGCAAAAACTAGCAAGTAAAATTGACTTGAGAACAGGATTTTATATACTATCACAAAATATCTCTTCACAAAATATTTATTGATAACAAACAGAATAAGGTAGTAAGACCTATATATATCATATACTACCAATGGGATGCAGTTAAAAAAAACAGTTTTGGTGATACTACAGCAAATATATATAAAATATATAAAAATAATATATATAAATAATATGATATATATAAACATGTATATAGAGGATTAACACTGAACAGAACTAAATTGAGTGGATTCTACATATCAGATTAGAGTATAATATTTTAAATCATCAAGATCATAAAAGCCTGGAGAAGATTAAGGAATCATTCTAATTCAAAAGACACTAAGAAGAAATAACTAGGTATGATACACGATCCTGTCTGGAATTTTTCCTATAAAAGATGGTCTGGAACAATGAGCAAAAAAATGGGAACTCTGAGTGGAAGTTATATTGAGGTTCTCTGTGAATTCTTAAAACAGTTTGAAATAGTTTAAACAGTATTTCTGAAATAGTTTAACTCTTCTAACCAAGAAACAGCTGGAAAAAGACAATTAGGAAATGCAGCCGCAGCACCATGGGCAGAAGAATGCACATTCAAAGGTCCCCAAAGCGTGTAAGACCCATTTGCACTGTTCTTAGAACACTGGTATTCTCAGAACGCTGTTGCTAAAATCTACATGAAACATTTCAAGTACAAAACTGTACTACACAAGCTGTAACCTCAGAATAAAGCTAATAACCATAAAATGAAGAGTAAAAACAGCCTGCTGGCCATTCAGGTCTAATTCTGCTAGTAAGGCTATTTTTTTAAATCATACCATACTGAAACTAGTAAGGTGTTGATAATTACCCATTCTCATCTATTTGCAGACTATATTTTAATAACACTAAATTGTACAGTATGAATTTTTATAAAGAAAATTTAGTGCAATTGCCTAAGGAGTACCTGGAGAGAACCCACTGTGACACCATTCATATGAGTCCAGAACAACAGGGTGCACCTTGGTCCCGTGCGTGAAATTACAGGAGTGAGTAGATCAGCCATGTCACCAAATTTTCCATTTGAGCTATCAGCATACAGGTACCAGCCATCTGTGGTATTTCTGCAGAAAGTACAGTGTGTATCAGATTTACAAAAAGAAGAAAATCATAAAATATAATACAGTTCATCACTGACCATGTTTTATGGTTCTGTAAGTTTTCCTAGAAGCATAATAATGTTTTATAGCATAATGATGATTCACAGTCTTCAGTAGAAATAATCTACTGCTTTTTTCTTGTAGCCAGGAGGATGCCACAGTTGGTTCGTTCAAGACTAACTCCATCTGATCAGTTTCTGGGGGCTGGGGACAAAGGTCACAGGCCTTAGCCTCATCTCATCCCAGAGGTGCAGAAATTCTGTCCTCCTGCCCAGACAGGGTTTGCCCACCATGGCTGCTTTTCTGAGGGAGTAAATCCAATGTTTACTTAATACCACATTGAGGGCACCTGGGTGGCTCAGTCGGTTAAGCGTCTGCCTCCAGCTCAGGTCATGATCCCAGGGTCATGGGATCGAGCCCCCCATCAGGCTCCCTGGTTTGTGGGGAGCCTGCTTCTCCCTCTCCCTATGCCTACTGCTCTTCCTGCTTGTATTCTCTCTGTCAAATAAATAAATAAAATCTTTTAAAAATATAAAAAGGAAGGAAGGGAGGGGGGAAAGTGGGAAGGAAGGAAGGAAGGAGGACTGTGTTGAGAGCTGGAGAAGAAAGATACCCAACATTGTGGACATCTGACTCTCAGCCAGGCCCTGGTCTCCTTTCCGGCATTGCCAGTGGGGTGTCCCAGAGCAAATGAACAAAGATGGCAAGGACAAGGACCATATGCCCTGCACTCCCTCTGCTCCCTGATCCTGTGGTACAAAGACCACTCACCATCTTCCTCAAAGCCTTCTTGCGCCTGGGCATTCCCTGCTTCTATCAGTCCCTTCCTCTAAGGTTCTCAGCTCCTTGACCTATCAGCTCTCTCCTAGAAAGTCAGGGTTTGGAGCAGTAAGATTATTTTTGCTTGAGTCTTTTTTCTAAGGAAAGGTAAAAAGCACTGTGGTAATCTTTATGCTGTTACAGTTTACTTTTTTTTAGAAAACAGATCTTAATAGCCTGGATGTCTGAGTTTCAGCATCAGAGTATCTTTTGGAAACTTGGAACAGCAAGAGTTCCACCTCTACAGCCTAAGGAGGGGACCCCTCACTCTCTGCCTCACCCCTCACTCATGCTTGCTCCCTACTGCCTGTGTTTCCAGGCCGTCCATCACGTGCACTGCTCACCTTTGATCCTGCTTGCGCCTGCACCCCCCACGTATATGGGGGGCACTGGTGGGTGTTGGGTTATTACTTTCCCCTGATTCCTTTCCCTGCCCTTGGTCTATCTGGTGGCCCTCAGAAAGTCACCTAGGAACTTGGCCATCCTCCCACAATGGGCTGAGACATAGTTTTGGGGATGCCAGACCCATCTCTGATCCTGCCTGCTAGTCTTGGAGGACAGGGGTTTCCGGTCTAGAGAAAGGTCTTCAGAGGGGAAACCAGGAAGTAGGACTTGAGGGTTGGTTAACATAAGCTTCCAGAAGTGAATCCACTGCCACTGGTTGCCAGATGTGTCCACATCTTTTTCCATGAGAGCCCACAGGCGGAAGGGAGTTGATTAAGGAACGTTTTAAAGAAATCTTTTGTGCCCTAGGAGCCCTAAGCAGGAAAGCAGCTTGCAATGATTTAACATTTGTGTGGGGTCAACTCAGGGGCAAGGAGCCTTTAGCCTAGGAACAAAGTGAGTTTCAAATACTAGATAATAAATCCATTTTTCTTTATTTTCTTTTTTTAAGCAGAAGCTGGTAATCCAGGACCTACATGTGAACAGCTTTATATGAATATTTTTGTACATGGGTTTCTTGGATTGGTGTGATACGTTATATTTAAGCTCCTTGAACACTGCGGATCCTCCTAATGTGGATAAATGACTGAGGCTTTGTAAATTCAGGGATGTTTGTGTGAATAAAGTTATTTGATGGCATCAAAGAAGCAACAAAAAAAAAAAAGGGAGCGAGAGAGAGAGGGAGAGAAAGAAAGAATTACTATTTTGATTTACAATCCATGTATCAGTTGGTACAATGTGTACAAATTATGGGAAAGGCTGAAATTATCAGTTCTAATCTGTAATTACTTGGTTGTGTGCTTTTTCTTTGTTTTTTATAATAATATTGCTAATAATGTCAGCTTGTATGGCTTTTTTTTTCAACATTTAATTTTTTTACTGAAGTGTAACTGACAATGTTATTAGTTTCAGATGAATCACATATTGACTTGACAATTCTAAACACTACTCAGTGCTTACCATAAGTGTGTCACCATTTGTCACCATATATTATTACAACATAACTGACAATATTCCCTATGCTGTACGTTTCACCTTTGTGACTTACTTACTTTATAATTGGAAATTTAAAGTTTGTACCTCTCAATCGATTTTGCCTATCCCCCCCATCTACTTCCCCTCTAGAAACCACCAGTTTGTTCTCTGTATTTAAGTCAGCTTGGTTTTCTGTTCATTCATTCTTTAGATTCCATGTGTGAGTGAAATCATATTTCCATGTGTGTAAAAAGGACTCTAAAGAACTGAATACTTTTAGAAGAGGCACATAAAGAAGAAAAATATATATAAAAAATTAAGCATGTAAAATAGGAAACTAGCCTGGGGTTCTACTTAGAAGTCTAAAAGGTTTTCAAGGTTCAAGTTTAATCTCTATTAATTTAGGTCAGTTTTATTTAAATATTGTTAATATTTTAATAAGCTGGTAGATAATTTTTAAAGTGTGTCTTTTTCTTCTACCACTGAATCAAAGAGGAAAATTTGGGATGAAAACAACTGAATATCAATATAATCTTGCCATAAAAGACAGAGTTGATGCCCCCACTTTAAATATCAATTCCAAAAAGAAATAATAAAACATTAAAGACAGCTAGGTAACACACAGTCTTCTGAAGTATTAAATGAAGAGGTGATTCCCCGCAGTTTGGGCATTTTCATGCATTTTGATTAATTAGATTTCTTACCACTTTCTCGCTTAAGTATTATGCTAGATACTATAGAATGTAAATTTGCTACTTATTAAAACCATTTTTATCTTGAAAGTTTCATCATTTTTCTTGAGGAAAGAAATGTGAATCACTAATAGCAAATCAATGGAGAAAAACATGTAAGTATTCATTCAACCCCCACATATTTATCATCAGTCTCTGCAGTTTTGCCTGCCGGAGGCCCCAGGAATGGCATTGTGGGCAAAGCATACAACAGGGGTTGGTCTCTGACCTCATCATTGACTAAGTGGACAACATTAGGCAGGTTAGTTAACCTCTTATAACATATTAGTTTCTTCATTTATGAAATGTTCCATATAACATCTTAAGAATTAGAAATAAAGGGTTCCTGGGTGGCTCAGTCACTGAGCATCTGCCAATGGCTCAGGTCATGATCCCAGGGTTCTGGGATCGAATCCTACACCGGGCTCCCTGTTCCATAGGGGGTCTGCTCCTCCCTCTGCTATTCCTCCAACTCATTCTCTCAATCTCTCTCTCAAATAATAAACAAATAAAATATATTTTTTAAAGATTTTATTTATTTATTTGACAGAGAGATCACAAGTAGGCAGAGAGGCAGGCAGAGAGAGAGGAGGAAGCAGGCTTCCCGCCGAGTGGAGAGCCTGATGCGGGGCTTGATCCCAGGACCCTGGGATCATGACCTGAGCCGAAGGCAGAGGATTAACCCACTGAGCCACCCAGGCGCCCCAAATAAAATATTTTTTAAAAAAGAATTAGAAATAAAATAAAGGAACATCTAAAACAGTACCTGGCCTACCTTATATATTTATTTATTTATATATTTATTTATTTATATATTTATTTAATAAATGACAGTTGTGATTTGTGGTTATGTTTATATCATTAGTTGCTGCTAATGGAATAAAGAGTTTAGTGTCCTACAAACCACAGAGGGTATGAGTAAAGATCATTTGTTAAGAGACAGGATTATTAAATTAATTTGAATTAATGTCTCTATATACATAAGCACTTCTAGCTTTGTTCCTTGTGTGCTTAATATCCCAGGATCCTAGGGATATCAAGAACAGAAATTAATATATAACTGATTCACTGATTTATAGATTCACTGAGATCTAGCACAATTTCTACAGATATTTTTTCCCAGATTGGCAAGCAGATATTAAGCTTCATATGGAAATCCAAAAGACAAAGAATAGCCAATTTTAATGTAAAGGAGAACAAAGAGAATTTATTGACAGATGTATTCATTATAAAGGTGGAATAATCAAGATACAGAGATACTGGAGTAAAGACAGGCAAATGGACCAGATAAATGGATGGAATAGTCCTAACACCCATTCATATATATATGTGCACACCTGACTTATGAAAAGTTTGGTGCTTCAGAGCACTAAAGGAAGGACAATCTCTTCAATGTGTACTGAATAAATTAGGTAGCAATGTGGGGAAAAAAAAGACAAACCCTGCCCTTATTTCACAGCCTTCAAAAATAATGAATTCCGGGTAGATGGCACCTGGAGTGTAAAAGGTCAAACAATAAAGATTCTCTAAGATGATCTAATAAAAACATCATGATGTGAAAGTGAGAAAGTCTTAATAATATACAAAAATTGCTAACCATGAGGGGAAGTCTTTAAAAATGGACTGTATCCAAATCAAGGATTTCTATCAAAGATACTGAAATGATGATCAAAGTCATCACTGAATCATCATTAGCAAATTGGAGGAAAACATATGTATCGCATTTAATGAATATAATATTTACTGACTGTTTGCTATGTACCATGGACTATGCAGGATGTTCAAACGTGTGTGGGTGTGTGTGTTGGGTGTGTATATATTGTGTGTGTGTGTATTGTGTGTGTGTGTGTGTGTGTGTGTGTGTGTGTAGGGGCTCTGTTTTGTTTTCAAAGCAGTACCTGGTTCATAGAAACTCAAAAACTACTCAATACACAAAATAAATGATTAAAATTAGTAAAACATATGTAGAAATAAAAAGACTAAAGGAGTGATAGAACTATGGATTCAGATGAAATTATTCACGAAAAGTTGATAAATGTGTCTCACACTGAGGGGAGAAAAACAACATAAGAAAAGACAAAACAAACCCAACAGGAAACCGTAGAGGAATTAACTGACTAAAAGTCACAATTCTGGCAATGATAAAAGCATCTAGTCAAAGTTCTTCCACTGGAGGTCTCTATATTAATTTCCCCAGAATCTATGCACTGAAAAACCATGCATGTTTAATTTTCCTGAATCAGTATCATCCATTAAAATTCAAATGCAAATATAAAATACTAAAACAATATCTTACAATTATATACCCCTGTAATACTCCCCATCTTCAAGAAGAAGAAAAAAGGAGATACTGATACCAAGTGATCAATTTGAACACTACAAGCAACAAAACTGCATTTGTGTTTTTACATCCTACTATGAACACAGTGCTGGTGGAGCAGTACCTCCATCGGTCACCAATCTTACATACATTAATTGTGGGCACATGATGTAGTATGTATGATGCCTAATGGAAAAATGACGAATTACACAAACCCTTGCCTGTGTCTAGGATGAGATTATTCAAGCATGCAAAGGAAATCAACTCGCCTCCTGGAATGAGCAAAGCAGTAATGATCACACCTGACAATGCTGTCACCCACAAAATATCAGCATTTCTCCACCAGCCTTCAAATGGTCTTTTCGCATTTGAGGTACGAAGTAGAACTTTGTATAGATATATCTATTTTCTAATAAAACATGTCATTAACCACATAGAAAGTGTTGTAACACCTGAAGGAGTGTTGTACACCCAGGAGTTGCAAAAGTAAAGATACCAGGTGATGATATAAAAGTCATTAAAAATAGTGATTATAAAAAGAGATCTTTTTGGGGGGGTGCCTGGGTGGCTCAGTGGGTCAAAGCCTCTGGCTTCACTCAGGTCATGATCCCAGGGTCCTGGGATCAAGCCCAGCATCAGGCTCTCAGCTCAGCAGAGAGCCTGCTTCCCCACCCCAACCCCACCTGCCTCTCTGCCTACTTGTGATCTCTGTCAAATAAATAAATAAAATCTTAAAAAAAAAAAAAGAGAGAGAGAGAGAGATGTTTTTTACAGTGCATGCTATTTTAAGGAAAGTCTCCCAGGCCTCATAGGAAAATCAGTTTCTGCAAGTCTTAACATTACATAAAGTAAGCAATTAAAATATTGCCCTTTATCCTCTTATTTGAGAATCTCCTGGGTATTCCCTCTAATTAAATTAGTAAGAAAAAAATACACTTAGATGGACAAATCAAAATATTTTTGAGTTAGAACAAACTGACCTTTGACCCTGTATGTCTATAACATCAGGCACATATTCTCTAGGCTTATTTGGGGGGCTTAAAAATATCCTTTAATTTGTCATGATATTACAGGCGTTTTTAACATACCTGATGAGATACGATCTAGTAAAAGTAGTCATGAACTTTATTAGCTTCATGTGTAGCAGAAAATATAAAGTGTCCAACAATACAATTATTCTGCTGGTTCCCATAGCATTATGCTACTATCTGTAATGAACAATTCTTGTGTGAAACTTACTGCTCCCCCACTGACCCACCAACTGCTGCAGCAGGCTTCTTAAGCAACCATACCAATCAGTGCTCCTGTGTGCGATTTTCAGAATACAAATTAAGGGAAAAGGAATTTTAGCTCTTGAGCATCAAATCTTACTAGCTGCATCCCCAAGGTTCTGTCTCCAAAACACACCACACATGCCATCTACAGTATGCTTTGGTGATGCAGAAGAGACCAAAAAAAAAAAAAAAAAAAGGAGGGATTCTATTTCAAGTTATTAGTCCTTTCACAAATACACATCTGATCCTGCCATCCTGCTTAGAAATCTTCAATACAGGGGAACCTGGCTCAGTAGGTTAAGCATCTGACTCTTAGTTTAGGCTCATGTCATAATTCCAGGGTCATGGGATTGAGCATGAAGTCAGGTTCCACATTCAGTAAGGATTCTGCCCTCTCACACAATTTCTCTAAACTAAATAAATCTGGGGCACCTGGGTGGGTCAGAAAGTTAAGCCTCTGCCTTCGGCTCAGGTCATGGTCTCAGGGTCCTGGGATCGAGCCCTGCATTGGGCTCTCTGCTCGGCAGGGAGCCTGCTTCCCTCTCTCTCTCTGCCTGCCTCTCTGCCTATTTGTCATCTCTCTGTGTCAAACAAATAAATAAATCTTTAATAAATAACAAATAAGTAAAATCTTTTTAAAATAAAATAATATAAAATGAAATAAATAAATCTTGAAAAAAGTCTTCAATACATCTTTACTGAGTCAAAGAACCTTGAACTAAACTATACGCCATTACGCTACAATAAAAAAACTTCAGTAAAATACACATCTATTCACTACCCATGGTGTCCAGATCAGCTGACATAACTTTTTTCAGAGCACAGCCTTCTAGATAAAGGAAACAGTGAATTAATTTGCATTCTGGTGCAAGCTCTTTATATCATCATGTATTTGTAACTAAGGGTACATTTTATACTGCACTGATATATAACACACATACATAACTATGTCTGATTTTTATTTTTTGTGAGGGACATATAGTAAATATTTTAGGTTTTGTGGGCCATAAGATCTCTGTTACAACTATTAAACTTCTGTCTTTGTAGGATAAAAGCATCGATGGACTGCTTAAATGAATGGTTAGAGCCATGTTCCAATAAAACTGTATTTACAAAAACAGGCCTCAGGCCAGAATTGGCCCATAGACCATACTTTGCTCACCACTATTTTATGCATAAAGTCTCCATTCATTGGGATCAGAGGAATAACTTTCCATAAAAATATCTGGCATCGACTTTCACATATTACTTTACTCAGACACCCAGATTTATAACTATTGTAATGTTCATGTAATGACTTGAATACATAAGGCACTTTCTTTTCTTTGTCTCCCTTGTATCTGTCCTTCTCCTGAGCACACTTAACAACCTCTGCTCTTTGTCCTCTATATATTTTGATTTTTCCTCCACAACTTATTTCATATATACTCTTATTTCCAAGCCTCCTTAGATTCCTAGGCTCTAAAGCCCTTGATTCAAAATTACCCCCCTCACCTAAAACTTTCCTAGCATTTATACATAACTTCTTAGATGTATTCTTCACATTACATTTTAATTCACTGAATATAAAGTTTTATTCCCCCGTAGTATCTATACATACCAAGGAACAGATTTTAACTCACTTTATCTACATCACCCTGCGAATCCAGAAAACCTTGCAAAGTGGCTTAAACTCACTGGTACTCAACAAATATTTCCTGAATCTCTTGAAGATTAAATAAAAGTGTTAGAGAATTCTTGATTTTCTATATCAAAATTCTCCTTTACAAGTGCAAGTCATCTCAATTTAAAAAAAAGGGGGGGGGGACTTACAATTTTAGCAAAGTGCTTTTGGATTTCTCTTTCCTAGTTTCATGAAATAAAAATGAAGTCATGCACAACATTTGCTGAAATTTTATACAACCACCTGGGGTTTTCCCAACTCAAATTCAATATCACATGTATCAAAGCCAACTATTTTAATTAGGAGCCCCCACAGTTCCTGTTTCAATATAGTATGACATTCACTGCAGAAAATCTTTGTGAGGCAAGAATTTACACACACACACACACACACACACACACACACATAACAGTGGATAAATTTCAAAGTTGAATTACACAATGTAGTTGTATTTATTTATTTTCTAATTTCAAAACAGAAAATTTAAAGGCTCATTAATTATATTCTTTGTAAAATAGATTTTAGGCCAAAAAAAAAAAATACTGGTTTCTGAGATGAAAAAAAGTATTTGAAGTTTTTAGATTGGTTTTTAAATTGTAACCTTTCAATTAGAGAGTATTAATAATAAGTTTGTCATTCAATATTTGTAGCAAAGCTGAGAAGCTGCAGTCATAACCACTACTACTTCACAGATAAGGAAAATTAAATAATTTGCCTGTGCTAATTCCTTTGGTGAGTATTAAAATCATGACCACACTTAGATCCTTCTCCCCATGTTTTATATTCTGAACTAGTTGTCCTCTAAGTGTGATGTCAGAACCAGCCACGTTAGGATTACCTGGAAATTCACTTTAATCACCAGATTTTGGGCCCTATCTCAGGCATACTGAATCAAGAACCCCCAGGGTAGAACTCAGCAGTCTGTTTAACAAATTCTCCAGCTGATTCTGGTACATGCTAAGTTTTGAGAACCACTGCCCAAAACTACCTACACTAACAGCTAAAATAGTAACTAAGTTGCCAAATCAGATGCTAGTCCAAAAGGAATACTTAGAAAACAGACATTCAAGCTTAATTTTTCTTCTCAAAATGAACACTCTGTGGAAAAATAAATAAGATTAGAGAATTTCTTAACACTTGTTTTTTGCAACATCTCATTTTCTATTACACACTATGTAGAACACAGGCACTACACTCTAATAAAAAAAAAAAGAGAAAGTTGGCTGAGAGAGGTATGGGTTGGAATTCTTAGTCAAATATATTTGAGAAACTCAATGAGCAATTTCAGGGTACCATTTACATCCACATATACATATACACAGATTTGATGTAAATAATTCTTTAGGAGTTCTGTCATCAGTTCTCCATTATGCCTTTTTTTTAAGATTTTATTTATTTATTTTTTATTTATTTGACAGAGAGGGGGAGATCACAAGTAGGCAGAGAGGCAGGCAGAGAAGGAGGGGGAAGCAGGCTCCCTGCTGAGCAGAGAGCCCGATGTGGGACTCAATCCCAATACCCTGAGATCATGACCAGAGCCAAAGGCAGAGGCTTAACCCACTGAGCCACTCAGGTGCCCCATGCCTTTTTTTTTTTTTTTTAATAACTCACACATCCTTAATGTATTTGACCCCCCCAAAAAAAGTCTGGCACATCATATGTCCTCAACTAAATATTTGTCAAGTGAATGAATAAAACAAATAAAACAACTGATGAACTGTTTTGGAGAATCAAGAGATAAGTAATACCTTCTAATAAAAATTTTTGACCTACGGGCGCCTGGGTGGCTCAGTGGGTTAAAGCCTCTGCCTTCAGTTCAGGTCATGATCCCAGGGTCCTGAGATCGAGCCCCGCATCGGGTTCTCTGCTCAGCAGGGAGCCTGCTTCCTCCTCTCTCTCTGCCTGCCTCTCTGCCTACTTGTGATCTCTGTCTGCCAAATAAATAAATAAAATCTTTAAAAAAATTTTTTTTGACCTAGATTTCAAAACAAATTAGAGTAATTTAAATTTTTTTGAGAAAATAAAAATTATTTTTAAAATTATACTTTATCAGAAATGACAATTATTAATGCAATAATTTATTCACATGTTACTGTGAATGAAAGTTCCATTTGTTTCAGACAAACCTGTTCCAGGTTCCAAGGCAAAGGAAATTATCAGGATAAAGAATAGTATTACAGGTTGATAAAGAGGTCAATAGTCTAAGAAGACATCATAATCCTTAATGTCCATGAGCTTAACAACAGAATATCAAACTATGTGAGGCAAAAACTAACAGAATTTTAAAAAGCAAAAAACAAAAGTAAAAACAAACAAACAAACAAAAAAAAAAACAGATAAATTTGCTATCATAGTTAGAGACTTCAACACCTATCAGAAATTGACACATTTCATGGGCAAAAGATCAGTAAGCACAAAGGTGAACTCAACATCACTAATCAGATGAATGTAATTGACGTCGATAAACTACTTTATCCAATAACATCAGAATATACATTCTTCTCAAGCGCAATGGAACATCCACATCTAATAAGGACTATTAAATAAAACATACAAAAAATTCTTAATACACAACAATAAGAAAACAAATAACCTGATTAAAAAAAGGGCCAGGTTTGAGAACTGTCTCTGTCCATCACAGGTAGTATAGAGTCAGCTGGTGGGTCTGTGAGACCCAAAAACGGAGAGCTTCTTTGCTTCCCAGCAGCTGCCCCCAGTGGCCTCATGGCTGTCACCATGCCACGAAATGATTATGTTGAGTGGTCCTAGAAGCACTATGGCTATTGTATGGATCATCATGAGAATGAAGGTCAAGAGGCTCAAGAACGCTCAGGGGGATGGTGAGCCAGGTGATGGGTATTAAGGAGGGCACGGACTGCATGGAGCAATGGGTGTTGTATGCAAACAATGAATCATGGAACACGACATCAAAACTAATGATGCACTGTACGGTGACTACGTAACTTGATAAAATATAATAATAATAATTAAAAAAATAATGAAGGCAAAATGATGAAAGCTAAGCTCTACCATAAACAGCACCATGCCAGGAAAATACAAACGAAAAAGGCCCAAGCTGCATGTAAAGAAAATGAAAGAAAGATGAAAGGTCTCCACAAGGAGCAGTACCTGTGTATCTGCTGGACAGGGAGGAACTGTCCAGAGCTATAGTACTTCCCAATATGATTAAACAAAAATGAAATGAGAAAGTGGGAAAATGGGAAGTTCCTTTGCACAAAGTTTGTGCCCAGGAAGAAACGGAAATATTAAAAGTTATCTGAACAGGGAAGAGAAAGAATGATGGAATAGGATGGTTACTAATGTCTGCTTTGTTGGAGATGGTTTTACTCAAAAACTATCCAAATATGAGAGATTCATTAGGCCAATGGACTTACGATTCAAAAAGGCCCATGTAATACAGCCCGAACTGAAAGCCACCTTTTGCCTGCCGATACTTGGTGTAAAAAAGAATCCCTCATCCCAACTATACACCACTTTGGGTGTTACTACCAAAGATACTGTCATTGAGGTTAACATGAGTGACTTGGACCTTGGAACACAAGGAGGCAAGGTTATTTGCAGAAAATATTGCCCAAGTTACCAACAATCTTGAAAACAATGGATGGATAAATGCAGTCTTGGTTTAAGAGCAGTTTCAGACAAGTAACTCCTTATAATTACTGAAGACTACATACAAATCAGAGAAAACCACCATTACTGTCGTGGTTCTGAATACCACCAAACAGCCTAACATATCTGCAGTCATCAAGAAAACTATTTATCCTATCGTAAAAAGCATTAAAATACCCCAGTTTAAAAAAAGAGAGAGAGAGAAAGAGACATGAAGAAGAAGAAAAAAAAAAAAAGAAATGAGGCAAACACCTGAATGGACACTTCACCAAAGAAAATATGCAGGAGGCAAAAAATAAGCATATCAAAAGATGCTCCATACAGATGTTGTTCAGGGAAATGCTAATTAAAACAACAAGATGTTGGGACACCTGGCTGGCTCAGTTGGTTCTGCATCTGCTTTCGCCTCAGGTCATGATCCCAGAGTCCTGGGATCAAGTCCCGCATAGGGCTCCTTGGTCAGTGAGGAGCCTGCTTCTCCCTCTGCCTGCCACTCCCTGGTTTGTGCTCTGACAAATAAACAAAACCTTAAATAAATAAAATAGAACAATGAGATGTTACTATATGCCTGTTAAAATGGCCAAAATCCAGAAACTAACGACATCAAATGCTGGCAAGGATGTAGAGTAACAGGAATTCTCATACATTAATGGTGGGAATGCAAAACTGTATAGCCAGTTTAAAAGACTGTTTGATAATTCCTTACAAAACTGAACATATTCTTATTCATATGATCCAGAAATTATGCTCCTTGTTATTTAGCCAAAGGAGATGACAATTTATTTCCAGAATTTATTTCCAGAAACCCACACATGGATGTTTATAGCAACTTTATATACAATTGCCAAAACTTGGGAGCAACCAAATGTCCTTCTGTAGGCAAATAAACTTTGGTATACCGAACAATGGAACATTATTCAGCACTAAAAAGAAATGAACTATGAAGCCATGAAATGGCAAGGAGGAAACTTAAGTGCATATTATTCACTGAAAAAGCCAACTGGAAAAAGCTACATGATGTACGATTCCAACTATGTGATATTCTAAAAAAGGCAAAACTATGGAGACAATAAAGATTAGTAATTGCCATGGCTTTGGTAGGAAGAAGTGGAAGAATGAACAGGCCGAGCAGAGGATTTTTAGGACAATTAAGGTACTCTCCATTAATGGTGGATAGATGCCATTACACGTTTGTCCACACCCATAGAATGTATAAAACCAAAAGTAAATTGTAATGTAAAATATGGGTATTTTTGGGGTGCCTGGGTGGCTCAGTGGGTTAAAGCCTCTGTCTTCGGCTCAGGTCATGATCTCAGGGTCCTGGGATCGAGCCCCGCATCGGGCTCTCTGCTCCGCATGGAGCCTGCTTCCTCCTCTCTCTCTGCCTGCCTCTCTGCCTACTTGTGATCCCTGTCTGTTAAATAAATAAATAAATAAATAAATCTTTAAATAAATAAATATATGGGTATTTTTGTATGTCATTTAAGTCCCTCAACTGTAACAAATACAATGGCATTAATTATAGAGAATGAAGCAGAGTTCATCTTGCACATAAGGGAAGAATCTATAGATACAGATACAGATACAAAGAGGGGCTTAATATATCACACAGATGCATTACAAATAGAAGTAAGGTAGAAGACACAAAATTACTTGAAAATTAAAAATTTCAGTATGTTATACAAATGATATAGCCATTAGTTTATTGATTTCAATGTCATGCAAAAATAAGAGAGAATTCTTAATATTTCCTGAAACAATAAGAGCCAGCCGTGTTTGTGGTAAATGCATTTATTTATTAAGACTGACCTGATTTTTTAAAAATTCAATCTTTCCAGCACTGACCTATAAGGATATTTATTCAAAACTTTACTTTTAACTTCATTGGAATTTTGAAAGTTCCATGAAATGCAACTAGCAAATTGGATTCTGCTCACTAGAGTCATGATTTTTCTCCAAATTTATGAAATGGACTTAGAATGTTACAGGATTGTGAAATTCATAGTAAGCATAAATCAATATAAGATACAGCCAAAACTTATTTTGGAATGCTATATAGATGAAATTTCAGTAGTAGTGGGGATTAAAATGGTTCTGTTCCCCCCTCTCCACAAAGATAATAATCCTAAGTATTGTTAAAATACATAAAGTTAATTCAAAAACACAAACTGGGAAATTTACAAAGCAGAAACAATCAGAGGAAAGCATAATACACACACAAACCTGCAATGCAGAGTGGAAAGAACTGTGCTTTTGTGGCTTTTTGATCTGAAAAAACCGACAATCTCCCTTACCCTTTGGCTATGTTTGCAGAAAATGACACAATTATAACCTCACTGGTGAAAGGAAGCAGGGATCATAATTTGGAAGAAATTTTAGAGGAGAAATCCTAACAATAAAGCTACGCAGGTATAGGAGAGACAATAGGAAGTAAGGGAAAATGCAGGTAGAGATCAGAGAAAAAACTATACTCAAAAACCAGAGCTACATGGACCCAATCTTCAAAGCTGAGGTTTCTCCTAACAGTAAATTTTTAACCAGACATAATTCAAACAGCAAGAGGCATAAAGCTGTTAAGTCCTGGTAGACTTAAAGTTTCAGAAGAGAGAGCCTGAAACTGACAGAGCACAGAAAAATAGAGAAGGAATGCACAAAAAAGCAACAGTGGAAAGCCATAAAAACAGAGCAGAGATAGGAGTAGTTGCATATGGTGCAAGAGATAAAGTTTACAGTTTTAAACCAGATAAATTTACCACTTATTAAAACAAGAAACAGGGGTGCCTGGGTGGCTCAGTGGGTTAAAGCCTCTGCCTTCGCTCGGGTCATGATCCCAGGGTCCTGGGATTGAGCTCCACGTCGGGCTCTCTGCTCAGCCGGGAGCCTGCTTCCCTTCCTCTCCCTCTGCCTGTCTCTCTGCCTGCATGTGACCTCTGTCTTTCACATAAATAAATAAAATCTTAAAAAAAAAAAAAGAAACAAAAATCTTCACATGAACATGACAGAATCCAGCGTCACTAAAATATATTATCAATAATATCCAGTTTTCAATAAAAAATTTCTAGACATAAAAAAATTTAGTTCTAGACATGCAGGAAAAAAATGTAGTGTGATCATTATGGACTAAAAAATAACCAAATGGGTAAAGATGTTGGACATACCAGACCAAGATTTTTATGCCACTTTTCATAAATATATCCAATGAACTAAAGGAAAATTATTCAAATAAATTGAAGAACATTATGGTATCAACGAATGTACAGATGGATAATCTCAAGAGTAAAATGAGAACTCTAAATAACCAAACTACTAGTAATTCAGAGAGTGAATTGTACAGCAATCAAAATTAAAACGTAAGATGATACATGAGCTCAACAATAGTTTGGATATTGCCAAAAAGGAATGAATAAACCTTGTATCAGTAAAGTTATCAACTCAAGAATCACAAGGATAATTGATTGAAAAAAATTAATACCACATTAGAAACTTATTACACAATACAAAACAGTCCAATATTGATATAAATGGAATCCCAGAACAGGAAAGATAGAATATTCAAAAAAATAAATGACTGACTTGGGACTCCTGGGTGGCTCAGTTGGTTAAGCGGCTGCCTTCGGCTCGGGTCATGATCCCAGTGTCCTGGGATCGAGTCCTACATCAGGCTCCTTGCTCGGCAGGGAACCTGCTTCTCCCTCTGCCTCTGCCTGCCTCTCTGTCTGCCTGTGCTCGCTCTCTCTCCCTCTGTCCCTGACAAATAAATAAATAAAATCTTTTAAAAAAAAATAAAATAAAATAAATGACTGAAAACCTTAAGTTTGGTAGAAAACAATGCAAGGATCTAGAAAGCTTAATAATAGATACACCACAGCCAAAATGTTATAAGCCAAACATAAAGAGAAAATCTTGTAAGCAAAGAAAAATGAATCATTTAATAAAGACAAACTTCAATATGAATAAAAATAGATAACCTGAAATGATTGAAAATATTGAAATTTCTTTTCAAAGTGTTGAATAAAAAAAATTCTATGTCCAGTGAAACTGTCTTTTAAAACTGAAAGGGAAATAAAGAAATTTTAAATTGAAAAATGAGGGGGAATCATTTGCCAGCAGACCTTTACCACAAGAAATGCTAAAAAAACAACAACAACAACAACAACAACAAAAACTGAAGGAATATCTTTAGAAAGCCTGAAGAAATAACATTAGCTAGGAATTCAGGTGGATTAAAATGATGTTCTTAAAAATTGTATCTATATGCAATTTTATATATCTTACTTATATATTTTAAATTATATATGCAATGTATATATGTGTGTGGACTCTTTTTCTCTTAATCCTACTAAAAGGCATAAGACAGAACAAAGCAAAAGTAACAACATTGTTTTGATAGGCTTGTAATTCTGTAAAGACTCAGAGAGGTGGCTGTTTTTACAAGTGTCTGATTTTCAACCAAAAAAAAAAAAATCACAAGATATAAAACACAGGAAAGGGACTATAAGTAAATATGCCAACAAACTCCTTCAAAAAATTGAAGAAAACACTTCCTAACTCACTCTATAAGGCCAGTACTTCCCTGATAGCAAAGATAAACACAAAGACACAAAGACAAAAATATATATAGACACTAAAATATATATAGACACTAAAATACATATGGATAAAACACCTTACTGACCAATTCCCTGATAAATATGTAAAAATGCTCATCAAAATACTGGCAAGCAGAATGCAGCAGAAATGAAAAAATTGTACACCGTGACCAAGTGGGATTTATTCCTATAATGCAAGGATGGTTTAACATACAACAATCAATCAGTGTAACCCACCTCATCAACAGAATGAAGGAAAATAACTATATAATTATCTCAATTGAAGCAGAAAAAGCACTTGAAAAACCCCAGTGCCCTTCCATAATAAAAATACTCAACAAAGTAGGAACAAAAGGAAACTACCTAACATAATAAAGGCCAATATGAAAAGCCCACAGTTAACATCAGACTCAGTGGTGAGAGACTGAAAACTTTTCCTCAGAGGAACAAAACAAGGAGGACTGCTTTCACTCTTGCTATTTAACATATTATTGGAAGTTCTTAAACAGAGGAATTAAGCAGGGAAAAGAAACAAAAGACACCCAAATTGTAAGAAAAACTAGTAAAGTAACCTCTGCAGACAATACAATCTTCTATGTAGGAAACATGAAAGCTTCCACCAAAACCAAACCTCATAGAATAAAGAAATTAAGCAAAATTGTGGAATACAAATCAGCATGCAAAAACCAGTTGTGTTTTCACACTAATGTTGAATAATCCACAAAAGCACTAAAAAAAACCTATTCCATTTATAAGCACATGAAAAAGGATAAAATGTTTAGTAACAAACTCAACCAAAAAGGCAAAATACTTGTACACTGAAAAACTATAAAATATTTCTGAAAGAATTTAAAGACAAATTGAGATTACATCCCCTGTTCATTTATCAGAAGACTTCATATTATGAAAATACCAGTAATGCTCAAAGGAATTTACATAGTTAATGCAATTGTTACCAAAATCCCAATAATTATTTTTTCCACAAAACTAAATAAATCCATCCTAAAATTCATGTGAATCTCAAGGGATCCAAAACAACCAGAACAATCTGGAAAAAGAAGAACAAAGAGGATTTATACTTCTTGAAATCAAAATTTACCAAAATATGTGGTAAGCCACAATAAGCAAAACAGAATAACACTGTCATAAAGACAGACATAAAGACCAATAGACTAGAAAAAAAAGAGTACAGAAATAAACCCTCACATACGTGGTCAAATTTTGACAAGAGTATCAAGACTATGGGATAAGGACTAATGGGAAAAGGACAGTCTTCTCAATAAATGGGGCCGGGAAAACTAGATATCCATCTGCAAAATAACTAAAGCGGACATTTACCTTGCTTATAAACTCAAACTAAATCAAAGTCTTAAATGTAAAAGCTATAAATCTCTCATGAGAAAACTTAGGGGAAAGACCCCATGTCTGCATTTGGCAACAATTTCTTGGAGATGACACCAAAAGCAAAGACAACAACAACAAAAAATAAATACATTAGACTACATCAAAATTGATACTTTTGTGCATCAAAGGACCCTACCAACAAAATGAAAAGTAAACCCACAGAATTTGAGAAAAATATTTGCAAATCATATTCTGATAAGAGATTAAAATCCAGACTATATAAAGAACTCCTACAACTCAACAACAAAAAACTAAAAACCCAATTCAAGATGGACAAAGGACTTGAACAGACATGCAAATTACCAATAAACAAGAAAAAGATGGGCAATGTCAGTATCTTTAGAGAAATGCAAAATCAAAGCCATAAAACCACTTTACATGCATAAAATGGTTATTATCAAAAATAAAAAATAAGTGTTATCAACAAGGAACACGTGTTATATATGTAAAATGTCATGTGATATACATTTTATCACAATAAGAAAATTTTTAAAAATTTAGCATGATTGGGGCACCTGGGTAGCTCAGTTGGTTAAGCAACTGCCTTCAGCTTAGGTTACCACTCTGGAGTCCCAGGAATAAGTCCCACATGGGGCTCCCACCTCCACAGGGAGTCTGCTTCTCCCTCTGACTTCTCACCTCTCATGCGCTCTCTCACTGTCTCTCTCTCAAATAAATAAATAAAATCTTAAAGAAAAAATTTAGCACAAATTTAAGGTTTTATTATTTTTAAAAAAGCATTAGCTCTATTGAAATCCAATGTTTAGTATCTTCCAAAGTTTCACCTTCTCTTACCATTATTCTATTAAAAAACATAGACTTTTTAATCTTATCATCATATATATAAATACCCCCTCAAATCTCCTCTAATTTACCCAGAGTATTACTTATATTATAGTTTCCTACAGGTGCAATGACATGACAATGACTGAGAAGCACAGCTGTATATGGCCTCCATGCCTAGTTATTGGCCAGTTAATTTAGTTGTAGGAATATAGAAACCGAAAGTCAAAGGAGAAACTGAAGGGAGCAGAAATATAGCACTCTGTTTCAAAAAAAGTAGTATCTGTAATAGAGAGACAACTGTGTAAAGATACTATCCTGTAAAAGGCAGTTTTCCTTAGTCTATAATCTAAAATCAGCATAAGCCTGCTAGTGTAGGGGGTAAAAGTAAGTACAAGCAGCCTGTTAGCAGGTAATAGGCTGGTCAGATGTAAATGACAATCACATATATGCAAATGAAGCAAGGTTTTCTGGTCAGATTCTTACTCCTTCAATATTACCAGGGTCTGGAAAACAAAAAAGTGTCATATGCTCAAAATGTAAATGATTCCTTTACTGGAATATTCACAACTGGAAAGACCTTGGCAAGAGGTTAAAAGCTATGCTGTTGAACCAAACAGAACCGAAACACTTCTTCTGTACCATGTTTTTTTTTAAAAAAGCTGCACTACACTTAACCAGAGATTAAATTAGTAATAGAGCAGGGACAGCTCACAGCCATGGTACATAAATCTATTCTCCTGCATCATCCACAAAAAGCTGACCCTCGGATTTAGACATTCGCCATGAGAAAGACAATTTGGTTCTTGTTCTTAACTCCTCACAATCACGTTTACTTGAAGGGATTCCTGTCGTGCAGTTCCTTCCCTGTGCTTTGCCACCAGAGTTCAGTAGTAGTATTTTAATGCCTTGTACGCTTTGTTAAGGATGATCGTGAATTATCATACTTTGACCTTTGCACTATTCTACAGCACCTCTCATCAACAATTGCCATTATCAGTTATTTATAGCATCACTGGTCTGTAATGGAAAGGCCAATCTAAATACTGAATATGTAAAAGATGTAGATCTTTCAAATGTAAACAAACACCACCACAGCATTTGACAGCTCATTCCGTTTTTCTAATGATAGGAGTACAGAATGTTACAACGGGAAGCTCACGAAGGCAACACTATCAATGAAATGCAAATGATAGCAAGCTACAGCAGTTAAGTACTGTTAAAAGGGAATTCTTCCTTGATTTGAACATGAACACTGAATAAGTCTAGTACAGGACACCTTAGAACCCGAACCCGATATTTCCATCTCCTAAAAAGCTTATCATGCCCTTTCATTTTAGACAGGGCTTTGAAATAGGCTGATTCTATTGACTAGAACTACTAGGTGTTCATATGCAGATGTTCCAGAAGTTTTGTTGATAAAAAATTAAAGCACTGAATTTAAGAATTTAAAATAATTTAGGAATAAGATAATTTAATTTTTAAAAATCTACATTTTCTAGTTAACTTGATAAAAGCTTTCCCAGAGTACTATTTTGAGTTCATGACATCCTAGCCAACAGTATGACTGTGTTTGGTTAGAAAACTTTGTATTTAATTTAAAAGAGACTGAGAAGTAATCCCTGGCAGGAAATTTAGATCTCTAAAGAGAATAGGAGAAAATTTAATTTTAAACCTAGTGATTTCCCCAAAGAAATTCTAGTTCAAGACATTTTTCTCTTTTTTTTTTATGAGAAACTTTATACAACTCATGTTAAATATATCCAAAGTGAATAAAAGTAATGTACTTGTGCATGTGAGTTAAGAATATAACACAGAAGGAAATAATTCATAAAAGCACTACAATTCTATCTATAGCAGCTTAGAAAAGAAAAAAATATTTTTATCCTCAAGATTTTATTATTGTCACCGATCTCCTTTGGCTTTGCCTTCAGGTCTCCTTTTTAAGGACTCTACTCCTTCAGCCCAAATATTAAATGTTTCATTTTTGTTGACTTTTCATCATTGATGGTATCCCTTTCCACCTAGCCACCTGATATGAGATAAGCCCTATGCTAGCTGTTGTAGACTACAACAGTCAAATTCGTCAACACCTTTTCCTTTGAGATCTTCACAGTATTATGAAGGAGGCAGACAAGTAAGTTAATATGGATGGTATTCTGGGACATATGCTGTAATAGAAATAACACCCACAGAAGAAATATTTGAATCACACTAGGGAGAGGGACCAGGAAAAGTTTCCTAGGAGAGCTGACTTTCAACTCAGTTTCAAAGGTTAGGTAATTATTCAATGAAAGCAGGATCTGTGAGCTTCTGACTCCCAGTTCAATTTGGCTAATATAAGACACTAGCAAGAGACTGGAGGGTGGGAGGAAAAATCATCCAGGGTACTTATATCCATAGCCCCATGCTCTCTGCATCACCAAGGTTCTGACAGGGAGCTGTGCTCTTTTAAGGGTTTTTCCCTTTGGGGGCAATGCCTCTTCTGCAGCTCTAGCTTTTCCTGTGTTTGTACAACCCAGTCTCCTTCCTTTGTCCCTGTGAGTTTAGAGATGATGATAATGGCTTCATTTTTGCTGGTCTCGGGTGCCTCACCGGCCCTGCCCATGTCCAGGATGAGTTCACCATGACATCGGAGAGGCCAACTGCATATCTGGCAGTAAAAACCGGCATAGATAGAATCCATTTTTCCTATTACACTGTGAGCCCTTTAAAGGTAAAGAGGTATCTTTTCTGTCTGAGGTACCTCAGCTTTTAATACGGCGCTTGGAACAAAAGAGTTCAGTGAATGTAAATTTCCAAATTCAGAGGGGAAAAAAAGATGCAATTTAATCTTCAGAAAAAAATTATTTTGCTTTTGGAATATTATAAATCAAGTACAGCTAAACTAAGAAAGAAATGCAAGAGACTTACAATGGATGGCGTATGATTTAGTTTTAGAACATTAAAAGAATGGTATTACACTTTATAATCTGGGTTTTAAGCTTATATTGCAAATCAGAATTAGGAAAGACAAATAAATTGGAAATGATAGGATTTAAGGTCTTCCCATTACCATAATTCTAAATTTAACAGTTGTTATATAATTGTAAAGGAACCAAAATATCTTTTGTTTTTGCTTGCCAACTGGATTTCATCTAACAGAGGAGATGTGTGCAGTGTAAATTTATTTTTAGAGGACACGTGGCAATCAGAGTAGAACTTGGGCTTTTTCTAATGCGGTGATTTTGACTTTCTAATTAGAACCTCCAAAGAACAATAGTCACCAATACTTCATGATTTATAACACCTCTTGTTTTCTCTGCTCACTTAATGCTCTTACTCACCCTGCATCTTATAAAAGAAAAAAAGTATTTGTTACCAAAATGTATCCACTTATAGGTCTGATCACATTTATATTTGGCCATATTTATGTCCTTAAACTGAAACTTATTATATGTTTTATAATATGAATTATTATGAATTATTATATGAATTCTCTATAGTATATCCATATAGTACTATGTCAGACTCTACATGAAGTTTCATGGACTTTTATTGTTAAAGTCGTTAAGTATTTACAAACTAATACTATGAATCACATCAAGATTATGGAACCACGAAGGAGGTAGAAGGCAATGAATTTAATGATTACATATACATTCTTTGTCAGAGTTTGTTGGCTGAATAATGGAAGCATTCCATAAAAATTTACTATTACTAACTCCCATTCAAGATTTCTTTGAAACAAAAGGGATGTTTACCAAATTCTCAATAATCAAAGAAAAACTGGCAGTGCAATTTACATTTTCTCACCTATATCAACAACACAGTGCATACGGATAAACTAAACCTAAAACTTCAAGAAAGAAAAAAGCTCACTTATGACACTGTAACCCAGATCACAAAGGTGGCAAGTACAAAAATTCATATTGAAATTGAAGGTTTTCATAGTACAAATTGATAGTAATGATATTACATGTTTTCTAACATAAATCAACATGTAGCTTAATTTAGATATAACTAGTAGCATTATATATGTGGTCTACAAATCTACAAAAAGAATTTCAAGAATGCTTTGTTGATATTGATGAATTTAAAGTTGCTTTTCAGGACCCTGAGTTCACCCTGCCTCACGTTTACAACTGGATACCATCTGCATCCAAGTCAATAAACCAGAGAATGACCCTAAGATTAACTGAACAAACTCCACAACTAAATGAAGAGAAGCAGCTGCATCTGAAAGGTTCAGAAGGTCAGAAAGGCAGAGGGAGGCTGCCTGAAGCAGGGAGGAAGCTGCAAAAGCAGAGAGGGCAGAGAAATGGGTCCTTGCACCTGAGGGCTCACTCACGTGGGGAAGACTAATCCTCATAACATGTGGCTTTAAAAACCAGAGAGGCTGAATTCTTGAAGTTTGTAAATTCAATGGGACTTGGAACCTGGAGCTTTGAAGGTCACCTGACTCAGCAATGGGTGAGCCAAGAGGACAAGGAATATTAAGTTGCAGCCCTTAAATAGACACCAGCCTGTGTGAAGAGGCAAATTTAAAGGCTGTCTATACAAGAATAGGAGTAAATGAGAGACATATCTGTTCATATTGATTTTGGACCATGTTGGGGGACATCCTTGAAAACCTTTTTCCTCCCCTGGCCCTCAGCATAAACAGAGACATCTGCAGGAATTTGGGCTGCATAGACACTTGTAGTCTCAGAGCAAATTTTGTTAAAGCTGCCTGCACAGCACAACCAGCCACTTGGAGCACAGCGGCCTCCATGAGCTTTACCCAGCTTCCAAACAAAGCCCCGCAGCATGCCACCAGTCACTTTCACAAACCAAGCCCAGCAATGCCTAATCATCAATGCATGCTGAGCCCAGGTTCGCACCCACAGTCACCCCTGCTTGCAGCCCCCAGCCACCACAGTACACTGGGATCCAGCATAAAACACAGGCCCTATGCAAATTTTGCTAACATTGCCACCACACCCCCAAGGTCCACAGCAGACAACCCCCACCAGAGCTGGCCGGCCTGTGTCCCACTAACACCACAAAGAGCAAACAGAACCCAAAGGCAGAGAGTCAGTGAGGAAAAAAGGAAAAGTGACTCAGACATAATAGCAGGACATAGCATCACATATAGGATACTCTCCTGAAGAACCAGTTTCTGGAGACAGGGGACACTCACTGCAGGGCACTCTGGGATCTCCTCTTCATAAAGTCACTGCTTCCAGAAGCAGAAGACATAGCTGACTGACTTGACACACAGAAACAGACACAAAGAGGCAGACAATGTGAGAAGACAGAAATTTATCCCTGCACTAACTGAATTTCAATTTAAAAAAATAATGATTTTTTTTTTTTAAAAAGACATTTATCCCAAATGAAAGAACAGGACAAAGCTATGGCCAGAGATCTAAGAAAAGCAGATATAAGTAACATGCTTGATAGAAAATTCAAAGCAATGATCACAAGGAGACTCACTGGGCTTAGGAAAACAATGGAAGACATGAGTTCAACCCTTAACACAGAGATGAGGGATAACAGTGGAGATTAAAAGGTTCAAGAAACAAAATGAGAAACACATTTGATGAAATGAGTAGGAGGATTAAAGAAGCAGAAGAATGAATGGGGGACCTAGAAAGCAGAATAATGGAAAGTAATCAGGCTAAACAAAAGAAAGAAAGAAGAATTGCACCAAATGAGATTAGACTTAGGGAACTCAGGGACACCATCAAACATAATAACATTCATATTATAGGAGTCTGAGAAGAAGAAGAAAGAGAAAAGGAGGCAGAGAATTTATTTAAAGAAATAATAGCTGAAAACTTCCTTAATATGGAGGAGGAAACAGACATCCAGATCCAGAAGGCACAAAGAACTCCCATCAGAATCAATAAAAGGCCAAAGAATCAATGGAATCAACCCTGCAAAATATAATGATAAAGTAGAAAAAAAAAATTCTTAAAAGCAGCAAAAGTAGTCAGCAACCTCCAAGCGAAAATGCCTTGAGGCTAGTAGGAGATTTTTCACCAGAAACGCTGCAAGCCAAAGTGCCATGATATAATCAAAGTTTGGAATGGGAAAAATCTGTAGCCAAGAACATTCCACAACAAGGCTATCATTCAGAATAGAAAGAAAAAGAGTTTCCCCAAACAAAAACTAAAGGAATTTGTAACCAGTAAACCAGACCTGGAAGAAATATTAATGAGAACTCTTTGAGTGGAAAGGAAAGATCAAAAGTTTTAGTATAAAGGTAGGAAACAAAAAAGCAGTAAAAATGAGTATTTCTGTAAAAAATCTGTAAGGAAACTCATGAAAAAGGAAATAAAATTAATAATATAAGATGGCAACAATACATGCCTATCTAATTACTTTGAATATAAATGGACTAAACACTCCCATCAAAATATACAGGGTGACAGAAGAGATTAAAAAAAATCAAAACAAAACCACAACACTATGAAACTAGAAGTCAACTATAAGAAAAAAATCTAGAAAGAGCATAAATACACGGAGGTTAAATAACATGTTATTATACATTGATTAGGTAACCTGGAAATCAAAGAAGAAATAAACAAGTACATAAAACAACTGAATATGAGAACATAATGGTCCAAAACCTTTGGGATACAGCAAAAGTGATTCTAAGAAAGACGTTCACAGCAGTATGGGCCGAACTCAAGAAGCAACCAAAACCTCAAATAAACAACCTAACTTTACACGTAAAGGAGCTAGAAAGAGAACAATAAACAAAACCTAAAACCCGTAAAAAAAAAAAAAAAAAGAAAGAAAGTAATAAAAGTTACAGCAGATATAAGTGATATAGAAACTAAAAAAACAAACAAACAAAAAAACAGGTCAATGAAATCAGGAGATGGTTCTTTGAAAAAAAGGAATAAAATTCTAATACTTCTACCCAGACTTACAAGAAAAAAAAGAGAAAGGACTTAAAAAATCACAAATGAGAGAGGAGAAATAGCACCACAAAAATACAATTATCAGAGAATATTATGAAAAACTCTATGCCAACAAATTGGACAACCTAGAAGAAATGGATAAATTCCCAGAATCATGTCAACTATCAAAACTGAAACAGGAAGAAATAGAAAATTTGAACAGACTAATAATCAGAAAAGAAATTGAATCAACAATCAAAAGAGTCTCAATAAACACAAGTCTAAGACCAGGTGGCTTCACAGAGGAATTCTACCAAACACATAAAGAAAAATTACTACCTGCTCTCCTCAAACTATTCTGAAAATAGAAAAGTACAGACAATTTCCAAATTCATTCTATGAGCCCAGCATTATTCTGATACCAAAACTGTATGATAAAGACACCACTAAAAAAGAGAACTACAGGCCAATATCCCTGATGAACATGAATGCAAAAAATCCTCAATAAAATACTAGCAAACCAAATCCAACAATATATTAAAAAAAAAAAAAGATCACCACGATTAGTGGGGTTTATTCCTGGATTGCAAGGGTGGTTCAATATTCACAAATCAATGTGATAAATAACACCAACAAAAGATAAGAACTACATGATCATTCCAATAGATGCAGAAAAAGCATTTGACAAAGTACAACATCCATTCATGATAAATAACTTCAACAAAGTAGGTTTAGAGGTAACATACCCCAACATAATAAAGGCCATATATGAAAAACTCACAGCTAGCACCAGCCTTAATAGGGAAAAATTGGGAGCTTCTAAGGTCAAGAACAAGACAAGGATGTCTACTCTCACTTTTATTCAACATAGTATTGGAAGTCCTAGCCACAGCCATCAGACAACATAAAGAAATAAAAGTATCAAAATTGGTAAGAAAGAAGTAAAACTCACTACTTGCAGATGACATGATACTATATATAGAAAATCGGAAAGACTACATGAAAAAACTGCTAGAACTGATAAACTGAATAAAGTCACGGGCTACAAAATCAATGTACAGAACTGTTGTATTTCTATACACCAATAAAGCAGAAAGAGAAACTGAGGAATAAATCCCATGTACAGTTGCACCCAAAATAAGATACCTAGGAATAAACCTAACCAAAGAGGTAAAAGACCTATACTGTGAAAAGTAGAAAATAATAATGAAATAATTCCAAGGTGATACAAATAAATAAAAAGACATTCCATGTTCATGGATTATAAGAACAAATATCATTAAATACTGTATTGTCTATAGTACCCAAAGCTATCTACATATTTAATGCAATCCCTATCAAAATACAACCAGCATTTTTTTAAAAGATTTTATTTATTTATTTGACAGAGAGAGAGAGATCACAAGCAGGCAGAGAGAGAAGGGGAAGCAGGATCCCCGCTGAGCAGAGGACCCCAATGCAAGCTTCAATCCCAGGACCCTGAGATCATGACCTGAGCCCAAGGCAGAGGCTTAACCCACTGAGTCACCCAGATGCCCCCAACCAGCAATTTTTAAGGACCTAGAACAAATAATCTTAAATCTGTATGAAGTCAAAAAAGACCCCAAATAGCCTAAGCAATCTTGAAAAAGAAAAGCAAAGCTAGAGGCAACACAATTCCAGACTTCAAGTCTGCCATGATCAAGATAGTATGGTATTGGCAAACAAACAAACAAAAAAACACAGACACAGAGATCTAAGGAACAGAATAAAAAACCCAGAAGTAAACCCATAACTATTAGCTCAATTAATCTTCAACAAATCAAGAAAGAATATCCAATAGGAAAAGGACACTCTCCTCAAAAAATGACGTTGGGGGTGGCTCAGTGAGAGGGAGCCTGCTTCCCCACCCCCTGCCTGCCTCTATCCCTACTTGTGATCTCTGTCAAATAAATAAATAAAATCTTTAAAAAAAGTGATGTTGGGAAAACTGGATAGCAACACACAAAAGAAATTAGAATTTTCTTACACCATACACAAAAATAAATTCAAAATGGAGTAAAGACCTAAATGTGAGACCTGAAACCATAAAATCCTAGAAGAGAACACAGGCAATAACCTCTCTTACATCAGCCATATCAACTGTTTTCTAGATTTGTTTCCTGAGGCAAAAGAAACAAAAAACAAAAATGAATTATTGGGACTAAAAAGCTTCTGCACAGTGAGGGGAATAATCAACAAAACTAAAAGGCAACATACAGAACTGGAGAAAATATTTGCAAATGGCATATCCTATAAAGGATTAGTACCTAAAATATATAAAGAACTTAAAGGACACAACACCCAAAAAACAAATAACCCAATTTAAAAATGGCCAAGATATGAACAGACATTTCTACAAAGACATCCAGATGGCCAAAAGACACATGAAAAGATATTCAACATCACTTGCCATCAGGGAAATGCAAATCAAAACTACAATGAGATAGCAACTCACACCTGTCAAAAAAGGCTAAAATCAATAACACAAGAAGCAACAGATGTTGGCAAGAGTGTGGAGAAAGGGGAACCTTGCACTGTTGGTGGGAATTCAAACTGGTGCAGCCACTGTGGAAAACAGTATACAGTTTCCTCAAAGAGTTAAAAATAGAACTACCCTATGATCCAGCCATGGCACTACTAGGTATTTACCCAAAGAATACAAAAACACTAATTCAAAGGGATACGTGCACCTATATGTATACAGTAGAATTCTTTTACAATAGCCAAAATATGAAGGCAGCCCACGTGTCCACTGATTGAGGAATGGATAAAGAAATGGAATAGCCTGTCATGACGCACAGCCACACAGATGTGCAGTGACACCAGGCCTAGAGAGCACACTGGGCGGTTCTCAGTGCACCGAGTTTCAGAATAGGGAAAGGGTCCCAGGGCAATGGACCTCAAAACTATGTGAACTCTCTGGTGTGGGGTCTGACTGGGGAGGGCCTGAGCGAGTACTGGGCACTGGGAATGTTCTATGTCTGGATCTGGGTGTGATTACTTGGGTACATGGGTGTGTAAAAATTCAAGAGCTGTTCACTTAAGATGTGTTCATCTTGTAATCTGTCAATAATATCAATATAGGAGAAATAAAAGAAGACCGTGGTGTGGGAAAAAAAAAGACACACACACACACACACACACACACACACACAAAGGGAATATTGCTCGGCCATAAAAAGGAATGCAATCTCGCCATTTGCAATGGCATGCATGAAGCTTTAGCATCTAATGCTAAGTGAAATAATTCAGAGAAAGATAAATACCATATGATTTCATTCGTATGTGGAATTTAAGAGACAAAACAAATAAGCAAAGGGGGCGGGGGAGAGAGAAACCAAGAGATGGACTCTTAATTACAAAGAACTGATGGTTGGGAGCTGGCCCCCGCCCCGTGGATGGGTGAAACAGGTGATGGAAATTAAGGAGAGCTACATTATACACCTGAAACTGATGTAACACTGCATGTTAGTAAGAATTAGAATAAAAACTTTAAAAAAAGCTGTCTTTCAATTCCTGATGTACATCTTTGATTCAGATGTTAATAATACAAAGAGTTAGAGAATTTATTTCACTTGAATGGAAGAAGTTTTGAAACGGATATGCTGTTGCTTTAATATCAGAGTGGTTAATTGCTGTAAACACAATGAGCCAGTCTCTCAATATGATGACAACATAAGAGGAAAGTAACATTTTGATCTTGAACTCAAGTATATTTAGAACAACTTGAGTACCTGAATTTACTTTTTCAACTGTGAAGTTTATTAAGTCTACACCGAAAACAACTCTTCCCAATAGAACCTTAGAGTTCAAATTGCAATGTGAAATGTAAAGTTCACACTGGATATTGAAAACTGATTATAAAAAGGAACATAAATATCTCAATTTTATATTTATTACATGTTGAAATGAAGTTTGCATATATTGGGTAGAGAAATATACCAGAAATAATCTCATCTATTTAAATAATCTCATCTATTTTTCTTTTTGTATAACTTCTGGAAAATTTTTAAGTTACACATGGTTTGCCTTATATCTACTGGACAGCCTGAATACAGTGTTCTAGATACATGAATTAGTTCAAGTTAACCAATTGTACAGCATACCTCTACATGCTCACTGATTTTTCTGTTTAGTATTTTTCTGAGAGAGGTGTATCAAAATCTCCCATTTTAAATATGATTTGTGTATTTATATCTGTGTTTTCTGGTCATTCTGCAAATTTGTAGTTATATTTTTAAAGATATATTATAAAAGACACCTATTTAGAATGGCAATCTAAGTTTAGTGTAATAACAATCTTCTCATTATAAAAGTCTTTTTTTTTCCTAAGGATTTTACTTATTTTATTTGAGAGAGAGAGAGAGAGATTGGGAGCAGGAAAGGGGGAAGGGACAGAGGAAGAAGGGAAGAAGCAGACTCCCTAAAGAGTAGGGAGCCTAAAATGGGGCTCAATCCCAGGACCCAGAGATCATGACCTGAGCTGAAGGCAGATGCTTACTGACTGAGCCACCAAGGTGCCCCTAAATGGTCTTCAGTCTCTGGTAGCATTTTTGACCAAATGTCTATTTTCTCCAATGTTAGCACTGTCAAATTGCCTTTCTTGTTTTGGTCTCTTAATGGCATAAATTTATTATTTTTTTTTATCTTGTTGGCTTAAGTTTTTGTTTTTTTTTATCATACTATTTTCAAACTTGCTAAATCTTTTTCATTTAAAGTGCTTGTCTTGTAAGCACCACAGAGCTGGGTTTTGTTTTGTGTTCCCTTTTATCCAGTCTTTGACTTTAGTATTTAGTCCACACATATTTAACTTAAATATTACAACTGTATAATTTAATGTACCTCCATAGCATTTTTTCCTGTGTTCCAACATTTTTAATTTCTTGTTCCTCTTTTCATCCTTCTACTGTTAGCCAAGATTTTTTTTATTCCACTTTCTTCCCCACTCTATTATCTTTTAATTTTAACCTCTTTTTAGAGATAGAACGTTCTCAATTTAATTATGTGTTAAAAAATTCACTTCTCACCTACGGAATACAGGAGTCTAAAATAAATTTACCCCTTTCCTACTTATTTTTTACAACAATCTTATTGAGATATAATTCATATCCCATAAAGTTCACATTTATAAAGCACATAATTCAGGGATTTTAATATCACCGAGTTGTGAATCCATTAACACTGTTCTACAATACGTTCATCACCCCAAAAAGTGACTTCCTATCCATTAGCGGTCACTGTACATTCCACACCCCGCCAGCCTGGATAACCACGTACTTACTATTGTCTCGACAGATGTGCCCATTCTGGACACTTCAAATCAGTGGAATTAGAACATATATGGCCCATACATGTATATTTTTCTTTCCCTTTTTTAGCTCTGCACTAAAAGAAGATTCTCTGCAATCATGTTCTTCTCTTCCACCCCAGTGATTGCTTTACCCTTTTGGCATTGATTATTTCTAGTAATCCAATAATCACAGAGAACATGCACAAACTCTCGAGGGTTTATGTTTCTTAAGACAGTGGAATGTTCCCTCCCCAATATCATTTTTCTTTCTTGTCTTTAACTGGTGATTTGCAAATCACCTCCTCACGAAATCTTTATTTCTCATTCTGGTACCAACACCCTTCCAGTCACCATGACACTGAATCTGGGAATCAAACATTTCCCTGCCAACCATTTGCTCTGAATTATTAAGTCTGTATGTAATAAAACGAATGTTTATCATTCCTCCATAATGGCTATAACCACAACTTTACCTCTGCTTGATGAAATTCCGGGCAGCTCAAACATTACCTTTTTCATCAGACTTTTCTTCCTTGTGCACAATCCAACACGGTACCTTCTTTATGGCCTTTAAATTCTGTTTTAAATGATACCTAATTTTTAAAATCTGTCTTATTTGTACTCCTAAATTTTAAGCTTCTTGCATCTTCTTTTGTTGCTAGCATAAAACATTCCACATAACTCGTGTACAAAAATCTCTCTTAAATTAAATTTTAACATGCCTTCACAAGTAATGTATCTTAGGGAATATCATGTTACAGTTCTCATATTTATGAAGCAGTCTATGTAGTGACCACATTCTTACAAAAATTTGACTAGATACATAGAGACAATTCTGAGAAATAGCAATGATGATACAGTGTTTTAAATCTAAAATCTGAACCCAAGCCTTATTATCCCAGAAACCGCATTACTGTAATTGTACTTTTATGCCACAAACAAAAATACCCGATTTTCAGTTGCCTAAAGAAATCATCTATATGTACTCTCTTTTACTCTTACAATGGTAGAGTTTTAAGAACTCTTTTTAATTATTTTATGCCCAAATAATGAGGAAAATGAAATTACTTCATAAAAGTGAAAACAATTATCAGTAAATAATAAAGTATCCCAATTAAAACAAAGTTCACAGAACAAGTATACTTCTGAGAGCATTATTACTTGCACTTCCTTAATTTAATTTTTATTACTTTTAAAATCTAACCTTGTTATCAAAATATAATGCTATTAAAATACATATGATAAAGTATAATATCATAAACTTAAAGACACACAAACGTATATAAAATATGGGTTGAAACACTATATATGGTGTCACCGATAAAACTAGATCACAAAATGCATTCTGTATGTTTCACAGAATCACTAACATGAGATTAAATACCTGATTCAGAGCTTTCTATGAGCTGATATAAACAGAGAAGCATAAACAGTGATACTATTCAGAGCCTCAAAGGAGCACAAAAGCAAAGCACCTTCATTACCCCTTTGGCATCACTGAATTTCTACAGTGGCAGGGACCCCTCCCCCACACACACACTGTTGATGGGCTACACTTCTCAATGCAGTAAGATGTTGATAATGGTGAAAAGTTATCAGAAGCCCACTCCTGTATGAGAATTGGGGCAGGAAACTGTCTCTGGAGCTGGTGTTTCAAGTTACCTGTCTGGCACCTGGATATCGGTAGCTTTTAACTGTGTCTCCAGGTAATTCTAAGAGCTGCCAATTTGAACCATCGGATCTCGACTAAACAAATGAGACCACAGAGTGTGGTTTCCAGACTAGTAGGAAACCATGTCACCGGGGAACTTGTTAAAAATGTAAATTCTTAGGGTCTACCCCAGACCCACTTAATCAAAAATTCTAGAGTGAGCCCAAGATGCCTGTGTTTTAACAAGCTCTCCAGGCGATTCTGATGCATGCTTGAGAAGTGCAGAACTAAAAAATCCTCAGCAAAGCAGAATGAGATCACCTTGACTGGCTCATATCCACAGATTCTGGAGTCCGGACATTAGGAAAAAAGGCAGGCAAGAATGGTTTGGGGCACTGGACATTTCTATGACTGTTTGTTTTCTCTCCAGGTCGCCATCACTGACACTTCTCTCATCTTCTCTGCTCTTTCTTGAGAACTATTTATAGACTACCATTTTTTCTCTCTTCCCATCTCCTGTGGCATAAAACTGCAATCAAATCATGTCATAAATCTTGAAAATGCTTAGCTTTTAAGCAAGAGAGATGTATGAGAAGATGGAGGGCTGCATTTAAGAGCACAGACTTTAGCATAGGTGAGATCTGGATTTCAAAGTTCCTGCTCTCAAGCTTACTAAACTGTGGGCTCACAGGCAAGCTGGTTAACATCTGAACTTTGATTTGCTCATATGTAAAACAGGGATAATTATACCACCCCCCAAAACTTCACTGTGAGGACCGAACGTGATCACACAATACTCAATTAGTACTGCTTTCATTTCGAAGATGCTTCATTATATGAAAGCCACTCCTGTTCGTTTATCAGACCTTCCTGGTGGCTTTGTGTAGTCAGAGAGGACATGGGGAAGACACACACCTACTGAAATGTCACAATTTACTTATAAATGTGGCATTTTCCCCCATTTTCATCAACATCGTTCACTTAACTCTTATTCTTTCAAACAGGCAAATTAAAGGTAGGTTTTAGATATAAACCATAGACATAATTTATTTTTACTCGACTTAAAGTTTACTACTGATACATAAATCACCTGAAGCCTCTAGAGAAAACAATTTAAAGTAGAAATAATTCTTTCCATTAACCAACACATTTATATTATCTATAAATTGGTAAGCACATTGGTGTTAGTTAACTATTATGTATAAGACTATGCATACTTTTAATAAATGCATTGAAAGGTTTTGCATAGGTACCTTTTAAATAAATACTAGAGTCAGTCAAAGGAGTGAGATCTATTCATTAATGCATGAAAAAATAATATTATGTTCTTTATTATGTCATACCTCAATCTTCTATCCTTTGGCTATTTAGCCCATAAAATAGAACAAAATATAAACAAAGCTTTTTTTTTTTTTTTTTGTAATCAGCTATCTTTTTTGATAAACTAATTGGATCTGCCCCCTGGATAACTAAGGCAAAACTACTCTTCTTGGATAAGGTCACTAAAAACTTGAAGAAAATTAGTTCCAAATAGCAACCTTGCTGAAAAAAAAATCCATGAGATAAAGGAACTATACTTCGAATTTCATTATGACTACAGTTCTAAGAGACAGACTTTATAAGCAATGTAAACAGTACCTTAGAGAAAAGGTCTGTGCCAGATAGCATTACTAAATGAAAACTACCTTTGCTCCTAGTTTATGATTTAATTCAAATACCATATAACTCTCAGGAACAATTTATGTTCTTAATGTCAGAGGTATTTGGATGGCTGCATTAAAGTCATATCATCCTGCAAATAAATACCTTTTTATTTATTTTTATTTTTTAAAGATTTGAGAGGGAGAGATAATGTGTGTGTGCACGTGCACACGCACACACACAAGTGGGGGAAGGGGCTAGAGAGAGGGAGAAAGAATATCAAGCAGATTCTGAGCTGAGTGCAGAGCCGTATGTAGGGTTTGATCTCACAACCCTGAGATCATGAGCCAAAATCAAAATTCAGACGCTTAAAAGACTGAGCCACCCAGGCACCTCTAAACATCTTTTTAATAGGCAAAACTGAAACACTAGATTTAAGTAAAAACCTTCATTCCATACAGAAAATGCACTGTCCTCCCTTGTATTTCTGTGCCTACTTAATGGATACACAAAAAACAGAGAAGATAATAGAGCTTTCTTTACTGCTCTATTAAAGTTCACATGTACTTTTTTTACACTAAGCCTCATGTAGACTTTGTTAACTTCTGCTCAATTTATTTCAGTATCTCAAAATCCCCAGAAAAGTTGAAATTCAATCCAGTGAGTTTCTTTTAAATGGAAAGAAGTTTAAAAACCCACTTTTATGGTACTCCTTGGTGACTAAAGATATTAAACTAAACTAATAATGTTTATAATGAAGATTAAAATGCCAAATTGAAAGTAGAACTAAATGAAGCAGGTACAAGCAAAGAAATGTTTTCATTAGAATAAAATTATCTAAGAATGCAGATTACAGTAAAAGATGCATTTGGCTAAATTTTAGGAAGCTGCTTTATAATGTAAACTCAAAAGAAGCATATTCAAAGCACAAGGGCTTACTTCTAAATCTATAGTAGCTTGGATAGAAAAAATCAAATAAGCCAGCCTGAAGGAAATGGGGTGCCCAGAGGCTGGGAATACTCTTCAATAACAAGGCATCAAATTAGAATTAGAGAAGCATCACAGATGACATAGGTCAACAGTAACCCTAGATACTTTGTTGCTATATTGAAAGAAAAGTTGGTTTTTGAACCTGGCAGAGCTAATTCTGCAAGACGGAAACAGCCAGTTGTTTCTGAAGGGAGAGAGTCCCATGTCGCAGCAAACTAGTAAGGTATGTTGGATGAATGTTGTCATATGCATTCATTGCTGGGTGAACAGCTGTAAGCAGGTGCATGGTTTAATGAAGGGGCAACATAAAAGCAGATCCCTGGCTACATGTGACAGAGAGAGCCTTGCCTTTGATGATTCTACTCAACATGGACATCATTAAGTACTAGCAATAGAAAGACACCAGAATCAGGAGGTAGATTTTGTTACCTAGGGCTATGCATCTTTCAGTGAGAAAGTATAGTAAATTAAAGCAGACTACATTTATAGGCACGTCTTAGAGATACTGTGGCTCACTTGCAGACCACCAAAATGAAGCAAATATCTCAATAAAGCAAATCAAATGATTTTTGTTCCCCACTGAATATAAAAGTTATGTTTACACAATATTGTTATCTATTAAGTGCACAATAGCATTATGTAAAAAAAAAAAAACCACACACAGTGTATATACCTTATGCTTTAAATTACTGAATTACTAACAAATGTTAACCATCATGTGATCTTCCAGTGAGTTGTAATCACTGATCATAGATTCATATAACAAATCAACTAGTAATGAAAAAGTTTGAAATACTACAAGAATTACCAAAAGGTGACACAGAGACATGAAGTGAGAAATGCTGCTAGGAAAAAAAAAAATTTTTTTTAAATGGCACCAAGAGACTTACTCAATGCACAGTTGCCACAAAACTTCAATGTGTTTAAAAGAAAAAAAAAAGTGTGAAGCACGATAAAACAAGGTATGCCTATATTAAAATGTGTCAAACAGATCAGTTATTAAGGAAAAGGAGGTGTTTTTTCTCATAACATTTACCAAAATAAGTTGTCAGATGAATTAAGGACATAATTGCGAAACACTGAAACTACTGACATACAATAGAAAATATAAGTGAATTTTATGTGAACATTGATATAGAAGGCCTTTCTAAGCATAAAAGATGGAGTGATGTCAGCAAGATGGCAGGGAAAATGGTTCTTGTTTAGTCCCCTCAGAGAAAGACCAACTAGCAACTATCCATAAATAAGGCACATGGGGAAGAATCCCAGAGCCAGGGGTGAGGCTGAAGTACCCCCCCGCCCTTGGCTCATTTTTAAAAAATGCATTTTAAGGGTAAAAGGCGCAGTTTCACTGTGATCCAATCACCCCTTCCCAAAGCCAGTGCAGCATGGCACCAAGATGTACCCCCAGGAAACTCTGGTTTCTCCAGTGTGAAAAAGAGACCAATGTGGGCATACAGCTTCCCCAGTGGTACAGGTGCTTCTAAGGATGCCTACTTAGGTCTCATCTCACAGGACTCACTGGAGAAACAATTGGAGTTAGACATTCAGATATCACTGACAGAGAGGGGAAAGGAATCCATAATGCAGGGATCATGGTGAGCTGTGGTCCTGCTGGTGGTACTACCTGAGCAGAGATCTTAGCCAGTGACTCTTCCCATTTGTGGAACCAAAATGATCACCCCCTCTGGCTACGGAGCTCAGTTGGCTAGGTTTGGGTCTGGGTCCCCAGCCAAAGGGCCCTCTGTACAGCCCATTCTATAGCCTGCCCACACAGGGAAGGAAGTCTGCAACCCCACCCAAGGTGAGCACTGCCTCTGGCCCCACCCAGACAGGGAGCCTAATCAGTGAGCCCTAGGAGGTCCCACAGCCTAGGCTACGGCCCCACCCAGACAGGGAGCCAAGCCAGTAGTCCTGCCCAGCTGTTAAGTGGAGACAACAGCTCTGCCTAATTAGGACACCTGAATAGTGACCATGGGCAGCCTCGGAGCTCAGCATAGAGTATTGCCAGGACACAGAGCATAGCCGATGGTCCTGTCCATCACTGGAACGAACCTAGCCCACAGCTCTGCCTCATTGCTGAGCACAGCCTGAGGTTCCACCTAATCCCAAGAGGTCTTACCTGAATGCTGAGTCATGCCAGAGACACATCTAGATGTGGAGAAAGGCCTGCATCCCACCCAACCAGGCCCAACTGTAGACCCACAGTGGTATGAAACTGATACCAATAACAGGAGGAAAGTTGGGAAATTCACAAATATATGGAAATCAAAACACACTTGATGGCTCAAAGGAGAAATTAAAAAAATATCTTCATACAAAATTTATGAGATGCATTAAAAGCTGTTCTAAGAGGAAAGCTTACAGTTATAAACACCTACATTAAAAAGAAGGATCTCAAATAAGCAATCCAACTTTACATGTCAAGGAACTTGAACTAAGGTCAAAGTTAACAGAAGAAAAAAATAGTAAGATTAGAGCAGAAATAAATAAAATATAGAAAAAGAAAACAAAAGAAAAAAACCAACAAAACTAAGGGTTAGGTTTTGAAAAAGGAAATAAAATTGACAAAACCTTTCACTAGGCTAACCAAGAAAAAAAAAAAGAGAGAAGACTCAGATGAATAAAATTATCAGTGAAAGACAGATATTACAATGAAACAACACAATTCCAAAATATGAGAAGAGACTATTACAAGCAATTATATACCAACAAATTGGATAATCTAGAAGAAATTGATAAATTCCTAAAAACACACAACCTACCAAGACTGAATCAAGAAGAAACAGAGTACCTGAACAGACTGAGAATGAGTAAAACTAAACTTAGAGAAGAATATGGTTGGCAGACATAACCATGTACAACCTGAAAATTTTGTAATGTAAAAACATTATAAACCAATAAAAGGCCAAGAAAAATTGGGAAAAATCTTTGCAAAATTCATAACAAGTAAAAAAAAATATCTTAAGGCTTTAAAAGATCATGTAAGTCAATAAGAAAAATAATAACCACTACCTGCTGAAAACCAAGCAAAGAGCACAAATAGGAAATACAGACACACATACACAAAAATACAAACGGACAAGGCACACATACACACAAACTTGATTGCCCTGATTAGAACTGAAGAAACAGAAAAATATATATTTAGCTGCTACTTTAACCCTATTTTAAAATTTGAACTGTGGAAAAAATAAATACTCAAGAGTTTTGCAAACATACAGAAAAAAAGACGTGGTAATGCATGGCTTGCAAAAAAAAAACGTTCATTTTTGAGGAATAATTTAAAATTGTAAATCAAATGGTTAAAAAATGAATAATAAGATAAAAATTCTATTCTATTTTGTTTACTCTTAGGATATAATCTGTAATGCATGCAAACCTGTATATAGTTCAGTAAAGACTGATTAAATTTGTGTATAACCAAAATCAACTCACAAATCAATAGTGAGGAACCGAATTACTGAATCATGCTGCAACCACTTAACGAGATACCATTGGCCCATTAGTATTAGTGAATAGTTGTTTACAGATTGTATATAAAATTAAAAGCAGATTAACTGAAAATAGTGGGTTTTATTTATTGTATTAATTGAAAGCAATGTGGTTGATTATGTAGACATACACACACATAATGCTTTTATCATGATGGTATAATTATCATTGATGTGATTTATCTTTCCTACTTATATTCAGACATTTTCCTACAATAGAGAAGGATTCCCTCTTTTGTGGTAAAAGGAAAAGAATTTTTGTAGAAACTAAAAAAGGTAAGAAATTCTTCAGGGAGTCAGTATGTGGTCTTTACCAAAAGTATTATCTTAGTTCATCTGCATTATCCAGTAACAACCAAAAATAGAGACCTCCTTCAAGTATTATTAAAGACACATACACAACCAAGATAGAGCTGAACACTTGGTAACTGAACCTCTCTTTCAACAAGTTACGTGTTCTCCCAACATTACATATTTGTTCATGCATATGATGGTCCTACGTGTGATTAAGTTTTCTATCCTTTCTAGATGCTCAGAAAACACATGCCTAACATGATAAATTATGGGCCTAGCCAAGGCTACCTCCACATCTTTCAGGCCACAAAGCTCTGGGATGTTTCCTCTAGACTGTGTCTAAAAATAATAGTTCTGTACATAAAATAGAATAAAACTACATTTTTTTTCATTTTAACATAGGTAAAGGAAAAGCATATTCAAAAATTATACAATGAAAATGAATTTCTAATATCTGAATGCAGTTACAACCATAATATAAAATTTTTGGATTATTAAACAGTGATCTTTGATAACAATGTAAAATCGTACACTGCACGACGAATTTATCCCTAAAACTTCAGCTTGCAGATAGCAAATATACCACCTAACCATTGTGGATCTGTTATTTTAGGTACGGTGTGCAAGTGTGACTTTCGGCAAAGATTTTTCTCAAATTCTGTAATTTTAAGCCACTGTAGTTAACTTTTAAAATTACTTACCAAGCTAAAATACACTGGAATAAAATTAAAATTAAAGTGGTTTAATTCACTTCATTTACACAAATTATTAATGTATGCAAATATACAGAATAGGTGCTTAACTCAAGGACAATGTATAGAGGAGCAATTTTTTCCTGGGCTTTAGAGGTCCAGCCATGTTTCATATTCAGTCCTGTGGCAACACGGCCAGAAATGCCGCTTCCCACAAGTATTACAACCATTAAGAGAAAATTATTACAGTTAATTTAGATTTTGACTGTTTACACTTTTATTTTTATTTCAGCAAAAGTGTTACTAAAGCCCGGTATTTAACCATTATTCCAGATTGATAAAACTGGATCTTTTAGAAATTATATTGAGAGAGTGTTAAAGCATCTAAATTGGCCTATAAAATACTAGCTTAACTTCTTACCAAAGAAGGCTTGGAGAAAGCAATAATTCTAGTATTTAATGTCTAAGAGATTAAAGCTTTGGAAATTGTTATTGTTGCAGAGCAGAAGACATTAAAATATTTTCAGTTTTACTGAAGCTTTTATCCACATTTACATCCAGCACTCAGATACATGATGATATGCGGGGTTATGTCACAGGGACAGTTCACATTATTTATGTGGCTTTTAGTCTATAATGATGTTAAGCCTGCACAAATGCATTACGTACGTTGGAAGGCAGGTGCACTTCCAAGAGTGGGGGCTATAACTCATTTCCTCCTGAAAGACAAGGACTAGTGTTATGAAGAAAAAGGAAAAATCTAAGAAAAAGTACTTCTACTTTACAAATGACAGACTTAAGAAACGGTATTCTACCTAATCTGCATTTTTAATGAGATAGTTCATATTCAAATAGTTTCTCAACACTTTGTAAGCAAACTAAAATCCAATGTATTTCAAAGTACCTGTCTTCTCCAGATAGGCAAAAACAGTCTGAGAAAATAAAGTGCTGGGGATTATACAATGAATGGAGCAATGTAGAGGGTGTCTTGAAATTACATGTCTTCTAGATTAACTGAGGGTAAAGATATTTTCCTTTTTTTTTTTTTGTAGATTTTATTTATTTGAGAGACAGAAAGGGAGAGAATGAGCAGGAGAGACAGGAAGAGAGACTCTGAGGCAAACTCTGGGCTGAGTCCATCCCACGACCCCAGGCTCCACCCTGACCCCAAGATCATGACCTGAATGGAAACCGAGTCAGATGCTCAACTGACTGAACCACCCAGAGCCCCCGAGGGTAAAGATATTTCTTGCACACTATTTCTCAGTTATTAACAGTTACTTTTCAAGACACAAATTTCATATTATTTTTAAATGCAATAACCTTAGAACATTTTGTTTCTTTGTCTTGAAACATATTGTACTTTTTTTTTTAATTAGTCACTAGATTTAGAGAAAAATGAATCTGCTGTGACCAAAACTGGAATAAGGAATTGAGAAAGCCAACCTCTGTCTTTCAGCAATACCTTCCCCACTTCCTGCCATGGAGGCATCTAGGGATGAGGTTCTAGAAACTTCTAAGAATTACACTAAAATACAGATTCCCAGATGTACTCCTTGAGATTTTGAATCAAGTGTTTTGAATCTGCATTTAAATATATTGTATGTATATATAAATTGACAGTGGCCCCAATCACCATTTCAAAAACCTTCCAAAAGGCTTCTGTGAGCACAGTTAGAAATCACTAATCTTGATTAGGCATATAAATTTCCCTAGACATCTTTCCATATCAACAATGAAGTGTGGAGAATTTAACTTTGCCCAAGGGGATGATTTTATACTCCAGATAAAACTTAATATTAAACCTTGTTTAACCAACAGATGGGCATTTAGTCCAAAAATTTTTTTAAAAATTGACTTAAGGAACAAGAACTCAAGACTTTGCTCTCCTTGGCTTCTTGCAATAAAAATAAATAGTAAGTTTATAGCAGCAATAGCCACGGTTGCCAAACTGTGGAAAGAACCAAGATGCCCTTCAACGGACGAATGGATAAGGAAGATGTGGTCCATATACACTATGGAGTATTATGCCTCCATCAGAAAGGATGAATACCCAACTTTTGTAGCAGCATGGATGGGACTGGAAGAGATTATGCTGAGTGAAATAAGTCAAGCAGAGAGAGTCAATTATCATATGGTTTCACTTACTTGTGGAGCATAAGGAATAACACGGAGGACATGGGGAGTTAGGAGAAGGCAGTTGAGGGAAATTGGAAGGGGAGGTGAACAATGAGAGACTATGGACTCTGAAAAACAATCTGAAGGGTTTGAAGAGGTGGGGGGGTGGGAGGTTGGGGGAACCAGGTGGTGGGTATTAGAGAGGGCACGGACTGCATGGAGCACTGGGTGTGGTACAAAAACAATGAATACTGTTATGCTGAAAATGAAAAATAAAATAAAATAAAATAAATAGTAAGTTGGATCAAACAAAGTCTCCTTCTAAGAGATAAAAACAATTATAAATTTATGGTACTTAGATACAAACCAATTTACATGTTATGGTAAAATTGCCTGAGCTAAAAGACTAGGCTAATTAAACCGAATCTGGAGGTCAGAGTAAATAAGTCTGAGATCATATAAAACTACAAACAGGGAGTTCAGTCAGTTGAGCACCCAACTCTTGGCTTCCACTCAGGTCATAACACAACAATTCCAAATCTACAATATTCTAAACATATTTAAATTTGAGTTAGCTTCAAAGGCTAGGTGTTAGGCAATCCAAATATCTTAATTCAATGTTAAGCAATTAAAAAAAAATTCTCAACTGACTAGGACTAATGTTCTTGCTGAGTTCCCCCAGTAGTACCCAGTAAGCGAATGGTTATAAGCTCATTTTTCTTCTGAGCATTTTTTTTTCCTTCTTTACTACATTGTGTTTCTTTTTCCAAAACACTAAGAAAATAACTTTTCAACTAAATGTTCCCTGTCACTGTATAAGTTAAAGGAAATGGAAATTTCACCCAACCCCAATCTCAAAAGAACATGCAAATCACAACTGATGGTATTTACACTGAAAGCAATTTACTTTATTTCACCGGAGTATCGCTGAGAACAGTTGATTTCTATGTGCCTTGATTTCAATCCTAGGTAAAAATCACACTTAGGTGCCCTTAGTTGGGCCTTGCGGAGCAGAGTGTAGAAAGAATCCATTCGCCAAGCCCTGTGCCAAGGCTGTGGCTGCATGTCCCCAGCCCGAGAAAAAGAGATACCTTTTTCTAAGTCATATGAAAGTGCTGAATAAACCAGCGGTACTCTCCACAAAGTGAAAACTAAAGAAATAACCCTTTCTTTAAGCTACATTTCGGATACTTAGGCTTATGAGGCCATGAAAGCGTGAAGACCAAACTGTAGAATGTCCCTTGGAACATCGCTTCTTTTAGCTTTTACCACATTTTCATCATGAATCACACATATTAAGATGTTATGTGAGGGGCACCTGGGCAGCACACTTGGTTGCATCCGACTCCTGGTTTCAGCTCAGGTCATGACTGCAGAGTCGTGGGACTAAGGCCCGTATCAGGCTCTGCACTGGGTGTCAAGTCTGTTTGAGATTCTCTCTCTCCCTCTGTCCCTGCACCCCCACCCCCAATTTCTCTATATATAAAATAAATAAATGATTTTTTTAAAAAAAGTTATCTAAGACTTGACTGCACAATGAAAACTTCCCGACATATTCCCACACCACCATTACTTTCCTAGACTTTTATGGCTTCATTAAGTATATGAAGTGAGAGAATATTTTGAAATATACTAATGTGCTCTTTTTCTTTTGCAGTTCTGATTTTTACCAACCTGAGCCTGAACCCATGTCTGCTTTTAGGAGAGCTGCTATCATAGAATGTGAAGACGAAGAAAGAATTGGTCCAGAGCTTTTTGATTTTCAAAATTGGGTTTTGAAAACTATTTCAAACACAATGGGCTTAAAAACCTGGCTTTAAATTTCTGGAGCCAAACATGTGAGAGAAGAAAAACATTTTCTAAATTAGAAAAAGCTTCCCTTTGAATCTTGGAACACTGAAAAAATAAAATGAAAAAAAAATAGTGAAAGAAAGAAAGGAAGGAAGAGTGAGCCTCCCTTTAAATATAAAATAATAAAATTTGGAAAATAGAGCTTGGAAATATACTATAAGCCACTGAGTAGGATGGATATATGATGCATAAAAACTACTCCTTAGGACAAAGTAAAAATGTCAAACCTTCCTTGGCTGCAGAAGGAGCCTAGAGAGAGGGGAGAGGACAGCTAGGCGAGATGCAAGCTTTGGGACCATCACTCCCTTTTCCAGATTGTCATGTAGAGCTCATCTATTAAACATTATCTGACTACTGAATATTATTTAGGGACACCTAGGTGGCTCAGTCCATTAAGCAACTGCCTTCAGCTCAGGTCACAATCCCAGAGTCCTGGGATAGAGCCCTGCAGCAGGCTCCTTGCTCAGCAGGGAGCCTGCTTCTCCCTCTGCCTCTGCCTGCTGTTCCCCTTTCATGGGCATGCTTGCTCTCTCTCCCTCTCTCTCTCTGTCAAATGAATAAATAAAATCTTTAAAAATTTTTTCTTACTTAAAATATATTTTTTTCTTGCAGCCTATAATTATAAAGCACAAATATATAGGTTCTAATCATCAACTAATTCACTCAACAAATAATTATGGAGATTCATTATGTACCAGTCATTTAGAAATAATGCAGTAAAGAAGGAAGCCACAGACCCTGTGATTCCTCAGAGACTGAACAGTCTACGTTGGGGATGGGCAAGGCAAGGAGAGAGACAAGGAAGTTAAAAGCCAACTCTTACTGTGCTTATAACATGCTACCATGTTTCTATTCATACCTTTACCACATAGAAGGGAGATTCTAGTCCGCCTTTTTCTTGGTGGAAATACAGATTATTAAGGCAGCGTGGTTTACTTGGATGTGCCAGAGAAACTTCCTGAAATTGCCCTTTGCTTTTCTATGAGTCAGAAGCAGCCCACGGAAAATTTGTAGACAGAAACCTCCACAATTCACTGCCAACTGTTGAAAGTGATCTAAACACTCGGTCTTCATATCCGCCACTCTATATACTTTGGGCAACATGGTTGCTAATGTTGAAATCAAATGATGGTAAAACTGGAACCATTTCAACGAAATAAAACAACAAAAGAGAAATCAGGAAACCAGAGTAAAAAAGTCAGCCCAGAAGGTATTATGGCTCTCTTCAAGCATCAGGTCATGTCGGCCAGGGCAACGACGGACGGGCAGCAGACATGCCACTGTTAGTTTTCTTTGAAACAGAAGCCACACAAGGAGAGCTCTTGAAGGTGTGAAGGCATAAAGGTTTTGAAGACATTCTCTGTAATATAAATGGGGATCCCCTTGCCGTCTTCAGTAATACTGAATGATGGGTGGGATCTGCTAAGAAGGAAGCACTCAATATATCTGTGGCCTATAAAACAGGGAGAGGTGTAAGTTATGAAGCCTTGAAAAGGAAAGACCAAAATAAATGACAATGAAGATCAAAGACTGGAAGAGGAGGGAAAGGGGTGAAGAGAAGGAGGAGCTAAAAAAAAAAAAAAGAAAAAGAAAACAGATAAAAGAGTTGGACAGGGGAAGGAATGAACAGATAATTCTTTTTTTTAATTTAAAAAAAAATTTTATTTAATTTTTTAAGTAGGCTTCAAGTCCAACATGGGGCTTGAACTCACGACCCTGAGATCAAGAGTCACATGCTCTACTGACTGAGCCAGGCTGGCATCCCTGAATAGATAATTTTAAAACAACATATTAATAGTACTTTTCAGTGAGTAGTTATATTACAAATTATCTTTCTTATTTTTCTTATATTTTCTTTTCTCTAGTTTCTATGACTTTTACGAATGTTCACAGCCTTTTCTATTTTTTTTAAGATTTTATTTATTTATTTTGAGAGAGAGGACAAGCTGGGTAAGGAGCAGAGGGAGAAGCAGACTCGAGTGGGGTGAGGGGCAGAGAGAGAGGGAAAAGCATACTCTCTGCTGAGCAGGGAACCTACTGTGGGGCTCCATCCCAGGACTGCGGGTTCATGACCTGAGCTGAAGGCAGACTCTTAACCAACTGAGCCACCCAGAGGCTCTGATTCACAGCTTTTTTTCAACTGAATGGCTGTATTTTTTTTTTCTCAATTTTATATGAAAGAGTACACTTAGCCCATTTAGTCTGTAATTTCATCATTCATTGGCTTAGGGTAAGACAGTATGGCAAGAATTTGGGAACTGCTTAACACACAGTTCCTAAGAGACATGTTCAAAGCATGTGGTCACTTACGTTGTATGATCCACCACTGGCCTGTGATTTTCTTCCCCATGATGAATACTGATTCCATTACCAAGTCCCCATCTGAATGTGTTTGAATCTTGAATTAGGTCTTCTGGGATTGGCTGGTACCACTGACACAGGTTGCCTTTTTCAAAGCTGCAAACTTTTGTAGCTTGAAGAGAGTAGAACGAAGACAAATGAGCTAATCACAATAAATGCGTCCACAAAAGGTAATTTCTACCTGTATCAAGCACTTTCTTACTATTTGGTTTTTTTTAATCATTTCTTAAGCATAATTAAAATAATTAGAAAAATGATTTCTATTATCATGAGAAGAGTTTTAAAGAAATCTATGTGTACTATATTCAAATATCTACAGCAGCTATAACATGGAAACACATGCATATACTGAAGAATTTGTTCTGATAAGGAGATGAGATTTTAATTAGGTCCTCAAATAGCAAAATCGGAATTCCAAGTCTCTTCTAAACATTGCTTACCAAGTTCTGGTAAGTCTGTTCTTCTGCCATAGTATTATTACAAAGCTGAACTTCAGCTCAGCCTTTGAAGGGGTTAGTCTAAATTCCAAACTCCTTAAATTCAAAGCAATAATATTATCCTTGAAAGTTTTCAATGTCCTTGTAATGACTGTAACTTGATATCACATGAAATTACAAGTCCATGGGGCGCCTGGGTGGCTCAGTGGGTTAAAGCCTCTGCCTTCAGCTCCGGTCGTGATCCCAGGGTCCTAGGATTGAGCCCCGCATCAGGCTCTCTGCTCAGCAGGGAGCCTGCTTCCCTTCTTCTCTCTTTGCCTCCCTCTCTGCCTACTTGTGATCTCTGTCTGTCAAATAAATAAATAAAATCTTAAAAAAAAAAAAAAGAAATTACAAGTCCAGTGATTTGTGAAATACATAGGCTATGTGTGAACTGTTCTTTCTTCCTCTCTGAAGATGTCCGTGTGTCTGTCTTAAATTCTCCACTGTTCCTATGTGTGCTGTAGAAGACTCCAGATTTTAAATAGTATAAGCAATGTTGGCAAACCATCACCATCTTTTAGGAATGTGAGTTCATGATTTAAGGTAAAGTTTGAGAAGGAAACACTCCATCAAAAAAAAAAAAAAGTGATTTTTAATCCTGACACTCAGGCATGTCATTTAATCTCTGACATTAATAGTGATCATATAATTATATTAATCTTGTGAAGAGATTTAAAATTGTTTTTTCTTTTTTTTTTCTACTTGTTTCAGAGGTAGAGTTCAGTGATTCATCAGCTGCATATAACATCCAGTGCTCATTCCACCACCTGCCCTCCTTAATGCCCAGCACCCAGTTATCCCATATCCCCACCCACCAGACATTTAAAATTCAATAGGATTCTGTTCTTTATATCATTAAAAAAGAAACTAGTCATTGATTTTTTTTTAAATTATAGGGCATAAAGTTTTAGTCAAGCAAGACGAATGAGCTCGAAGATCTGCTGTACAACATTGTACCCACAGTCAACAATAATACATCATGCACTTAAAAATTTGTTAAGAGGGCAGCTCTCGTGTTGTGTTCCTTATAAAATAAAAAACATTAAAAATGTAAGACCGTAGGTAACAGACAGATTTATTATATAACAGCTCTTCTTACAAAAAGATGGAGGAAGAAAGACCACATAATTTGAGAGTAATAAATGCAGTTCATGTGTATTCAAAGTAAATTAATAACCCCAGGATTTTAAAATAATAATTTTACAGGAGACATTCATTCAGGACATTTAAAGAACTTTATCAAAACTGCCTACCCAATCATCAATGACATCACTAAAATTGCAAAGGTGAACAAAGAAGTCAGTATTCACTAAAGATATTCATTAGGCGGAATTAACTCAATTCTGTGTAAACTTTCAGAAACACAACTTCGGTGTGATCAAAACAGGATATGGTCTTCCCACGAGGAAGTCTGGATACCACAACACTTTCCGTTATATTATCTCCCATCTGCAATGCACCGTACATATCCCTAGCCAACTTGAGTTAATGACTATGTTGTCTCATTCACAGAGTGAGTTAGCTTTGATTTTATGAGTTTTGGGGTCTAGCTAATTTGTTTAATTTATTGTGTATCTATACATTAAGAAGCATTTCTTTTTCTATGTTAAATTAATATGAACCTTATTTGGCTTTTCAAGTTTTAGATTTTCTGCATAATGCTGACAGAAGATAGAAGAGAGTTCCACTACACTCTGTATTATCTGCATGGTTTGAACCCTTCATATCATTAGGACACTTGAGAAATATTACAGTATAGGGAATTCATACACCATCCAATAAATAGTAGGGAAGGGGAAAAAAAGCAAAAGTGTTCACTCCTTCTGAGCTTGTGCTTTGCCCCTGCAGGCACACAGATCAATTTTTTTTTTTTTCCTCTAAGACTGTATCTCTGGCTGAGTAGTTCACTTCTAAATTAAAAATCTGCCCTAAAAGCCAGAGATTGGCAGGTGCCAATAAGTAAAAACCATCTTTCAACAGGACACAGGTGCTGAAGGGCCCATCTGTATTAGAACTGGTTCTTATGAATTCTACATATTTAACATAGTATTCATTTTCTATTTTGGCAATGGCAAAATTTGAACAAATTCATCTATTTTGAGAGTATTATAATACTTCCATTTTAAGGGTGCCTGGGTGGCTCAGCGGGTTAAGGCCTCTGCCTTCAACTCAGGTCATGGTCTCAGGGTCCTGGGATCGAGCCCCACATCAGGCTCTCTGCGTGGCGGGGAGCCTACTTCCTCCTCTCTCTCTGCCTGCCTCTCTGCCTACTTATATCTCTGTCTGTCAAATAAATAAATAAAATATTTTTAAAAAATACTTCCATTTTAAACATTCCTATTTCGTGAATGTGAGGAATAGAAGAGAGACAAATGGTGGAGGTGGGGAGTGGATAAAAAAGAGCTAGTCAATCACAGTCCCAGAGTCAAGTAAAGTCCATGAAACAAGTGTTTTGAATCTAAAACTTCAATTTAGAAACACTTACCTCTTGCTGAGCATCACAGAAGAATGCAATGCTGACTCTTCTACTATAATTTTCTATGCAAGCAATCTTTACGTTTAAGAACCTATTCTAAGCCAAGTCGAAAATTTCTAACTAGGACATGAGGCCATGCTACTTAAAGATCATATTAGTATTGTCTTATCCGTCTTATGCTATGTTTTAATACAAAACAGGAATTCACCTACCACAGAATGATTCATCTGACTGGTCAGGACAGTCATTTCTAAAGTCACATTTCTGGATTTTTTCAACACAGTGACCACCGGACCTGCAAACAAATTGATCGTCTGTACAGTTGTGTGGAGGCAGCGTTACTGGAGCTGACACTTCTGGTGGAGTTGGGAGGTCCCCTGGCAAAGTACCTTGGTAAGGGATAACATATAGGCATAATTCAGTAGATTCTCCATTGAAGATTTGACACAATAAGCTTTTCTAAATATGTTTCGCATTCAATATTATAAAGAACATTTGGTAGTCTTTGGTAATATGCTGAATTTCATGTAAACAGAGAAGTTGGGAGTTCTCGGTCTTAGCAACAACAACTAGCTGGATATAAATAGATGAAGGTACAAGAGAGAAATTACTGAAAAACTGTTCAAAACTCACTGAATAAATGGGAGGCTCAAGGACAGGGCTGGGATCCCTGGGAATCAAGGGAGTCCCAGATGCTGGCATTAGGAACCAGCGTTAAGGTCTGGTTAAACCTTCTAGTCCACCAGGTAAATAAACATGGCTCTTCCACTGCAACAATTAATCCAGCAGCTCCTCATCCCTGTTTCACCCGCTCTTACATATTCAAAGTGGCAAGAGGGAGATTCATATGCAAGTATTTATATAATTAAGATAATAATTTCTGAAATTGCAGAGCTGAGAAGAAATGTATAGAAGCTAAGTTATACTGTAAGTTAGTCAATCAACATTTATTAATAACACCCCGTATCACAGACATGGTAGGTGCAACAGACTGAAAGCCAAAGGTTTTCATTGCTGTCAAATAATTTACTCAGTAGTGGATAATGCACTCAGGTCAATCTTTCATTATGGTTCCATAGGATACATGTATGAGAAAGAGTATAACACCGTGGAAGCAAGAAGGACACCTACCCTTTCACTCCTGCATTCACAGCACAATTCACAGACCGCTGTACCTGGTGGGCGCACCATCATCACTTAGAAATGAGTGAATAGACAGACAGATGGAAGGATGTATGGATGGATGGATGGATGACAGAGGGAATGAACAGATGGACAATTGGAAGACTGTACAGTGTATAGAAAACACACGAAAAGCATACATTAGTTGGAAGGTAGGGAAGACTTCCTGGAAAAATAATGTCTTTGGTTTTTAGCTTTATTTTTTTTAAAGATTTTATTTACTTACATGAGAGAGAGACAGAGACAGAGAGCAAGAGCATAGTGCACAAGCAGGGGGAGGGGCAGAAGGAGAGGGAGAGGGAGAAGCAGACTCCCCAATGAACACAAGAGCCCCACACAGGGCTTGAACCCAGGACCCTGACTGAGATCATGATGTGAGCCAAAGTTGGACGCTTAACCAACTGAGCCACCCAGACACAAGTTTTTAGCTTTAAAAGATGAGGTGCTGTAGGCGAAATGAAAATGGGTATAAGCTCCTTTTGGACAATGAGCAAAGATTTGTGTGAAGGCAGAAAAATATACTGGCCCATCGTTTTTCAAATGCTGTGAGACTTCAGCATGGGGAACATCTTGTGATAGAGTAAGAATGCATGTGATAAAGTCACTAGCTGTGGAACTAGTTGGGAGACAATTAGCACATCATAAAGAGCTAAGTGGGACCAATTTAGAGTTTGAAATAAATATAAAAAGCGGTGGAGAAATGCCAAAGTATACAATCTCCACTTTAAGAGATACTTTTCTGGCATCAGTGTGAAGAATGATTTACGGGTGGTTCTGACAGGAACAAGAACAGCTAAGCTTTTACTTTAATTCCAGGCAACTAATAAACCAAAGCAGAGAGAGTACGGAGGAAAAAGCAGAGACCTGAGCAATGTCAAACACCCAGTACCTAGAGGACTGGGGATTTGGGTGGTATGGGGAATTTGAGGAAAGTCCAAAAAATACTACATATTCAGCTTCTCAGCTCAAGTTTTGAAATAATTAAGAACTAATAAGACAAAAGCATATAAGACAAATCAAAATATCAACATTTTATGGATGAAGTTAATAATAATCTATTATCTATAGACAAGTGGTCTTTTAAAGCATAAAACTCAGAAAGAAACAGCCTAAGTTATAATCTGTACTGGAAACTTCCAGCTCTCCTTGTACAGAAGGAAGCCTACCGTTGTGAACTACCGCAAGAAGTTAAGCAGATCTCATTCTCCCTTCAGCTAACTAGCTCGAAAAAGAAAAGAAACTAAGGCAACATGTATGCATGCTCTGGCCCTCCTTGCAAACTCGGCAATCCGCTCTGACTTTTCCACGCAGCTGATATTAGGGTTCACTCTTAGGGTTTTACTGCTATGGGTTTTACCAAACGTGCAATGATGCTTCCACCATTAGTGTCACACAGAGGAGTTTCACTGCACTCAATTCCTTCAATGTCTGAGTCCCTGGCAACCATGGATCCTCTTACTGTCTCCATAGGGTTCCCTTTCACAGAGTGTCATACAGCCAGCATCGTATGTTACCTTTTCAGATAGGCTTCCTCCTCTGAATAATGGCATTCAAGTTTATTCCAGGTCATTTCAATCACCTGACACTTCATTTCTTTCCAGCACTGAACAGTATTCACTGCTTTAGGGCATTCAATTAAATGAACACTCAGTTAAATACTTATTGTATGAAGAGTCTGTATCTCTTGTCAAGCAGGACAGGACCTTAATATACCTTCCTTATTAGAAAGTATTAACGTGCACTGCAATACCCATCGCTGTCCATTTCTTTTTGAATCTTTCTTTGTGAACACATGCCAGTGTTATTTCCAGGACAAATCATCTGAAATGAAATTGCAGTTATAGGGTATGTGATCAGTCGTTTTCAAAAGTGATTTTACACATTTCCACTCAGAAATGTGTGCATTTCTCATATTCTCCGAATCCAGCTAACACGTGGCATTATCCAGTGTAAGAAAGATCTACCAGTGTAATGGGTCTGAAATAATAATTCCTTCATATTTTAACTTGTATTTTCCTAATTACTGAGAATTTTTTTTTTAATTTTAGGGGCTACTCAAGTACCTTGCCCTCACTTTTGACTAACTGTTCACATCCCCTGCTCTTTTTTTCTATTGCATTCTTTGTTGTTTTTTCTTATTAATTTATAGTTTTATTTCCCATATACTCTATACTAATCCTCTGTCATTTACTTGGGTGAAAAATACATTCTACTAGTCTATGATAGGTCTTTTCATTTTGTATGGTTTCTTTCAAAATAAAAATTTCTAATTTAATGCCTTCCAATTTATCAGTTATTTCCTTTATGGTACGTAGTTTGAAGCTTCACTGGAAAAAAAATTCTTTCCTCCTTTTTTTATCATCAATATTTTTTCTGTGATTTTCACAAAATTTTGATAGTTTTACTCTTCATATTTAGGTCTTTACTCCATCTGGACTTTATTGTTATCTGCTGTATACAATATGAACTTAATTACATTTTCCTTATGAGTGTCCAATTTTGGATCTACTAATCTATTGAGCAACTCAAAATTTTCTCACTTATTCTATATTTGATCATGAAATGTATTACTCATATATAAGAATGGATAGAAAACATATACCTGGTTTAAATAGTAATAAAAAAGAACAGCCATAAATCTACCATCCAGCTTATAAAATTAAAATTCACAGCTTTTGAATCCTCCACTGTTTCCCTGCTGATCCCATGCCGCCATCCCTCCAGGTCTGCGGTATGCTGAATCTTGTGTTTTACATTCCTGTTTTCATTGGCTCTTTTCTGAAAGATTTATTTATTTTTAGAGATAGAGAGCTCATATAGGGGGAGGGCGCAGTGTGGGAAGCAGAGATAGAGAAGACAAGCCGACTACACCCTGAGCAGGGAGCCCAACATGGGGCTCAAACTCACAACCCTGAGATCATGACCTGAGCCAAAATCAACAGCTGGACGCTTAGCTGACAGAGCAACCCAGGCACCCCATTTTCATTTGCTTTTATCATTTTCTGCATTTGCATATATGCCAGATAATATACAGTGCCCATTAGCTCATCATGTGATTAAATGAGCTGATGTCGCAAACATCTTAGAACAGTGACTATACAGCTGGAATAGCACATAGGTCCTTTTTGAATAAATAAACCATTTAAATTTGAACTTGGATGAATGGACTCATTCTCTATATGAATTTCGGCAACTTGATTTATTTCCTGAGCAATGTGCATTCACCCATCCATGTTAATAATGTTCTTGCAGTTCACATATTTTGACTGCTGTATAAGATTTCACTATGTGATCAAATATATCATTTAGCCATTCTATCATCAGTGGGTTTTTTTTTTTTCCTTAAGCTGATTTTGTTTGAGGTTTTATTTCATACATTTCTCCTGATGTTTCTAAGAGTGGAATTGCTTAGTCGGAGAGAATAGAGAACTGTATGTCAACTTTACTAGAAAAAGCTGAACTGTTTTCCAAAGTCACTGCATCAATTTCCATACCTCCCACCAGTATATAAATATTCTGATTGTGTGGAGCACACATTATCCATTGGTATATGCAGATTTACGCATGTGTCTACCACTTCCTCTGCTGTCTATTCCCGTGTGCATCTCAGCCCTTGTTGAGCTCATTTCATCTCTGTCTGATGCTCACATTTACATAGTTCATCTGGTAAGAGTCTGGTGAAGTAACGTCTTCTTTTGTGTATTTGCAGATATTATCCTCTGAAAGCCTTTTTACACCCTCATTCCTGGAAGGTTTTTTTTGCTCGAGGCTAATAGTTATTATTTCTCAGGACTTTTAAATTCAATTCAACTCTCTTCTGACTCTCATGCTTGTTGTTATAAAGTCTGTCTTGAGTCTAATTGTGGTCTTTTTGCAACTGTATTTTAATCTCCGGCTATTTTTAACATAATCCTCTCTTTTCTTTGTTGTTTTTCTAATTCATTTCCAGGAGTCAAGACCTGGACATATTCTTACTATAGTATTTTGCACAAGGTTCACGACACTTCTAAATCTGTGCCTTATATTAATTTTAAGCCAGTACAGTCTTTGAAAATGACTTCTCCATTTTCTTCATTCTCTTTCTGGAACTCCAACAGCTTTTATAATCAATCCTTCAAGTAAGTCTACCCCTCCATTTCCCCCCTCTATCTCTATATATTGCACTCTGAAATTCTCTCATACCTATTTTCCCACTGGCAAATCAAAACATCGACTTTTATTTTTGAGCTATTTAATTCATGCACTGAGATTTTTATTTCATTTATTTCTCATTTCAAGAAAGCCAACAGGATTTTTTTTTTTTTTTTTAATGTTCGGTCTCCCCCCCCGCCCAGCCCCCAAACACTTTTTTAAAACAACGTCATGTGGGGCGCCTGGGTGGCTCAGTGGGTTAAAGCCTCTGCCTTCAGCTCGGGTCATGGTCCCAGGGTCCTGGGATCGAGCCCCGCATCAGGCTCTCTGCTCAGCGGGGAGCCTGCTTCCTCCTCTCTCTCTCTCTGCCTGCTTCTCTGCCTGCTTGTGATCTCTGTCTATCAAATAAATAAATAAAAAATCTAAAAAAAAATAATAAACCAATGTCATGCTATTTTCTTAGGGATTGGAATCCTTTAGTATTTTTAATTATTTAATAGTTTTCTATTTTTACATAACAAACTTCCACAGACTTTAGAAGTTAAGACTAATAATCAGTTATTGTCTGACACAGTTTCTGGGAATGCAAGGTGCAGAAGAGGCTTAGCTTAGTAGTTCTGACATAGAGTCTCTTAAGATTGCTATCAAGATGTCAGCCAAGAAAACAATCATCTGAGGGCTGGACTGGGGCTAGAAAATCTGCTTCCAAGGGGGCTCACTCACATTCCTGAGAAGTTAGTGCTTCTATTGGAAGGATGCCTCAAGCTCCCAGGCTTTCCCCACAGGGCTGCTTGAGTATCCTTTTCACATGGTGTCTGGCTTCCCCTCAGACTGAGTGATCCAAGAGAAGACAGGAGAAGCCTCGCTTTGGAAACTACTCATAGTCATTGCCGTGTGGGTCAATGGTTACACAGGTCAGTGTGAGAGGAAATTGGTACACAGAGCATGAATAACAAGAGTGGGGAATCACTGAGAGCTTTTTGACTATGGTTACCATAATTTGCTATGTTTACTTTTCTTTGTCACTTAGTTTGTCCAAGAGTTCTTCTAGATCAACCTTGAGTCATTTCTTTTGGAACCCTACTGGTAGCCCCAGTCCAGGGATGGAATGTTCCTTTTGGCCCTATTTTACCTTTTCTGCCCTCTCATCTAGCCATATTTTCTTATGTCCTAACTCTGAAGTCACATTATGCCTCCTGTTCTATTTTCCCATACTCTGTTCCTCTCATCTGGGGATTTCTCTTTTTTAAGCTTGACTTAACATTTAAATGCATATTATATTTGACTTTTCTAGATATATGTCATGTTACATTGTTCAGATCACCTGGTCTTTCATATTATTAAAACCAGTAGTCATAACTGCATCCTTAGGCCTGATTTCAAGTTAAATGAAGAAACAGTTTCCCTTAAGAAGAAATCATGAACATGAATAGGTATCTTAGAAAAAGAAGGTTGATGAACCAATGCTCTGGAAAAATAGAGACAAATCATTTTTGTATATCAGAAGTGAGCCAGCAATGACAGATAAAAGGACCAGTACTCTGAAACAGAAACTTTAAGATCCTGAAATACTTTGTCCTTATTATTCTGTTATTCTACCAGAATGAGTTCATCTTAAAAACCAAGTAAGTCCAATATGTTTCTATTTGATAGCAACAGAAGAGTAAATAGAGAAAAGTGTCTCTTATTCCAGATCCAAACTGGAAAAGGCGGTGTTTGTAGCTGTCTACAAAGATGAAGTTGCAGCTGATTCCCTGACAGCTGGTATGTAGGAGTAAAACAAAGGCCTGAAACATGGTTAGACCAAGACACAATTTGGAAACTGAAGCATGCAAAAGACTGCAAGTTTCCTGACACATTCTCTGGCTTGGGCAGATGGTCCAGACTTTCATTCCAAGAGCATGAAAGTCAACTTGCTCTACACTGCAGTGACTTCAAACAGTATTTCCTAAAGTATCATCATACTCTCAACTCAGGTGATACTAGAAATTACTTTAGGCAGTTTTGAACAATTTTAATAGTAGAATATATCTAGAACCATATGGCCATCATAGCCAGTTTGGGCTGCTATCCATAGACTAGGTGGCTTAAACAACAAATTCCTAAGAGTTCTGGAAGCTGAATGTCCAAGATCATGGTGCAGCATGGTTGGGTTCTTGGTGAGGGCTCTCCTCTTGCTTATTATCTCTTGGGCCTTTCCTTGGTGCATTCATGCAGAGAGAGAGCTCTATGTCTCTTCCTCTTCTCATAAGAGCACTAATCCTATCATGAGGGCAGCAGCACCTTCCTGACCTACTCTAGCCCCAATTACTTCTAAAAGGCCCCACCTCTAAATAGCATCACATTGGGTGTGAGGGCTTCAACATATGACTATTGTGAGGACATAAACATTCAGTCCATTGAAAAGGTTATGACAATTATTTTTCACCTATTTTTAACCTTAAAAGGTTAGTGCTGGTAGTAATGATAAATGAAAGTAATGATGAAGTCAAACAAACAAACAGAAACAACACAAATATCTTTGCATGTTGAACAAAATTGCAAAGGTGAAATGTAGATGACTGAAATTTACACTCATTAAGAAGCAAAGATTAGTCTGGCTAATCTGATCTTCTCCCACATCCCTAAGCCACATGGAAACCAACTCACTCACCCACCTGTCATCCTAAGTAGATGACTCAATGTTCTAACTTCTTGCTCCAGAGGTACTCAATGTTCTAACTTCTTGCTCTGTGAATTCTTGTAGCAAATATACTTCATGTTACCCCAATATAATCTTTCTGATGAAAGAAAACTCACTTTATACTAGACTTCACTCCCTATAGCCATTCCTGCATTGGTAATTAAGAAAATAAAACCAGTATTTTATTTTCTTTTTATTTTTAAAGTCATCTGTTTATGTATTTTTCAAAAATAGTGTACTGGACATTTATTTTTCTCTTTGATCATTTTATAAAACAAGTATTTTAACACCTCTAGTCATTGATAAATTATTACCAGTTTCAACATACCTTAACTGTGTGAACTGTTTGACTGATGATATGTCTAGTTCTTCTTTATTTATCGCCAGTAATAATGTCTACATTTTTCCTGGGACTTCCGATGTTAAGAGAGATATTTAATTTAAAAATCTAAAAGTATACTTGAAGATTAGATACAATTGATCTTCAGACAATTGAAAAATCTGAAATATCTCCAGAGGAAAAATATATATTTTTCCTATGAGACTGAATACAATAACATAGCTTTACCCACATGGTAAAACAACTACATACAGCATAAATGTACTGAATGTCTGTATTGGGTCTCCTTTGCAGAAGAGCAGCTTTTACTAAAACTTGGCTATTCTTTGGATATGATTTGTAACAACTATGTGATACAGCTATTCGCCACATATTATGCAATCCCTTCTTTCTCTGTCTCCAGTAACAACTCAGCTCTTTTTGAAACATTTTTGCTTTAACTCATGCATTCAATGAAATTTTCTAGGTGGCACCAAGTATTTTCCATCTTTACAAACACTATCACATATGAAAGTGACTACAAGTAGACTAAAGTAGCAGTTGAACAATTTTCAAGCTAAAATCAAAGTACTTCAACACCCTTCTCCATTTTTGGTATTTAGCACTTCTCTGAAAAGATGACAAAATAGGGGCACCTGGGTGGCTCAGTGGGTTAAAGCCTCTGCCTTCGGCTCAGGTCATGATCCCAGGGTCCTGGGATCAAGCCCCACATTGAGCTCTCTGCTCAATAGGGAGCCTGCTTCCCCCTCCCTCTCTGCCTGCCTCTCTGCCTACTTGTGATCTCTGTCAAATAAATAAATAAAATCTTAAAAAAAAAAAAAAGATGACAAAATAAAGGTTTGACTTTACAATAGGTTAAGGTTACTTATTTGTCCAATTTTATTTTCTAGAAACAATAAAAATACTAAGTTGAATGGACCACAGGCTTTGGCCAATTTTTTTCATATATATTTGCTACTATTTTTACATATTTCTAATATATTCCCACTTACTGCTAATATTCTTATATGCTTCCTATATTTTGCAAGACTACATCAAACATGCTAAAACCAGAATATTTAAGACTGCCATCATGAGTTTCAAATTTCTTCATTTTTGCCCTGAAGTCTTTTATTAAACTGTAAATATTTCCAATAATTTGCTTTTTCAGAGTCCATATTTCCTTTAGAAAAACAGGGAAGACCTTAAAATGAAGTACTTTAATGGAATGGATTATTCTCAGGCAAATATAACAGACACACCAAATGACTTAAAATTATAAAGTAAAAAGTTGCAGGTGAGGTCTTAAAAATGAAGACAAAAGTACCCAAACTTTTCCCCTTGCCTTTTCATTTATGCTGAAACAAACATTCCTCTTTGCAGAAAGAAGGGTGACTTGAACAAGCATTTACACATAAAGCTGGTGAGACATTGAGGTTAATGAGGAGGGTTGCCAAAAATACACAGCTCAGTCAGTTTAACAATGACAACAACAAAACCATTGGAGGAGGACATCATAAAAATTATGCTGAAGCATCCTATAAACAGTTACCACACCTTCTCAACTATAAGCCATCATCAGCTGCAAGATATGCCACAGACTTCGTAACAACTTCCCTGAAAAAAAATAAAACACTAATACCTTGGGATACCTGATATTCATTCTAGTAATTGATATACCTAGCAAGTAACAATTCTGATATTGCTGAATTCTGAGTTTTTAAAATAGGATGAAAAGCACTTAGGCGATTTTTTTTTTTCAGTTTGTACACAGTATGCTGTGATGTCATGTAGTTTTGACTTTAGTTTTACAAACAACCCAGCTATCTCACAAATAATCCTTGAGGCAAGATACAAACTGTCATATGTGGTCTGCTGAAGGGAACACCCTTCTTGCTTTTCTCATATAGTTTGGAGAAAGAGTCATGAAAAACAGATACTTTCTATGGGATACTTATTTTTAAATCTGAATATTGTCTGGCAACAATTCTTACTTAATCATCTACTCTGATGATCTGATTCAAAGTGAGTAGATTTGACTTTGCCACCATCCTCCATGACTCTCTACTCTGGGAATGAGCAACATCATTATACACTGACACAAAAATAATCATAGGATTCTATTGCATGGTTAAGTTTGTCTACTTTCCCTAGAAATGCAATTAATCTTGCCTAAAATGTCTTTTCTCTAGTATCCTCCTGGATTAGTTTTAAAATCTATATTCATCAAGATATGGAAACAAAGAAGGTACAATCCATAACAGAGAATGCATTTGAAAATTAAGTTACAAACAACTGGAAGTGAGAACATGAGAAAGAGTTAACCTAGGAAAGCAAATAATGATGTTGTAGGAAAAAGTGAAAGGAAAGTAAGCTCATGGCATATATACTATTGGGGGGAAATTAATGAAAGTTTGCAGTTAAAAGGTTACTAGTCAACACTGTTTTGAACTACGGTAACAATGGGGGAAAAACACAGAAGAAATTTGAGAATTATTTTGGAGTTGGTGTCAGCAAGTTTTGCAAGCAGGCAATCTTAAGGGGAAAGTCAAAGAATACTGTGGAATTTCAGCCTGGGTTGCTGGAGAATAGTGACATCATAAAAAGGTATAAGGAATGAGGGAAAAAGAGGCTGATTTTAAGGAAATAGGTAAAAACGGAATAAAGGACTCCTTATGGTCATTTAGCACAAGATAAAAGATATCAGTTATGTGCCAACCCACACTTTGGGGATTAGGTCAATATTTTGCATCTGTGTGTATGTATTTTTAAGTTTTGTTTTATTAGCCAAGGAAGAAAAACACTGTAGATAATCAGTTCATATTGGGAAACAAATCAACATTGCAAGAGAATCTACACGTGCTGATCCCGTCTCAGCTAACAGAAGAAAAAAAAAAACAAAAAACTTATCATCATCAAGGGCAATATTTTTATTGAAAGCTGAAATTTTATTTTTACGTTCATCTTATGGAAAGATGACATCAAATTCCTTTAAGAAACCTATCGTTTCAACAGGCTCTGTGGTTTTAATTCAGTGTTTGTTTTGTTACAAAGCCAACATTAAAAGCCTATTTTTCATCCAAAACTTGAACCAGAAAATCAGGACTAATGGTCTGTAACTGATACTTCACATCCCTGCCTCTGGGTCTGGCCACTTCATTTTCTCTCTCTCCTTGGGAACCATCAGCCACAGAGTGTAAGTAGCAAGATAACCGGAGTAGCAATAGTATCGGCAGTAACTTGTGTTCCCTTCTGTATTATTTTATGGTCTCTGCTGCCACTGGGGTCACAGTGATGCTCCCTAAGCTCAGACTCAGGGGCGATTTGGGAAGAGCCCTGGCCACTGAAATCACAGGTTCTTAGATGAAACTCTCGTTCTTTCCCTCAACTATATATTTTCATCCTTGCCCTTTAGGCTCTTTACATTTAATTTTTCACATCTCTAAAGTAGAATATATATTCCCTTCCTTGTGAGGTTAGTGTTTTTGATGAGCTGTATGATAGTGGTTAACGCTGTTCTCCTAAGAAGCAGACATAATTTGTCACTTTTTAGCTAGGTAGCCTTGGGCAGGTTATCCCCTTCTCAGTGTGCTCCATAAAACTGGGATAACAAAGATATCAACCTATCCAACATTTAAGATCTCTTCACTGACAACGGACTAGACATTATTCTAGACTCTTAAAAGGTTAGAGGATTGGGGGCACTTGGGTCGCTCAGTTTTTCAAGTAACCAAGTCTTGATTCAGGCTCAGGTCATGATTTTAGGGTTGTAAGATCGAGCCCCATGCGGGGATCCATGCTGGATGTGGAACCTGCTTATGATTCTCTCTCTCCCTCTCCCTCTGCCCCCTCCACTCCCCCTGCCCACCCATTCGCGGTGCATGTGTCACTCTCTCTCTAAAAAAATAAAACATCAAAATCAAAAAAGTTAGAGTAGTATGTAAGATGGTACATATGAGTGGTAAATGCTATTAATATACCGATTCATCACCTCTCTCTCTCATAAGGACTTTCTGTATTCCTATCCTTGCCACATCAGTTGAGAAGGTTTCTCTGCCCCCTTGTTAGTCTTGACCACATGACCTGTTCTGACCAGTGGATGTGAGCATTGTGCACAGCATGTCCCAACAGAAGCTTTAAGTGTGTTTTCTTCTTCCTGCCCTCTACTTCACAACAAAATATGTCAGATAAGGCCTCCGTCCTCTAGCTTTGGTCCCAGATAAACAGGACAGAAGAAACAGAAATACACAACCTGAAGCTCTATAGAATTAAGAAGAGCTCTGAACAAAAAACACATACTTCTGCCATTATTGTTCTCTGCCCACCCACATGCTTGAGAGCAAGAAATAAATGCCTGTGGTTATAAGCCACGGAGGCTCGGCTTTCAACAAAATCTGTGCTATGAGTGTGTCTTATAAATTATAAAAATTATAAATCATAAATTTATAATTTATACATAATTTATAATAAAAATTTATAAATCATTAAAAATTATAAATAATAAAAATATAATCTATATATAAATATACATTATATATATAACAGGTCTGTTATATATATAATGTATATTTTTATATATAAAATTTATAAGTTATAAAAATATTATAGCAATAATAATAAACTAAAATATATGTCAAAACTATATAAAGCACTTCAAAAGATATAGGCATTTCTCCACCTTTCTACCCATTTATCCAACAAAGGTTAATACTAAGTAATATTATGTGCCAGATGCTGTTTAAGTTCTGGACATAAGACAGTGATCAATTAAAAATCACTGCTGTCAGGCAGCTAACAGTATTGTTGGGGAAAACAGAAACAGAACCATAAGGGTGATAGGCGTTACAGAGAAAAATAACGTGAGAAGAAGAAAAAAAATGTCAATGAAGAGACTCTGTGTGTGTGTGTGTGTGTGTGTGTGTGTGTGATGTTCAGAGAAATCCTTACTAATGAAGAAACTTCGGAGCAGATCAGAAAGAAGTACTGAAGGGAGTGGAGTATTTATCTCATCTCAGGACGAGGGATAGGAAGGTTTAGAATCCCCGAGGCGTAAGTGGGCTGGAGGATTTAAAGATTATCGTAAAGGCCTTGTAGATAAGAGAAGTCAAGCAGAAGCCCAGGGGTGGTGGGTGAAGTCCCCAGGTACGAGGGCACCAGGCATGCCTGCCTTGGAACCTACTATAGAAGTTGGCTTTTGCTCTCCATGAAAGAGGATATCATAGGAAGACTTTAATGACAGGAGGACACGATCTTATCTAAGTTTGAAAAAGACCATTCGCCTGCTGTTTGGAGAACAGATTATATTCCCAAGGGTAGAAGCAGAGATCGTTTAAAAGGCAACGATGATAATCCATGCAGACACAGTGGTGGCTTGGACCTTGGACAGAAGCAGTCGGCTCTGGATATATCTGAAGCTGGATATATCTGGATATATCTGAAGCTACTGGAGATGCAGATTTGTTCATGAAAAATACACAAATAGAAATAAACTGTCTTTTACTGAGACAGGGAGGCATGGAAGAATGGCAAGATGGAGGGGACCATCAGTAGGCAAGAATTCACTTGCAGCCATTAAGAGATAAGGGTAAACTTGTTGAATTCTAATTTCCTTCTTGCTGGCCTTATCCAGAGAGGATCTGGCTTTCTGCAGAGTTCTGTGGAAACCATGACACAGAGCAGTTAAGGGAATTAATCCTGCCAGGATGATGAGGTAGAGACTCAGAGCTGAGTCCCACAGTACAATGAAAAGAACTGGAGTCCAGCCCTGATTGTGTCCAGGAAGAGACTGGTGCTCTTCTAACCAGTAACACTACAGTGATGGAGCAGGACTGAAGGTTAAGTCTTCAGAACTTGAGAGTGCTTTCTACATGGATTATTGCAATTGCTTTTTAAATTACTGTGCCTCTGATCTCTTCAGAAAGGAAGCTGTGCTCCCCCTTGCTGGGCAATTTAAGAGCCTCTAGCCTCTGAGCCAAGAGCTTGATAACTAGTCCTATTAGATTGCTACTATTTTTTTTTTTTTTTTTGCACTGTCTGGGCGGAGCTCTGCCTGGGGTGTTTGTTTTAGCTTTATTTTAGTTTACTGTAGGCTTGTTTTAGGTTATTTCCCTTCATTATCTTTGAGATGTCTACCAGACATCTAAGTTGAGATGTTCAGTAGGTAGTTAGTACATAAATCTGGATCTCAGGGTAAAGGCTGAGGATGGAAATAGAAATCTGGGAAACATATATTTGTGTTGTTGGCTTTTTTTCATAAAAGAAATGTGTGACACAGAGAAGAAATGGTTGACAGCAATCCTTAGGAATATTTAGTGTTGCCTGACAGGAAACCATCTCTGAAGGTAATGGAGAGATGTATACATTCTCTAAAACAATGTAATTATAAGGTGACCAATTCGGTTAATACAACCCCTCAAGTATAACGGAATTATGGTTTAACTTCAGACATGATTTCCTAATATTTTCCACATGATGAGACAGAAGCATAACTGATTTAAATCTCTCTACCATGTTTGCAAAGATATTAAGACTAATTACTAGCAAAGATTCACAGTAACCTTTTCCAGAGTTAATACACTAACAGAACAGAAGTAGGGGTATTTTTACAATATTGTGGAAATGAAAAATTGATTTCCTCCACAGCCTTTTTTCCCCAAGTAAATAGGTTTGAGAATACTCATATGTTAAAATATTCTTCCTTACCAGGGTAGAGGGTACAGTCCATGAATGACAAATCATCGACAGCAATGTCTCCAGTGAAGCCATCTCCTACTGAAGCCTCCACCAAAACCTAAGAAAAATACAAGAAATCTGTTGATACTGAGAAGGATGTTAACTTATGGAAACTCACAGTAGGAAAAAAGAAAATCAGAATTTACTTAAAGAGAAATTCCTTCCAAGCCATTGAAAAAAATACTTTCTGATAGTGTTTCTAAACAGGTATCTTATCCCTACCTAGATAATTCCAGTAAGGAAGCTCCATTCCTTTGTGGCCGCATTAGAACCATGAAGCCCCTTGTGCTTCTAGTGATTTTCCAAAAATTATAATAGATCAGATTTATATCTACTTCCCTATAACTTTCAACCTTTAGTTTAAGACTCACCCCACATTTTTTTTTCAATCCTTTGAGTATTTGAGGACAAATTGTCTCCTTTTCCCACCTTTGCCCAAAGAGTTCATCTGTTTCCAAGGTCAAACCTCCTCATTGTTCAAGAAATCCAATTTGTGGCCAGAGGGACTTGCCAGCATGTACATTTTTAAGAGCTTTAGAATTTTCTCGCACTGACCTAATTCTGTAACACTTTATGAAACTGGCTAATCGTTATTAGATCTCCTTCAGAACCGCATTAATCACAGCAAACTCCGATGACATCTGTGCTGTTCCAGGAGCACCAATTCCACCAAACCTCCAGGAAAACATGAAATACTGACAAACCACTACCATATATGGCAGATTGTGATTAGGCCTGAAATTTACTATAATAGAATTAATCATGATAAATTATTTTAATACTTATGCAAATATGCTGCATATTGAATAGGAATCCTGTTATAATTTAATAATGAAGAAATCAAGCAAACTCAGAAAACACATTCTGTTTTCCCACATTTTATATGAATATAGGTTTCTGTCGCATTTTTCGTCACAAATGCTGTATGAGGGAGCTGAAATTTTATTTCATTTTTTTTAAATTCTTAGCTTCTGTTCAAACTTGTCTCACACATTATTTATGGATATCTTTGTTGAAGGGGAGTTTTAAAAGATTAAATTCCTAACCTCAAACCTCTTGACATCTTCTCCAACTTTCCAGTCTTTCTTGAGAACTACCCGAGTTTACTCCATCATTTGTCAGTAAGGAAATTAAACAACGTGGGAAAGGTATGTACCCACAGGTGAAGGCAACCCACATACTACTGCCAGAGGAACATTTACGTACCAGTACTACGGAAGAAGTGTCCTAGTGCTTTATAACGGATTGCCCCAAATATAAAAAGCACCCTTCGTTTCTCTATGGTCACGAATGAAAGAACTATTATCGACAGAAAACAAAAACGCAGAAAGAATACTCAGTAGAAAATCATACAATTATTCTAATAAACAAAAAACCAGCGGTCAGAATTTGGCAGAACATACTGGAAGAAAATATTTTTTTGTTCTATTAAAACAAAAAAGACAGCAGTTGGCTCCTCGAGAGGGAAAAGGCAAATGCAAAGATTAATTACCAATTAATTCCCCAGATCAATAGGTCTGTCTCACTGCAGTACCACACATGACATGCTAACAAAGGCTGAGAAGAGGGGCGCCTGGGTGGCTCAGTGGGTTAGGCCGCTGCCTTCGGCTCAGGTCATGATCTCGGGGTCCTGGGATCGAGTCCCGCATCGGGCTCTCTGCTCAGCAGGGAGCCTGCTTCCCTTCCTCTCTCTCTGCCTGCCTCTCTGCCTACTTGTGATCTCTCTCTGTCAAATAAATTAAAAAAAAAAAAAAATCTTTAAAAGGCTGAGAAGATGCAAGAAAAAGGAAAAAATTAGGGTCAATAAGAAGAAACACAACTGACTTTGCTGTACTGCTCATGATTATATTAGCTCATGAACGAGGAGGGATAGAAAATGATATCGAAATCCCAAAGTTTATGGAAAGCACCGTGCCTGTCCATATAAATATCTGTAGGCTAACTTTGGGGACATGTACATACTTCTCTCCACTTGAGAATGTGGACTCAACTGTTGCAAAGTATTCTTTTTGTTGTCATAATGTAATCACAAATTTAAGCAATGGCCACTTGTGAAAATTATGAATATTCTTATTTGTGGGCCACACGGGGTAAGCACACCTCTGAATGGATGCTGTTTGCAAAACCTTGTTTCTATTGGAGTTCACTGCATATTACATGAGAAGCATTTTCATAGTGCTTGTATTAGCATTAGGTGCCAAGAAGAAGACAAAAAAATAATCTGAGGCAGAAGACAGTCGGGTGTTGTGCTAAGACACAATGTAATCATAATTTTTGCCAAAATATGTTCCATTTCCTAACCCTCTAAATGTTAGCATTTTTGAAAATAAACAATAGCTTCACGCTGAAATACTAAAAAAGTTAGTTTGTATGTATATCTGCAGTCTCAGCCACTTTCAGATATTTAATTAAACCAGCCATTTAAAAAAAAAAAAAAAGAGCCTACATGGTAACAAATCACATTTTGAGAAAGTTATGAATGTTCAGGTTGAATTCTACCTTTGCCCTATATTTAGATGTGGTCTTGCAAAACACTTTGCATGTTATCCTGAGAAACCAGTCCGAAGAAAATAGTCACACACACAAAAAAACTAACCCAAATGTCTCTATTCTGGAAAATTCACTTTCATTTCTGGTGTTTTTCCCAGAATAAATGGGAGGATGTTAAAACACAAACATTATTGTATGCAGGGCAGTATTGCCATCCTGGAAATTAGAGAAGCCACATTTTACTCTTAAGTGCCATTCGTACCTTACTGAATTACTTAAAGGGCAATTGGAAATTCCAGTTTGGTCTAAATGACCTGCATTATCTGTAGAGGCCAATTCTACTTACATTAGAACTATCACTGGCTTGGAAATCTTATAAACTATTCCAGTGCTTCTAAGTTGCTGTTTTCATGGGCTGCCACATCTAGATGCTCCAACTAAGGACAGAGTGGCCTTGTCAACTACATTGCAACTCATAGTTCTAATTTAACCAAAGACTCAGCTATTAGAAGGGTTTCAAGACTTGCCTGAACTCATTTGTCTCTATATTTAGGAAGTTCTGAATTACTGGCCAAGCATTTTAAGTGATCTGGAAACTCCCCATTATTGTATATATGTAACACACCATTTAATCATAATTTTACTGAAATATCTTTAATTCCTTAATATATATGTATCTATATTTGTGAACTAACTCATAGGAAAGAAAAAATGGTATTAACTCAACCTGACACCCCAATACCCTAACCATCCCATGTTTGTGAAAGAATACAAAATTCAAACATAGTATATCGATTTTTAATATAATGCATCTTCAGAAAGACTTGAAAGAAAGGATTTCTACTTTAAAAACAAAAACAAAAACAAAACAAAACAAACAACAAAAACCCTATACTCAATATAGAGCAACTACAACTCCAATGCACTGCTGATGGGAATCCAAAATGGCGCAGCTACTTTGGAAATGGTTTGGCAGCTTCTTATAAAATTAAACATATGCTTCCCTACAATGTTGCAATCCCACACACAGGTATTGTTTACCCAAGAGAAATGAAGCCATGCCAAGCGAAAACCTGTTCACAAAGTTTATAGCAGCTTTATTTACGACCTCCATCTCCAAAAGCTGAAAACAATTCGAATATCCTTCACCTGGTAAATAGGAAAGCAACTTGTAGGAGATCTATACAATGGAATTCCACTCATCAATGGAAAAAAACAAATGAGGGGTACATATAACAACACCTGTGAATCACAAAAGCATTGCACCTTGTGACAGAAGCTAGGCTCAAAAGGCTACATATTTGATCAATCCATTTATACAACATTCCAGAATAGGAAGAACTATGGAGAAAGAAATCAGATGAGTATTGCCAGGGGCTGTGGGGAGAAGACAGGGATTGATGACATAGAAGAATGGAGATCTGGGGAGATGAGGGATATATTTCCTTAGTTGTGGAGGTGGTTACACAACTGTATAAGCTTACTGAAATTCACAGAGCTAATCACCTAAACAGGATGAATTTTACTTATATAAATTACACATCAATAAACAAAAACATTTATTCTATACTCACTGCTATAAATCATCATTATCCCAAGTAGTATTTTCACTGTTTTCTAAATTACTAATTTCATGCATGAAATTTTATAATTAGCACATAGTAATCTGAAGTAACTCACTATATTTTTTAATTCAGCTATGAAAATTTGCTTGTGATCCACTAATAATTTTCCAGAGAATATTTGTTTTCCCTTATACTTCCTAGTGATGTCCACTTATTTTCATTTACTATTTCCATAATTAAAAATGCAGAAACAAAGAAAATGAAAGATATAAAAATTCTTTCACCCTGTTTTTATACTTGACTAACAGCTCAAGTAGCCAAACTCTCATAAACACATCCAGACAACTAATATTTTACCATATAAGCTACAATTTAAGGGCTCATGAAAGTCAGCTTAGGATCTCAAACTTTCTAGGTTAATATCTAGGGAAATATTTGCTAGATTTAACATAAAAAGGTTCTTAAAATCACTACTGGAATTTTTTATACAACCTTGAAACTAATCTCAATGAAATAAAACTTAGATTTGTCTGACAAATTTTGTGTTTCCTTTGTCCATTTTTTTTTTTTTGTATGTCTCTGGCCATATCACATACCAAAAAGTACAGAATAATTAGAGTTTTCCAATTATTATACTATGTATATGAACATCATTTATCATTAAACATGGGTCACAAATGTTTTACCTAAATTGTGATAGACCGAGCACAGAAATGGATAATAAAAATAAAACCATGGCACTAGAGAGATGAAGTAAAATGCGGGAACAGGTAAGCAGGGCAAGTGTTATAAAAGGATTACTTAAAAGAAAATGTCTGACGTCTGCCTCATCTGTTTAAGATCTGTTTGGGTTAAAAAATCATGGCAAAATTTTTGTTGATATTTTGGCCACATACCATGTATCTTCTTACCTAATGTCAGGCATAATATATGATTTCCTAAGAATTTTTTATTCTTCAATGACTGTGTGCTTTGGCATTGTGCCAAATGTTTCTATGGTTACCAAAAATAATTAAAAAAAAAAAGAAAAGTCTGTCTTGGTGGTTTTTCACCATCTAAGACAGGAAAGTCTAAATGGTGACATTCTGGCTCCCAGGAGTGTGGTTTGATCAAAACACGGCTTTCAAGGAGAACAGGTTGCCAAATATTTTAATAGTAAGATTCTTTCACAAAAAGATACTGTCCTGTAGTTGCTACGATCCCGTTACTCCCTATTAAAAACGTAACTCTAAGGCTGAGTGTCAGCAGCCATTTATTATTTAACACCTGACCTACTTCCAATTCCTATCCCTTGCCTGGTTCCCATAGGCATTTGAGTTTGCAATTAGTTGTGCATGTTAGGTCAGAAACCATGAAGGGTCTGAGACTTTACCCTGCTCACAAGCTAATAAGATAGCCTGCCACCGTTTCATACACATATACTGACAGAAGACACCAGATGCTTGATTTAGAGGGACAGCAAAAAGCATCAGCCAGGAGAATTCCTTCTACTTTTCCCTCAATTAGATGTTTTCCTCCACAGAAGAAGATCTCAACATGAGGACACTAACTGTTATAAGCTGCTAGGACACCTGTTCATCTCAAACTCTAGAGAGAGAGGGAGGATAGGAAGGAGGGAGAGAGGGCACTTAATCTGAAATTTGTAAGCAAATGTCTCAGGGTAAAGGCTATTCAAGCACACTCTTTACTCAGACACCGAACTGTGAAGAACACAAGAAATCCACAGAGAATTACCTCCCAGCAACATAGCTGGATGCTGCCACGTTGCTGATATATTTAACTCGTGGAAGCACTATCACTCCTGCCAATGTAGGTGTAAATTAAAATGTTTATATCAATTCAGCATCTTTTTCTCTTACACAATACCTCATTTTTTACTATTCTAAACTAAATGGGTAATTCATTGGAGTCTTTCGGAGATGACCACCCACCTGCTGTTGGTCTAGCTCCTTTTATACCCACAGAATCTTTTCCCATCAGAGCTTCTGCTGTATTGAGAGTAGAGATTTAAAAGAAAGAAAAAAATCAAGGAATAGGGAATGCGTTTGAGGAAATAAGGGCATTCAAAATATCATTCATGTTTCCTTATTTTGAGAGAATTCTGTTATTCTTGAATGAAAGAAACAGAAACCTTAAAAAATCATGTCTAAGTATCAGGTCATGTGAAATTGATTTGCTTTCCACGATTTTTAAAGGGTTGGCAAACCACAGCAGGTCTTCTGAGGTATTTCATATACTTTCAGATGTACTAGAAGAGCCAAAATTTTAGTGAGTTCCCCCGTGCCCTCAAATATAGTTGCCTAATATGCCCAAGTTAAAAAATAAATAAATAAATGTTAATCAGTCTGAAACTAATTGGCTACTTGACATTCTGCAAACTCACACACTACTTAAAGCATCCTCTGGAGACCCACATACCATGTAACCCATTTCACATCTCATCTATTACTTCAATGTGGACAAATAATACTCAATTTCCCCTGTCCTGGGAATTTACAGAACCTATCTGACTGGAGGTTACAAAGAAGCATTTAATTGAAAATAGTCTAGTCCATATCAAAGAGAAAAAAAAGTAAAGAAGGTTTGGAACTATTAAAAGTTCATAAAAGTAGGGGCGCCTGGGTGGCTCAGTGGGTTAGGCCGCTGCCTTTGGCTAGGGTCATGATCTCGGGGTCCTGGGATCGAGCCCCGCATCGGGCTCTCTGCTCAGCAGGGAGCCTGCTTCCTCCTCTCTCTCTTCCTGCCTCTCTGCCTGCTTGTGATCTCTCTCTGTCAAATAAATAAATAAAATCTTTAATAAATAAATAAATAAATAAAATAAAAAAGTTCATAAAAGTAGGTTTTTCTTATTTAAAAATGATGCAGTAAGGTATAATAAGATTTTCCTACAATACAATACTGGCCCAAGTGACTGGTTCACACATGCCAGATCGAAATTTCTTTAAGTAGCAGAGTTCTAAAATTCCTACTGTCATTTTTTTTTCTAATCATGAAGCTAATTTTTCATCCCCTATGCCATTAAAGGTAATATTTAAAGGGAAAAAAAGAACTGTAATCTACTGTTTTGATATACAATGCTCTTTTACGATATTATCTACCTCTCATTCTTCTCGTGAAAGAAGGCTGCAAATAATAAACCCTACACATCTACTACGTGACAACCTAAAGGTGATCTGTACCTAAAGCACCAAAAACTAGGTCATAGATTTAAACCCAAACAATAACACTCATTTGCCTCTTGGTCTAGTTTAATATCCCATAATACCCACCGAGTAGTTATCATGCAAAATCCTATTTGAGGTGTCGGCATCAATGCTACTCCCTCAGAGAAGCCTTCCTTTATCACACAAGCTGAGGATATTCTCCTTTACATTACATCTCATAATTTTTAATTATATCAGTATTTGTACATTTAAATGCTTGTCGATCTAGAGACTTTAAGGACAGGCTCCATGAGACTCTTCTGAGGAAAACACAGCACCCATAACAGTGTTGGGCACACAGTAAGTACTTAATAAGCACCTGAATGGTGCTTATTATTTTCTCCCTGAATGCTTCAGGGAAATAATGGTGCTTATTATTATTTCTCCCTGAATGCTTCAGGGAAAAATAATAAATTTCAACTAAAATTACTGATGTCATTCAATGCAATCCCTATCAAAATACCCACGGCATTTTTCACAGAACCATAAGAAAAAAATTCTAAAATTTGCATGGAACCACAAAAGACTTGGAACAGCCAAAGCAACCTGGAGAAAGAAAAACAAAGTTGGAGGTATCGCACCTTGTGATGTCAAACTATACTATGAAGCTCTGGTAACAAAACAGTATGGTACTATAGCATGAAAATGGACTTACAGATGAATAAAACAGAAGAGAGTCCAGGAATAAACCCCCAGTAATATGGTCAATTAATCTTTGACACAGGAGGCAAGAATATACTATGGGAAAAAGACAGTCTCTTTAGTTAGTGGTGCTGGGAAGACTGGACAGCTACATGCAAAAGAATGAAACTAGACCATGTTGTTATACCATATACAAAAATAAACTCAAAATGGATTAAAGATTTAAATGTGAAACTAGAAATCATAAGACTTCTGGAAGAAAGCATAGGCAGTAAGCTCTTTCACACTGGTCTTGGAAATATTTCTTTAGATCTTTCTTCTCAGGCACGGAAACAAAAGCAAAAATGGGACTATATCATACATTGTACAGTGAAAGAAACAAAATGAAAGGGTGACCTACTGAATCAGAGAAGATATTTACAAATGATATAAGTGATAAGCGGTTAATATACAAAACAGAAAATTCACACAACCCAGTACCCCTCTGAAAGATCTGATTTAAAAATGGGCAGAGGATGTGACTAGGCATTTCTTCAGAGATGACATACAGATGGCCAACAGGTGCCAGAAAGACGCTCGATGTCACTTATCATCAGGGAAACGCAAATCAAAGCCACAATAAGGTATCACTTAACACCTGTCAGAATGGCTAAAATCAAAAACACAGGAAACAACAAGTGTTGACAAGGTTGTGGAGAAAAAGGAACCCTTGTGCACCGCTGGTGGGAATGCAAACTGATGCAGCCACTATGGGAAACAACATGGAGATTCCTCCAGAAATTAAAAATAGAATTACCACATGATCCAGTAGTTCCACTTCTGAGTACTTATACAAGGAAGATGAAACACTAACTCAAAAAGATACATGCATCCCTACGTTCACTGAAGCGTTATTTACAATAGCCAAGCTATTGTAGCAATGTAAGGGTCCATCAATAGATGAATGGATAAAGAATATATGGTGTGTGTATGTACGTGTGCAATCTAAAAAAAAAACAGAGAGACATAGAACAATCTGGTGGTTGCCAGAGGCGAGAGGAGTGGGAGATGGGTAAAATAGGGGAAGGGGATTAAAAGGTACAAACTACCTGTTATAAAATAAGACAGAGGGATGCAACGTACACCATAGAGAATACAGTTAATGATATTGTAACAGCTTTATACAGTGACAGATGGTAGCTAGATGTATCCTGATGATCACTTTGTAGTGTATGTAAATGCCGAATCACTATGCTGTACACAGAAACATAATATTGCATGCCAACTACATTTAAAGTAAAATGAAATTACTGGTGTTACTCACAATGTCATACCATATTGCCCACATGCTTCACATGACACGATTATCATATCAACAAAACGGTGCAATACATATTGACTTGCCCTAGTATTTCATATCACATACCTAAACTGTTGACAAATTCCGGTCCTTTTTTTCTGTTACAATTCCCTGTGTCTTTCCCTTTTTTACAGTGCCTTGTTCGTGGATTCCGATTCAATTTCTAACCATTATTTATAGAGCTTTCCTATGCTTTTCTTCCTTTTCTAATGCAAATATATCTGCATTTCCAGGTTCTTCTTTTTTAATCTTCAGTTTGTTTTTGAAGCTTTTCTTTTTTTCTGTGATGGTATAAAATACATTTGTTACCGGGATTTTATCTCCATGTAATTGATAGCTTTATCAGTTGTAGGCATGTGTAAGGAGGGGAGGAATCTACCTCATGGAAATCCATGATTTCACATATATTCATGCTTTAGGCTAAAGTACATAATGGACCTTCCTAAACCACAGAATTACAAGAATACCACATGGAAATACCCATAAATGCTGCACACCCTTTAACACAGCCACTAAACATCTCTCCCTAAATTCTTGGAAGAGTGGATAATTTTAACCACACAGAGCTAGAGTAAAATCTACACTGTATTTTATATCCTGGGAAGCCCCTGCAACCCAAATCAAATAAAAATAAAAGCAAATACCAATTTCTGACAAACTAGTATATTATCTCCCCTTGAAAACAGGGAATTAGTTATCAAAACCCCTCACCCTGCACTCTCTGGTGGCGCAGCTGAAGGGCCCTTTGTCCCAGTTCCGCCTGAGGAAAATATCCAAGCACAAGTCACCTCAACTTTATTTGACATGAAATAAGCTTGAATCCTCCTTTGTTCTTCGCCCTCTGGTGGCCACTCTCTGCCCCCGGGCTTCTTTTCAAGAGAACGAGTGAGTCTCACTCAGACAGTGTCTCAAATCAAAAGTTACTTCGGAGCCCTGGGTCAGCAATCGCAGACCAGTTTCCATCCGGGTCTTTCCCCTCATGCCCAGCCACTCCAGGGCAGGAGAAAATCAGCACTGGGGCTCGCCAGCCTTCTCTCAGTATCTGCAACTCGGTACAGTCACCTTGGGTCTGGTCTTTAGAGACCCAGGCACTTTCACCCAGAAACTAATATAAACCTCAAACGCCAACTTATTAATATAAAATAATAAGCATAACTGGAAATGTGTCTGAATACCTATGCCAGCTGGTCCTCAAACAAGGTTATCGAGTGAGGAAATCTACCTGAACAAAACCAAGATCAGAAGCACGTTTGGTGTGTACACAGAGAGGAGGTGGTGTGGGATATCCAGGAGAGACAGTATCAGTTGTCCATCAGACAGAAAGGCATAACGTCCTTTATATAGAACTAAAAACACAGATAAAATCTTCACCAGCAATAGAAGCTTATATTAGGAGTATAAAACATCCATTTATGATATTCAGCTATCTTCCATTAACTACATTTAAGCTGGTGTCTTTTTTAAGGCAATTAAGAGAGAGTATAGGCCCCTTGACGCTATTTGGCAGATAAGCTAAAATGAATAATTCCATTTACAATTCATCTCCAGGTATTTTAAAAATAGACTGACATTAAAATAACTGTGGCTCTTAATTTAGACATCATTTAATCTAATATTTCCTAAACTTGCTTTATCATCAGAATTACTAAGGATTTTTGTTAAAAATACAGATTCTTAAGAATTTCCTTTGGAGTTTCTGATAGGATATGTATAAAGACTGAGAATCTATATTTTTCTTAAAAGACTCCAGAGGATTCTAATCATCAGGAACATTTGAGAACTAACCTAATCCTAATTCTGTGTTTTTAAAAAGACAAAGTAAAGTTCTTTGCCTGACAAGGTATTAATATGCACTATATATATGTGTGTATATATGTACACATATATATATACACACACATATATGTATGTATATAAACACAAACAGATAAATGCCTCCAGAGACATAGTATTTTGCCTTATAACAGAAATAAGATGTCACATATGAATGCCTCTTAAACCAGATTTTTGTCCATTAGATCATGTTACCAGGAAATACATATTAGGCACAGATTTATTTTTGTTGTTCAAAAGGAAATTTTTCCTGACTTTTTCCTAAACTCTAGATGATTCCTAGTTGTATCTTATAGCCTCCTGTACACCAACTAAAGCCTTGTGAGAAAATCAGTTTCCATTAGGCTAGGCTCCCTGTTCAGTTTCTACTAACTAAGAATCAATTCTGTTTCTTCTAGTTCTCCAGGTCTATCCCCCAAAATACTGAATCTCACAGTGAGCTCTCAGTATTTGAGCTTCTGCAGGATATGAGTTTTCTTTAATGACAATATTTTGACACTAAAACAAAATTAGAACTAGCACAAGATGAAAGCCACTTAGCATAGTATTTATTTAAACCTGCTTTTCATCCCCAGGATTGTAAAGGTACACTTGTGCAATGATGCAAGCTCATTGATAGAAATCACAAGTTACTGAAATGCAATCTAAAAATCAGCTGAGAAACCATTCTCACTGCCCTGGTCCTGATGATCCTGGCTCACTGTCCCCCTGAAGGAGGTACAGACAGGCGTCCACATAATTGGGACAACTCATACACAAGGCTTCGACACTCTCAGAAGTGTTAAAGACAACAAGATATAGAACGACCAGCTGACATTTTGTCTGGCAAATAAAAGATAAAGTCTGCAATAAATGAGTCTCAGAGTAAATCTAAAATCTAAGTATACCTAAAAAACAGCTTGGTTTCTGAGCTGCATGTTGATGCACCTGCTGGTTCTACAGAAAATACAAGCAAGCAATGGCCTTTTACAATAAGCCTTGGAACTCTCCTAATTTTGAACTGGGTGGAAATCAGAGTTTCACCTGTCACTAATTCCTTAAAATTTAATTCTACATAAAATTAAGCATGCAAGGAAAGGTGACACCTCAGGAAGAAATTAGTGGGGGAACAAATGTAGTAAACCATATATATAAACAGCATGGTGTAATGTACTAAAAAAAGAATGTCACTTAACATGTTTTAAAACATGGGGACTTTTCTTAGAAAATGAGTTATTAGTTTAGAAGGCATTTTTCGATAGAAGAGTAGACAGATTCCTTTAGTTTAAATTAAGGATAAGCTCTTTGCATCTTCTTCATCCTTGTATTAGGGACTTCATTCCAATCTGTTCTATTAAACCTTCTAAAAACTTCTATTTTGCTTCCAATCTCATCAGAGAACTATCGCTCCACATCTAAGCCTTCTGAACCAGAAGAGTGGCTCTACCCCAAGTTGATGCTTGCATAGTGCAGAGGTTGGGGTGCCAACTTCTGTGCATTTGAAAATCCTTGTATAACTTTTGAGTCCCCAAATACTTGACTACTAATAGTTTACTGTTAACCAGAAGCCTTACCAATGACGAGTTGATTAATATGCAGTTTGTATGTTATATGTTATATGTATCACAGATTGTATTCTTAGAATAAAACAAGCTCGAGGGGGAAAAAATGTCATTAAGAAAGTCATTAAGAGGGCCGCCTGGATGGCTTAGTCAGTTGAGCATCCAACTCTTGGTTTTGGCTCAGATCATGATCTCAGGGTCATGAGATCAAGCCCAGCACTGGGCTCTGCGCTCAGCGGGGAGTCTGCCCCCTATCTGATCTCTCTCTCTGCTGCTCCCTCCAGTCACATGCATGTACGCGCTTTTTTTCTCTCAAAAAAATAAATAAACCTTTTAGAAAATTCCACAAAAAAAGTCATAAGAAAGAGAAAATACGTTTACAGTACTGTACCATATTTATGGGGGAAAGATCCACATGTAAGTGCATCAACATGCTACAAACCCATGTTGTTCAAGGCTCAACTGTATCCCCAAACCTGGTTGGCAAAGGAGCACTGATACAATACCCAAAATACGTTTCAGCGAATGGATGTTTTCGGTCTCCAGGGTAAGAGAGAAAGGGCCTGCTAGTGCTGGCTGTCTGCCTGTGGAGTCATGCAAACAAATCAAAGTGCATGGAAATGTTAAAAGTTACGTTCAAAGCAGCAACTGGTAATATGGCAACAAGGAGGAAAAAAAACAAAACAGAATCATGACTAAAGATGACTGAGAAGTTCTAAGATCAGCAACAACAAAAAATACTGCTTTGACTGTATACTGAAAGAACGTCAACAATCTTCTGGAATCCACAGTGGCTGATCAGAAAGATCAGAGTTCAGCAAACTTGTAGATAAATTTTTATTATTTTTACCTGGAAGCCTTATGGGAAAAAAAAAAAAAAGTGGGCTTTTTTGGTTTGTTTTTCAATTGGAACATAGCCATACCAATTTATGTTGTATTCTCGAAGCTGCTCTCATGGTACAATGACAGAGTTGAACAGTCCTGACAGTGACTACAGCTGTGGAGCCTAAAATATTTAGTACCTCACTCTTGAAAGGTGAAGTGTGCAAATGGCTGTTATAGATTAAAACTGTTTTGACTGTCAGAATCAATAATACAATGAAAAGGTCCTTTACAACCTTTGATTTTTTTTTTTAAAGCAACTTAAAAATACAAAAAGATCTTAACACATCACTTGATGTTGAATCATTAAGACTAAAGTGTTTCAAAGTTGCCCTTTTAGGATCCATAATTCCTTTCTATCAGAGTAAATATTAAGAGCTTTGTCTTCAACTCAATTCTAAATCCAAAAAAAAAAAAAAAAGGTGTAAGGAATATCTGTGGATCTTTGCATTTTTAAGACTCGTAGCTAAACTTGTGAAATGCAAAACACATTTTATACTGTATACTCTTCAGTGTACTCTTAGGTGAACTCTACTCTTGGCTAAGGCCTACAAAAAGGAAAAGTATATCTGCAATAATATTTTAAAATAGGGGCGCCTGGGTGGCTCAGTGGGTTAAGCCTCTGCCTTCAGCTCAGGTCATATCTCAGGGTCCTGGGATCCAGCCCTGAATCGGGCTCTCTGCTCAGCAGGGAGCCTGCTCCCCCCGACCCCAACTGCTTGCTTCTCTGCCTACTTGTGATCTCTATCTCTCGTCAAATAAATTTTTAAAAAATATTTTTTAAAAATAATATTTTAAAATATTTTGGAAAATTGCAACTTCATCCATGAAGCCAAATTTTCTACATAGCCATCTTCCATTTTATTTGCTTTTGGTGGTTTTATAGGTTGGAGTCTAAGTTTTGGACATATAAATGGAATATCAAAATGTTCTCTCTAACATGAGGCAAAGTACTGAAAGTAGGCATTTGTAAGGTTAACTCTGAAAAAAAAAGCATAAAGGGCAGAGTGAGACAAGGAAGGAAGGACAGCTGATAAGGACTTATCAACATGTCTGTCACTGTGTTGGAACATAATGGGCTTGTGAGGAACCTTAAGAAATAATTTAAGAATTCCTAATCTAGGAGGAGCAAAGAGCTTCACCCTCTATCAGCCACGAGTGGCCTCATGGGCACAAACTCTTGGTTGCACCTCCATGAATATCTCACTTCGTGAAGTGTATAGAACCATGAGAAGTAAGCCAGTGCAAGCACACACCTACACACATTTTGTCAAAAAGAGATGGAAATCCAGGCTTGAAAAGTCACCTATTCCTGCTATCTGCGTTTTGGTCCTTCAACACTTTAAATATTCTCTCTATGTGAGCCAAGTTGGTATCTTCAACTACCAGAGACATGCTGAATGGTTATTCCAAATCTCACTTCACTCTGTATTTCTGCCCTAAATTGCAGACTTTTTTCCCAATCATGGGCTGGGCATTTCTCCTTTGATGTCCCAAAGAAATGTCAAAGTTTAAAATGTCTAAAACCACAATTAATTAATTAATTAACATAAAAAATAAAATAAAATGTCTAAAAACAACTCCTTTTTCTCCATAAAACTCCCTCTCCCTTTCTCCATTCTATCTTTCAACCGATAGCTCCTAATGTCCCCACAAAAATCCTGAATTATCCCTGACTATTCCCCTTCCTTCACGCTGCACATGCAAGCTCAACTGAATTACTTTCTAAATATTTCTTGAAGCCCTTTCATTCCATCTGGACTAGCTTATGTTCCCTTTTTAAGCTCTGATTGTCTCTTACCTAGACTAATATACATTAGTGTATGTATATATAAATTACATATATATATACAATGTACTATATATATATACATCAGATGTACATACATAACATTATGTACATGTCATTTTATGTATGTATATAAATATATAAATACATAAATAAATAATATATAGATGTATAATAATGATATATAGTATATAGTTGCATATATATATATTTAATAGCATGTATATGTGTATATAGTTAATGGTATCCCCACTTCAAACATGTCCTCCTCATAGGCAATACAGCAATTCTACCTAAAGTCTCTTCTGATTAGCTCAGTCAACAGAATAAAAGCTTAATCGTTCCCCATCACTTGTAAGTCAATACATGCATTCTAGAACATGACCTGTGAGATATTCCCTGTTCTAGCTTTGGTCTACTTCTTCCTGCCTCAAACTTTATGCACCCTAAATTCCAGATCTGCTCTGTACTTCTTCACAAGGGCATACTACTTGCATAGGTCTCTAATCCCCAACCCCAAGATGGCTTTCTCCTTCTAATGCTTTAAGACATAACTCTTATAACACTTCCCTTAAAATCACCATGCTAAGTCAGATGTCACTACCTTTTTTATTGTAATTATTTCCTTGTCTCTGTCTCACTTTGTCCCCTCTGTGCTCTAGGAAGACAATAATTATCTAGTATTCATATCTGTATCCCACCAAGCAGCGAAACCTCTAGGGCATTGTAGGACCTAATATCAGTGAACAAATGAGTATACCAACAGACATGAATTAGCACTTAAATAAAAAGTTTACCTTTGAACCAAGTTAAAATTTACACAGGGAGATTATACTCAAAAGTTCATTTTTGCTATTTATGTTCCATTTTCTTTCAGACAACTCATTACTTACTTTCAATGTATCAATATTCCTTGCAGATATAAAAAAGAGGAACTATAATAATTTTATCTAAGATATATGAAAGTACAGCTACTGATATCCAAAAAAAATTGTATTAGTTGAAAATAAGTTAAAAACACACCATGACTGTGTGTTTTAGGTATTCAAAAATAATTGGAATTTATAATAGCTTATACTAGAAGTTAAGGAAAGCTTTTGTAACAATACGAGAAGCTAAGTTTTATTTTCTAATAAAGATTGTTACGGCTCTTACAATACACAAAAAAATTATAGAGTTCAATTGTGAATTTAAAAACGGAATTTGCACAGAAATCAGTTGCATTTCTCTACACCAACAACAAGACAGAAGAAAGAGAAATTAAGGAGTCAATCCCATTTACAATTGCACCCAAAACTATAAGATACCTAGGAATAAACCTAACCAAAGAGACTAAGAATCTATACACAGAAAACTATAAAATACTCATGAAAGAAATTGAGGAAGACACAAAGAAATGGAAAAATGTTCCATGCTCCTGGATTGGAAGAATAAATATTGTGAAAATGTCTATGCTACCTAAAGCAATCTACACATTTAATGCAATTCCTATCAAAGTACCATCCATTTTTTTCAAAGAAATGGAACAAAGAATCCTAAAATTTATATGGAACCAGAAAAGACCTCGAATAGCCAAAGGAATATTGGAAAAGAAAGCCAAAGTTGGTGGCATCACAATCCCGGACTTCAAGCTCTATTACAAAGGTGTCATCATCAAGACAGCATGGTACTGGCACAAAAACAGACACATAGATCCATGGAACAGAATAGAGAGCCCAGAAATAGACCCTCAACTCTATGGTCAACTAATCTTCGACAAAGCAGGAAAGAATGTCCAATGGAAAAAAGACAGCCTCTGCAATAAATGGTGTTGGGAAAATTGTATAGCCACATGCAGAAAAATGAAATTGGATCATTTCCTTACACCACACACGAAAATAGACTCAAAATGGATGAAGGACCTCAATGTGAGAAAGGAATCCATCAAAATCCTTGAGGACAACACAGGCAGCAACCTCTTCGACCTCAGCCGCAGCAACATCTTCCTAGGAACATCACCAAAGGCAAGGGAAGCAAGGGCAAAAATGAACTACTGGGATTTTATCAAGATCAAAAGCTTTTGCACAGCAAAGGAAACAGTTAACAAAACCAAAAGACAACTGACAGAATGGGAGAAGATATTTGCAAACGACATATCAGATAAAGGGCTAGTGTCCAGAATCTATAAAGAACTTAGCAAACTCAACACCCAAAGAACAAAGAATCCAATCAAGAAATGGGCAGAAGACATGAACAGACATTTCTGCAAAGAAGACATCCAGATGGCCAACAGACACATGAAAAAGGGCTCCATATCACTCGGCATCAGGGAAATACAAATCAAAACCACAATGAGATACCACCTCGCACCAGTCAGAATGGCTAAAATTAACAAGTCCGGAAATGACAGATGCTGGCGAGGATGCGGAGAAAGGGGAACCCTCCTACACTGTTGGTGGGAATGCAAGCTGGTGCAACCACTCTGGAAAACAGCATGGAGGTTCCTCAAAATGTTGAAAATAGAACTACCCTATGACCCAGCAATTGTACTGCTGGGTATTTACCCTAAAGATACAAACGTAGTGATCCGAAGGGGCACGTGCACCCGAATGTTTATAGCAGCAATGTCTACAATAGCCAAACGATGGAAAGAACCTAGATGTCCATCAACAGACGAATGGATAAAGAAGATGTGGTATATATACACAATGGAATACTATGCAGCCATCAAAAGAAATGAAATCTTGCCATTTGCAACGACGTGGATGGAACTAGAGGGTATCATGCTTAGCGAAATAAGTCAATCGGAGAAAGACAACTATCATATGATCTCCCTCATATGAGGGAGAGGAGATGCCACATGGGGGTTAAGGGGGTAGGAGAAGAGTAAATGAAGCAAGATGGGATTGGGAGGGAGATAAACCATAAGTGACTCTTAATCTCACAAAACAAACTGAGGGTTGCTGGGGGGAGGTGGGTTGGGAGAGGGGGGTGGGGTTATTATGGACATTGGGGAGGGTATGTGCTATGTTGAGTGCTGTCAAGTATGTAAACCTGGCAATTCACAGACCTGTACCCCTGGGGAAAAAAAATATGTTTATAAAAAACAAAAAACAAAACACAAAAAACCCTGGAATTTGTAGTACTTTATAACTGAAATAATTTTAGATTATTTCATTATTCTAATGAGGAGTTAGGTCACTGAAAGATCAAGGAACATCGATAAGATCACAAGATCCCTTAGTAAAATATTTAAACATATGAATCAATGTACTGTAACTCCTGGACTAAGTCATTTCTAGTTTATCATATTGTTTCCTCGGTACTTCTAAAAATAAATTTGCAAAACATGAAAGTTTCAGTTCTTTCTTACCAGTTTGGAGGCTTTTACTTCTTTTTTTGGTCTGTTGTGGCTAGGACTTTCATTAACATGTTGAATAAAAGTAGTAAGAGTGGATATCCTTGTTTTTTTCCTGATTTTATAGGAAAAGCTCTCAGTTCTTCCCCACTGAGAGTGATGTTAGCTGTGGGTTTTTCAGATATGGTTTTTATTATGTGGAGTATGTTCCCTCTAAACCTACTTTGCTGAGAGTTTTTTTTTTAATGAGTGGATATTGTACTTTCTCAAATACTTTTCCTATATCCATTGAGATAATCATACAGGGTTTTTATCCTTTCTCTTGCTAAAATGATTTATCATGTTGACTGATTTGCAAATACTGAACCACCCCTAAATCCCAGGAATAAATCTCACTTGACCATGGTGAATTCATTTTTATTGTTGGATTCAGTTTCCTAATACTTGAGTATTTTTTTGCATCTGTGTTCATGAGGGATATTCGCCTACAGTTTTCATTTTTTGTAGTGTCTTTGGTCTGGGTTTGGTGTCGGGGTAATATTGGCTTTCTAAAATAAATTTGGATTCAATTTCATTACTGGTAAGAAGTCTCTTGAAATCATCTATTTCTTCCTGATTCACTTTGGAAGGTTATTTGCTTCTAGGAATTTATCTGTTTATCTATTCCAGTTCCTTGGCATATAATTTTTCATAATATTTTCTCATAATCCTTTGTACTTCTGTGGTGTCAGTTGTTATTTCTCCTTCTTTCTGACTTTAGTCCGTTTTTTTTTTTAAGTGAGTCCTGTTAAAGGTTTATCAATTTTCTTTGATTTTTTTTTAAATACCAGCTCCTAATCTGCTCTATTTTTTTTAGTTCTCTATATCACTTATTTCTGCTTTAATCTTTATTATATCTCTTTTTTCTTTCTTTATTTATTATTTTTATTATTTCTCTCCTTATTTCTCTTCTTATTTTTCTAGCTCCTTTAAGTATAAGATTAGGTTAAGATTTTTCTTGTTTTTTGAGGTAGGCCTGTATTGCTTCCCTCTTAGAACAGCTTTGGCTGTTTCACAATGTGAAACATTGTATGTTCATCTTCATCTGTACCCATGTACTTTTTAAATTTCCTCTTTAATTTCTTGTTGACCCATTCATTATTTAGTAGCATATTATTTAGCCTCCATGTACTTGTACTCCTTCCAGATTTTTTTTTCTTGTGATTGATTTCCAGTTTCATACAGCTGTCGTCAGAAAAGAGGCAGGACATGATTTCAAACTTGAATTTAAGAGACTTGTTTGATATTATAGATAAAATGTCCTGGAGACTCCACCAACAAACAATCAGAACTTAATAAATTCAGTAAAGTCTCAGGATACAAAATTTCTATTCAGAAGTTGCCTTTCTATGTACTAATAATAAAGTAGCAGAAAAACAAATTAAGAAAACAATTCCATTTATAATTACACCAAAGATAATAAAATACCTAGGAATGAACTAGACCAAAGAGGTGAAAGACCTGTACTCTGTCAACTATAAAATCCTGATGAAAGAAACTGAACATGACACAAATAGAAAGATGTTTCATGCTTATGGAATGGAAAAACCAATATTGTTAAAATATCCATATTACCCAAAGCAACCTACAAATTTAATGCAATCCATACCAAAATACCAAAAACATTTTTTCACAGAACCACAGAAACCAGAAAAAACTCCAAATAGCCAAAGCACTCTTGAAGAAGAAAAACAGAGTTGAAGGTATCACAATCCCAGATTTCAAAACATACTCCAAAACTGTAGGAATCAAACCAGTACAGTAATAGCATAAAAACAGACACAAAGATCAATGGAACTGAAAAGAGGGTCCAGACATAAACCCACACTTACAGAGTCAATTAATCTACAACACAGAAGGCAAGAATATACAATGGGGGAAAGATAGTATCTTCAACAAACAGTGCTGGTGAAACCAGAGAGCTTCATGCAAAAAAATGAAACTAGTTCACTTTCTTATACCATCCACAAAAATAGATTCAAAATGGACTAAAAAACTAAACGTGAGACCTGAAACTATACAGCCCCTAGAGGAGAACACATGCAGTAATTTCTCTGACATTAGCCATAGAAACATTTTTCAAGACACCTATCCTTAGGCAAAATTAAACTATTGGAACTACATCAAAATAAAAAAGCTTTTGCATAGCAAAGGAAACTATCAATGAAACTAAAAGGCAACCTACAGAATGGGAGATATCATTTGCAAATGACACATCTGATAAAGGGTTAGAATCCGAAACATATAAAGAACTTATATAACTCAACACCAAAAAATCCAAAAACCAGAACAAAAATACAACAACAATAACAACAACAACAAACCCAATTCAATTATAACATGAGCTGAGTACCTAAATAAACATTTTTACAAGAAAGACATACAGATGGCCAAAAGATACATGAAAGGATACTCAGTATCACTCATCGTCAGGAGAAAGGAAATTGAAACCAAAATGAGATATTAATATATACCTGTCACAGTGGCTAAAATCATAAAGACAATAAATAACAAGTGTAGGTGAGGATATGGAGGAAAAAACTCTCATGCACTGTTGGTAGGAATGCCAATTATTGCAGCCACTGTGAAAAACAGTATGGAGGTTCCTCAAAAAATTAAAATAAAATTACCATATGATTCAGTACTTCTACCGCTGGCTATTTGTATAAAGAAAATGAAAGCACTAATTTGAAAAGATATATGTATCCCTATGTTTACTGCAGCATTATTTATAATAGCCAAGACACAGAGGCAACCCAAGTGTCCCTCCATAGATGAAAGGATAAGTGGCGGCATATATATACACATAATCACAATGCAGTGTTATTCAGCCATAAAAAAAGGAATGAAATCTTGTCATTTGCAACAACATGGATATATCTAGAGTGTATAAGGCTAAATGAAATAAGTCAGAGAAAGGCAAATACCTTATGATTTCACTCACATGTGGAATTTAAGAAATAAAACAAAGGAACAAACAAAGGAAAATGGGGACAAACACACAAACAAAAAAAACCAAAGTCTTAAATACAGAGCACAAACTGGTGGTTGCCAGAAGGGAGGTGGGTTGTGGGATGGATATAACAGATAAAGAAAATTAGGAGTACACTTTTCTTGATGAGAACTAAGAAATGTATAGAGTTACAGAATCACCACACTGTACCACCTGAAACTAATATAACAATGTTATACTTTTTTTTTAATGAAGAATTAAATTTGCTTTACATGTATAGCACCAAATAATAAACTCAGCATAAGAGCATAACAATCATGTGTATTTATCAAAGTTAAATAAGAAAATTCCATATTGGGCAAATAATCTTTGACAAAACAGGAAAAAATATACAGTGGAAAAAAGACAGTCTCTTCAATAAATGGTGCTGGGAAAACTGGACAGCTATATGTAGAAGAATGAAACTCGACCATTCTCTTACACCGTACACAAAGATAAACTCAAAATGGATGAAAGACCTCAACGTGAGACAGGAATCCATCAGAATCCTAGAGGAGAATATAGGCAGTAACCTCTTCGATATCAGCCACAGCAACTTCTTTCAAGATATGTCTCCAAAGGCAAAGGAAACAAAAGCGAAAATGAACTTTTGGGATTTCATCAAGATCAAAAGCTTCTGCACAGCAAAGCAAACAGTCAACAAAATAAAGAGGCAACCCACTGAATGGGAGAAGATATTTGCAAATGACAGTACAGACAAAAGGTTGGTCCAGTATCTATAAAGAACTCCTCAAACTCAACACACACAAAACAATCATATAAAAAAATGGGCAGAAGATATGAACAGACACTTCTCCAATGAAGACACGCAAATGGCTATCAGACACATGAAAAAATGTTCATCATCACTAGCCATCAGGGAGATTCAAATTAAAACCACATTGAGATACCACCTTATACCAGTTAGAATGGCCAAAATTAGCAAGACAGGAAACATGTGTTGGAGAGGATGTGGAGAAAGGGGAACCCTCTTACACTGTTGGTGGGAATGCAAGTTGGTGCAGCCACTTGGGAAAACAGTGTGGAGATTCCTCAAGAAATTAAAAATAGAGCTTCCCTATGACCCTGCAATTGCACTACTGGGTATTTACCCCAAAGATACAGATGTAGTGAAAAGAAGGGCCATCTGTACCCCAATGTTTATAGCAGCAATGGCCACGGTTGCCAAACTGTAGAAAGAACCAAGATGCCCTTCAACAGACGAATGGATAAGGAAGATGTGGTCCATATACACTATGGAGTATGATGCCTCCATCAGAAAGGATGAATACCCAACTTTTGTAGCAACATGGACGGGACTGGAAGAGATGATGCTGAGTGAAATAAGTCAAGCAGAGAGAGTCAATTATCATATGGTTTCACTTATTTGTGGAGCATAACAAATAGCATGGAGGACAAGGGGAGATGGAGAAGAGAAGGGAGTTGAGGGAAAATGGAAGGGGAGGTGAACCATGAGAGACTATGGACTCTGAAAAACAATCTGAGGGTTTTGAAGGGATGGGGGATGGGAGGTTGGGGGAATCAGGTGGAGGGTATTAGAGGGTATTAGACAGGGCACGGATTGCATGGAGCCCTGGGTGGTGCAAAAACAATGAATAAAAATTTAAAAAAAAAAAAGAAAAAAGAAAATTCCATATTAAAAGCCTCTCAAAATAACCAAATATAATTGGTAATCGAACAGTAAAACTTCTTGGAAAGGCATTTTTCTTACTCCCCCCCGCAAAAAGGAAACAAATTGAAAAAATAAGATAAATTCTATGTAAACATGATGGAATATAAGCTAATTCATTTTAATCCAATTCTTCAAATTGAAGAAAATTGAATTGAGTTATTCTCATTTTTCATTACAATCTTGTTTTCATTACATTATGCTTCATATTAAATAGAAAATCTATTTTTCATCTTAACACATGCTAGAATTACAAAGGTTCACCATATTGGAATCACTCTGAAGAATATTTGTTTCCAACTAATTTTTTCCTTTTTTTAAAGCTTATTGGAAAGATTTTATAATTCAACAGCTTTATTCAAACAAGATGATTCTTCTTCATTCCAAGAACTCAGGTCCATAAGGAAAAGTAAAAAGCATCTTGCAGATGACAAAGTGTTAACGATAAGGGTGATTGAACCATTTCCATTTTTGGAACACTAAAAAGCAAGAGGTAACAGGCTGGATGTCACAGACTCACTTATTTGGGGACTGTCACCACTATATTCACTGAAATTCATCTGCATGCTTGTATACATGTTTTTTATTCTAGCTGATACAGTGAAAATTATAAGAAATTGGTCCCTGTTTCTTAGGCAATTACAATCTCAGTGCTAATATTGCTGATAATTTATATAAAAACTAATACCCGTGACAGAACATTGCAACAATTGTCTGAATACACATCCTACTTCACTTTCTGTAAAAAAAAAAAAAAAGCACACACTCATGTTACACTGTCTTGGTTTGAGTTCAAAAGTACTTTTGTTTTAAAAGCAATTTAGTAATTAAGAACTTAACTCTAAATCTTAAAAACCTGGTTCTACTACTCGATATTTTTTAAAAAATTATTTTGTCTTAATATTAGACTTATAGAAAAGATGCAAAATAACACAAATAGTCCCCTTATGTCCTTCAACCTACTTCCCCTAATGTTAACATTTTACAGAACAGTCCTCATTTTCTCCATGAAAGAAGAGAACCCCTATGTTGGACTTTGGGGGAAATAAGAAGATAATGTAGAAAACACAGCACCTGGCTCACAGAGAGTATTAAATAAGTATTAGCCATAGCAATTGTTTGGTTTTATATCTACATGAATAAAGCTTTTCTAGAAATACATGCTTGAGGGACGCCTGGGTGGCTCAGTAGGTTAAGCATCTGTACTTGGCTCAGGTCATGATCCCAGGGTCCTGGGATTGAGTCCCACATCCAGCTCCCTGCTCAGTAAGGAGGCTGCTTCTCCCTCTCCCACTGTCTGCCCCCTGTTTGTGCTCTCTCTCTCTCTCTCTCTGACAAATAAATAAATAAATAAAATCTTAGGGGGGAAAAAAGGAAAGAAAAGAAAATGAATACAGGCTAGAAGAAAAAAAAAACAAAGGTAAAGCTCCATAACCTGGCTTTGAGTTTCTAAATAATTACGGTATGGCCAAAATGTAATGAAAATATGTTACAGGTGAGATTCCTGTAAAACAGATAGAAATTTGGGTACAGGACTTTTACCAGCACCCCTGCGTAACCCCTTGGAAGCAACCCCTGTGGGGAGTGAAAGGAAGAAGAATGGGAAAACTGAGGAGTTCACCTGGGAGGCAGTCACAACAGAGCCCTCAGCCAATCACAGAGGGTGCTCAGGAACTGGGATGTCCCTTCAAAGTCGCCTAAAACTGAAGTAAAAGTACTGAGTTCTTATATCCAGCACTGGCTATTTTTTCGGATATGGGCTTCTCCATGGAGAGAGCATCTCCTTGGCATATTAACTCTCTTGAGGGCAACTTCTAGAGATAAAACCAGTTGGGAGACATTAGCTGCCAACAATCACAGCATCTGAGAGAGAAATACTTCAACATGAGGAAGGATTTGGGTCAGGTACAACAAACTACACAGGTCCAACTATTCATGAGAAACTTTGTGGGCAGAGCCAACTCACAGCCAGTGAGTTACTACATAACTACATAACCTATTTATTCTGTTGGGTGACAGACATTAAAAAAATAAATTGAAATCTATAACTTACTCCTCAAAGTCTGCTATAACCTTTGTCTTCTGCTATGATTTCCTTGATTTGTTTTTCTATAGTTGCTTAAAAACCTTTAGAGAGAAATAATTACTAGTCTAACATGGAGCAGTATAGAATTAGGGAAAGAAGCTAATTCTCTTCCCCTTTCCAGCATTCAGGACTGTTAAAGATCCTGACCATCATGAGCTTTGGCAGCATCCATTGAAGACACCTCTGGAATGAATATAGATGGACTTTCTTTCAATGTGCATAGAAGTCCTCAGGTTACATCAGGAAATTCTGTGAGCAGTGGAAATAAAGTTGAATCTAGATATTTAGAACAAAGTAAATGACACATGATAACAACGGCCAAAAGCTGTCTGTTGTTGCTGTTGTTGTTTTGGTTATGTGTGGACTATAAGTAAAAAAGGGGGGGGGGGTGTTACTAGTAAAGGAGAGAAGAAAAAAATCTGTTTTACGTAGGTAAAAACTATGATAGAATAAATTTGGATTACACATCATACACAAATCAAACTAGAGGCATGGAAGGCAAAGATTAGGCAGCAACCAGAATAGATATGTGTCAGAAGGAACAGTGAAAATCCTACACCCAGAGAGGCCAGAGAAATCCTAGATGGGAGTTGCCCTCTGTTACCAAAGCTAACTAATGAAATGGAACTCAAAGAGAAATGTGTTATCACATATAACTGAAACACAGGCAAATTCTGATATAATCTGATTGAATATTGACAACATATTTTGGTATAAATTTCCCCTCTAAACATTCCAGAAAAAAGTATATAAAGCTCCATTTAATCTCCTTCTAAAGAGTATATACATTTCCTATACCAGTTTTTTTCTTTACCTAATATTTTCTGATATATAATTACATGAATTAAAGACATATGGTTCATGCCACCATAGAGAACACAATGCAAGCAATATAAACCATTTTCAAATTCTTTTAGCATGTTCCTTTATTTCAAATAACAATTTAAAAATTACATGTCAGGTCATGCAAGAAGGACCATCCACGATGGCAGTGCAGGAAGACCCTAAACTCACCTATTTCCATGGACACAATGAATTTATACTCACTATATAGCAGTTCTTCCAAAAAAGAACTAAGGGCTGATTGAACATCTGCTGCACAACAAATAATAGAAGTACCACATAAAGATGGGCAGGAGAAAAGACAACAAGGTAATTATAGGTTTTCTACCTCCCAGTGCGATGACCTACAGTAGGAAGGGGTAGCACTGAGAAGCCCATGTGCAGACTTGCTCTTCCAAAGACACACACACAAAAATTGCAGTTTAAAGAGCATGTAGATGATAAATGGAGGATATCCATTTACTAAACCTAGAGCATCTACCAAATGGGCAAGGAACTTCTAGAACTCTTGGCAGGGGCAGAAGGGCCAGTGAAAGTCACTTTTTACATTCTCCCTCCACTTTGATAGTGAGAGCAGAGTGCAGGCACTCTAGCTGGCCTGCAAGGGCCACCCAAGCATTCCCTGGGCCCCTGGCCCATACCAGCTCCAGCCATACCGAAAAAGGCCCCAGTGAAGGGTACCTAAGGACAACCCCCAACTACACCTACTTCAGCTGTGTTGCCCCACCAAAGTGGCCCCCATATGGCATAAGCTCAGACCTCTGTCCCTGCCAGCTTCAGCCAACCTACCAGGGCAGTTCCATTACAGTGCACTCCAGGACAATGTCCCCACACCCAATGACACCCATCCCTGACCCATGACTCCTCCAGCTCCAGCAGGCCTAACAAAGCCACCAAGCACACATAATCTAGGAAATGCTCCTACAGGAGTGCACAGCTTTAAAACCAGAAGAGGTAGCTATTCTGCCTAATTAATAGAAAGAAATACAGAAAGTCAGCCAAAATGAGGAGAGAGAGGAATATGTACCAATTCAAAGAATAAGATAAAAACCGGGGGGTGGGGGGGGACTAATAAAACAGAAACAAGTAATTTATCTGATAAAGGCTTCAAAGTAACAGCCGTAAAGATGCTAAGTTCAGAAAAATGGAGAAACACAGTAAGAACTTCAACAAAGAGTTAAAAAATTCAAGATACCATCATAGCTGAAGAATACAGTCACTGAAATAAAACATACACTAGAGGGAACCCACAGAAGATTAGAGGATGCAGAAGACAGATCGGGGCTCTGTATGACAAAAGAGTAAAATTATACAATCAAAAATATAAAAAGAAAAATAAATTTTAAAAATGAATATAGTTTAAGAGTCCTCCCTCCAGGACAGTATCAAACATACTAACATTCACACTAAATACAAGTCCCATAATGAGAAAAGAGAGAGAAAGAGGCAGAAAATTTATATGAAGAAATAATGGCTAAAATTTTCCTTAATCTGGTGAAGGAAACATAATCTAAGTTCAGGATACACAGAGAATGCCAAATAAGATGGATCCAGAGAGACCCACACCAAGGGGTACCTGGCTGGCTCAGTCAGTTAAGCATCTGACTCTTGATTTTGGCTCAGGTCATGATCTCAGGGTCATGGGATCAAGAGGCCTGAATCAGGCTCCATGTTCAGTATGAAGTCTGCTTGTTGCTCTCCCTCTGCTCCTCCCCTTGCTCTCTGTCACTCTCTCTAATAAATAAATAAATAAAATCTTTTAAAAAAAAATCCACACATACAAAGAAATCCACACCAAGATATGTTATAATTAAAACAGCAAAAGTTAGGGGTACCTAGGTAGCACAGTAGGTTAAGCATCTGCCTTTGGCTCAGGTCATGATCCCAGCAACCTGTGATAGAGTCCTGCATCGGGATCCCTGCTCAGCAGAGAGCCTATTTCTCCCTCTCACTCTGCCACTCCCCCTGTTTGTGCCTGCTCTCTCTCTCTCTCTGAAATAAATAAAATCTTTAAAAAATAATAATGAATAAATAAATAATAAAATAAAATTTCAAAAGTTAAAGAGAATCTTACAGGCAGCAAAAAACAATAACTAGTCACATACAAGGGAAACCCTGTAATACTATGAGCTGATTTTTCAGCAGAGACTTTGCAGGCCAGAAGAGAGTGGCAGGATATATATTTAAAGTATTGAAATGGAAAAACTTACAATCAAGAATACCCTACCGAGCCAGGTTATCATTCAAAACTAAAGAAGAGATGCAAAAACTACGTTTCACTTACTTGTGGAGCATAAGGAATAACAGGGAGGGCATTGGGAGATGGAAAGGAGAAGTGAGTTGGGGAAAATCAGAGAGGGAGACCAACCATGAGAATTGGATACTGAGTTTCTGTGGATTCTGGATTCTGTGGATTCTAAGAAACAAACTGAGGGTTTTGGAGGGGAGGGAAGTGGGGATTTGGGTGAGCCTGGTGGTGGGTATTATGGAGGGCACGTATTGCATGGAGCACTGGGTGTGGTACGTAAACAATGAGTGCTGGAACACTGAAAAGAAATACAATAAAATAAAATGAAAAAAAAAAGGTGAAATTCATAGATACAGAGAAGAGATTGGTGGCTGTCAGAGGTGGTGTGAGGAGTGGATGAAATGGGTGAAGAGAGGCCAAAAGTATAAACTTCCAGTTATAAAACAAATATCATGGAGACATAATGTACAGCATGGTGACTACAGTTAATAATACTGCATTGCGTATTTGAGAGTTGCTGAGAGAGTAGATCTTAAAAGATCTTGTCACAAGAAAAAAAACTGTAATTATATATGATGATAAATGTTGGCTGGACTTATTGTAGTGCTCATTTTGTAATACACACAGATGTCAAATCATTTTATTGTATCTGAAATGAATGTAATGCATGTCAATTACACCTCAATAAAAAATAAAATAAAATAGTAATAGTTAAAAAAAAAAAAAAAACAACTAAAGGCTTTCAACACCACTAAATCAATCCTACAAGAAATGTTAATGGATCTTCTTCAAGCATAAAGATCCTAACTGGAAATAAAGAAAATATATGAAATGAAAAAAAACCTCACTGGTAAAGGCAAATATATAGTAAAAACAGTGGTTCAGCTACTTTAAATTCTAGTATGAAGGGTAAAAGGCAAAAGTAGTAAGAGCACCTATAATCCCAATAAGTCATTAAGGGATATTCAAAATAAAAAGATGTAAAATGAAGTCAAAAATATAAAATGTGAAGGGGATAAAAATATAGTGCTTTCATAATGCATTTGAAGTTAGAGAACTGCATGCAACTCTTGATCTCAGGGTTGTGAGTTCAAATCCCACATTGGGTATAGAAGATTACTTAAAAATAAAATCTCTAGAAAAAAAAAATCCTAAATAATCAAAATTTACATCTAAAGCAATACAAAAAATAAGAACAAAGCCTGAAGTTACAAGGAAGGAAATAAAAAAGATATTTGTGTGGAAATGAAAGAGTGATTAAAAAACACAGGAAAGTTCAATGAAACTAAAACTGGTTCTTTGAAAAGACAAACAAAATCAATAAATCTCTAGCCACGCTCAGTCAAGAAAAAAAAAGAGAGAGCCCAAATAATTAAAATCAGAAACAGAAATTATAACTGACATCATTGAAATACACTATTTTAAAAAATTGTGTGCCAACAAACTGGAAAACCTAGAAGGCGCAGATACATTTCCCAGAAACGCACAACCTTCAGAGATGGAATCATGGAGACACTGAATCTCTGAAAAGACTGATTATGAGTAATGACATTGAATCAGTAATTTAAAAACTCCAAAAACATAAAAGTACAGGACCAGACAGGTGCACAGCTGAATTCCAACAAACATTTAAAAGAGAGTATCTATCCTTTACTTTCTTTTTTTTTTATGATTTTATTTATGTATCTGACATAGAGAGACACAGCGAGAGAGGGAACACAAGCAGGGGCAGGGGCAGTGGAAGTGGGAGAGGGAAAAGCCAACACAAGGCTTGATCCTAGGACCCCAAGATCATAACCTGAGCCAAAGACAGACACTTAACTGATGGAGCCACCCAGGCGCCCTTAAACACTTTTACTCCAAAGTGCAAACTGCATCTTTTTCAGTAGCTTGAATTCATTCTATAATAAACATTTAAATTTATTATACCAAAAATACAATAGAAACTTTAAGGTGATATGAAGTTATAAAATTGTGTAACATAATGTGTAATATAACAGTACAGATTGTAGTCACAAGGTATGCAAAGCCTACTTAAAATAGAATGACATGTAAAATACCTACCATTATCATTAGCGGTTATCTGAGCAGGGATAAAGTTAAGAGTTATAGAGGAGGGTCCCATTGCCTATAGGAGCACAGATAGCAGAGAAGCCGAGAAAGAAGCAAGGATAAATCTTTAAGTGTGATCAAATCAAAGATCAGAAAGAATGGGACAACACAGGAAGAGCAATAGGGTCTTAGAGGTCAAAACAAGTAGTTATACAGCTTATATGATAAGGTAACATAAAGCCTTATTGATAGAATCTGGAAGCTCTCTAGCTTCTTTTGTAGTTCTCAGTGGATTCTGATTGCTTTTGATGGTTAAAATTTAGATGAAGTTACAGCCATGGACACTGCAGGTGAATCTGTACTGATTAAAGCAATAATGGGAACACTGCAGTTAAAAGGATAATCATACTAATAATATATATGAATGAAAATCACAAAAACCATGCTAATGACAGAGAAAACATTAACATATGTATTTGTACACATAGATGATCAGAAAACCATGAATTAAGAGACAGGGGAATAGAGAAATAGCCTATACCTAATAAAGACTACTATGTACAAGGACACACATTTCCAGATTTTCCAGAAGAATCTTCACTTCAAATAGCCTAAGAAGTTTCTGTAGAGCTCTCAAATGCCCTGAAAATTTTAATGAATCCAAACATAAATGAAATTTCCATACGCAGCAACACACACAGAAATTGGAAGGAATTTTGCCTGAAATTGGAAGGAATCTTTGTCAAATATTCAGTGTAAATACAGGCTTTAGGTACACCATGAAATTCCCCAATAGATCCTAAGTTCAGTGTTATGGGGACTAACTCCTATTTTTATCATTTTTTAGGATTTTTCTCCATCTTCATTCTCTAAGCTTAACCCTCCTGGAGATCGACTCAGGATCCATAAGAATCTTCAAACCTAAACATTTCAGAATTGCATTCATTCATATATTTGTTTTTCTCCCTTTTGCTGAAGGCTTTACATCATAAAATGTAAAGAATCTCCACAGCACAAAGCAGGACTGATACTTTTTAAGTTCCATTAAAAGTTCAAGATGGTAACAAAGAAATACTCTATTCCAACACAAATAATGACATCATAAAGCAAACTAGAATGTGTATTTGAGTAAAAAGGTACTTGAAAGATAATATCTTGCATTCCATTTCAAGAAATTAGTTTTCAAAAGTTTGTAATCGGATTTCAGTTTGGCAGTAGTTGACAAAGCAGTTTTGAAAATAATTTCAGAAGAGCCCCTCAAGCAGTTCCAAATGGGAATCCCGACCTAAGTAAGGGAAATTTTGTTAAGACAAGAATACTGAGCTTGTTTTCAGACCTTCAAATTCTGGGCTGCACTAGAAATAATAATTACCTACAATCTCCTTTTAACCTAGAAAGAAGTATTTTTACCAAAAATTTTAATTTGAAAATTTGGTATGAACCCAAATCATCAATCTGAAATATTTACAAAAGAAAAAAACATGGTGTCTCTAATCTATACAGTTGATATATTCCATAAACAATTCTGGAAGGAGGCTGTGCTGAGAGCATAAATTGGTATAGATCGCTTTGCTTTCACAGCAACACAATATTTTCTGCTGAATGAGAAAAAGTTTGAAGGCATAAATCAAGATAAAGCAATCATCTGACAAAGAATTACAAAAAAGGTCCCCTACCTTCTCTTAGTGAACACTAGGACACATTGATTTTCTAGTGAAGATAAAAGCCAAAATCATGTGTCATCAATATAAGCTAGCAAAACTATTTGGTTCAGTATGTTATACTTAAAAACTGTAGAGAAAAACAAGTTTAGATCAGCAGAGGAAAAACACATGTAAAATAAATTTCACCGAATTTATTCCCGGAGAGTGAATACTACACTGAAGGAGAATAAACAGTGGCTTTCCTTTGTCTAATGAGTTACAGAGATATGGTCTCAATCAGAAGATTCACATCCAGCATGTTATTTGAACGTATAATTTTTTGCAAAATAATTCATCCCTAATAATCGAATGTACTTTGCTTCATATGGTAGCTTCTCATAAGTATAGCTGAATACTTCCTTGTAAAAAAGAAGCCAGGAGGGCAGCTGTTAGTCTATCTATCACTTTTGCATAAATGCCAAATGGCATGTAAATTCCACAACTAAAGACTTCAACCCCACTCAGAGGCCCTCAGCTGGACAGCCTTACTGGGGCAAAATTCGCAAAATCAAATATGACAACCCCCAAACTAGGTCAATGTTTTCTCCTTCCATTCTACTAAATCTAGCCAGAAGGAACAGTAAAGGGATTGGGAAGTATTCACGAGTAGGGGGCCCCAAATAGTTTATGGAACACCAGGGACAAAAAGTAACAAACAAAAACATAGTTACATGAAGTTTCAAAACAGGGCACAGACTGAGAAGGGATAAAAAACACACTGGAATTCAAGCATTAATTTGTATTTATTATTTTTCCTGACCCCCACTTTTTTTTTTTAATGTAACTAATTGGCAATTTAAAAAAATTCAGCTCAACAACCCAAATCTTACTTCTCTTTTTTTCAATATGGATTATACAAATATTTGGATACCACAATATGATATGCAAATTTTTATGATTTCCCAATGCCTAATGACCTACAATAACGTTTATTATTAATAATATACATAAAGAAATACATTCAATGTTTAATGACCAATAATAATGTTCTACTGTTATTGTGAAGGGTCAAAATATTAGATGCCATTTAGGATTACAGAAGTCATAACAAACACAGTAGGATTTACGTAATGGATTTACTAGGAAATTGGGCTTGTTTTCTCGTCTATACACTCTTGTAATAACCTCTAACTAAGCTTTTCTTCTCCCCTTTTTAAATTTGTTCTTCACACTAGAAATCAATCTCATTAATTTGCATCAGGAATTAATGAAGAAGTGACATCATAAGCATGGTTATATTTGAATCCAGCTGAAGACGACAGACTGTGAGAAACTAAAGACTGTAAAACGAGATTTAGTGTGCTGTTTGGTAAGCAACAAATCTATGAGAGTTGCTTAAGCAGGCTTCAAGCCAGCAGACTCATCCAAAATGTTTCAATGCAAATTTTAGCAAACTGTACACACTTGGAAGAAAAATGTTACATGAGGCTGCATATATAATTTATACTTTCAGCATTTCTGTATACAATTTCACAGAAAGTGGGATCAACTTAACATTATTAAATATGACCCTGTTTTATTTATAACTCCAGAAACATTTTTTCCTAGATGTACTGAAAAGTGATGCACCATCTAAAATTTAAAGGCATATTCCACAAATGAAAACACATTACAATTGTGATTTTTTTTTAATCCTTCCCTTCAAAATCTACCTGGGAAAAATCTTTTTCTTTATTGCTGAAGATGTTATTAGAACCTGGCAAAATTATTTCAGATTTAGTTAGAAAGTTCTGTGGCATTAAAAGGCTGAGCTGAAGAATCCTGTCTTTGAAAACCAACAACCCCTCCCCAGTTCTACCTCACACATAAATATTCACTTCAAAAAAAGAGGTCATGTTGTGAAGAATTGAGCTGAGAATACTAAGTCCCAGTTTCTTCAGTGCCAAACAATGAGTAAGTTGAATTAAAGTGGGTCTTTGTAACACTTATCAGTGACTACCACAGATACTGAATCTACACTAAGAAACTCAATCTTCCCACCGAAAAGCAAAAGAGAGACAGATTTCAATGCTGTATTAAGAAAACATTTTCTGTCAGTATGTCCTCAGAGAAGATAGAAAACATCACAAAGCAATAAATTCTTAACCCTAGAGGTGCAAGGGTACCTCTGGGCCAAATACCTGGAAAAGGAGGATTCAAACTAATTTTGCTGTGACATAATTCAGAATATTTTATGATTCTGATGTAATTAACTCAAGGTGCACAAACAATAAAGCCAACTAAGAATATCAGGTAATAGCTACTTGGGTAAGATAGTTATTTTCCATTACATACCTACACCCTCATTTAAGTGTTAGCAAAAATGGTATACACAGGTGAGACCAGATACAATAAAGAATCTCACTGTGGTTCCTTTGTTAGAAATAGCCCTTCAGAAGGTCAATAAATGCTATTATGAGAGTTGAAACATCTTTAAAAGTTCTAATTGGAAATTTTCTTCAAAACAGTTGTGATAAATTATCCTTTCTCTCTTATTCCCATTCAAAAGCCTCTACAATTGATCATGACTCAAACACCTTTCTCTTTTGACTTGTGAGTATCCCCCAACACATAGGGTACTATATAACAAGTTGTTTTACTATGTTGATTTTTCATGGAAAATGCATGCGAAGTAGTATGGACTCAACAGGAAGAGAGGTATCTCCTATCCAAAAGTCATTCTGGGAAAATGAAATAACAGTAAGCCCTAAGGAATTCTAAATAACTTCTAAATAATTGAAGCAAGTATTAGTGAACACCTTTATTAAAACCAACTTAGAAAAAAAAAAAATGAGGATCCTTCAAAGAAAAAAAGACAGCCAACCCAAGAGCAACCTAATCTAGGTAAAAAAGTACAATAATTAGGGGTGCCTGAGTGGCTCAGTCATTAAGCATCTGCCTTCAGGTCAGGTCATGACCCTGGGGTCTGGGGATCCAGCCCTGAATCGGGATCTCTGCTCCACAGGAGGCCTGCTTTTCCCTCCCCCTCTGCACCCGCTTGTGTTTCTCTCTCACTGAGTCTTTGTCAAATAAATAAATAAACTCTTTAAAAAAAAAAAAAAACAAAGAAGAAGAAGAAGTAGTATAATAATTTGTATTGGACCTAAAGATTTAGTGATAAAATTTAATTATATTCTTCTGGTGACAGTATTCTGAAATGAATGGAACATCTGGGGGTTCCTGGGGGGCTCAGTCGGTTAAGTGGCTGCCTTCAGCTCAGGTCATGATCCCGGGGTCCTGGGATCAAGTCCCACATCAGGCTCCCCACTTAGCAGGAAATCTGCTTTTCCCTCTCCCTCTGTCCTTTCCCTGGCTTGTCCTCGCTCTCTCTCATTAACTCTCTCTCAAATAATAAAACCTTTAAAAAAAAAAAAATGGAACATCTCCTTGTCAAACCTGAAAGTATCCTACAATATTAGTATATAGGATCACAGTTTTACAGATTCTGTATCTCATCCTCAGATCCACGCTTTTAAGAGTACACCATTCAAAATATAAAACACTGAAGAATATCTTTTGGTAAAGGAAACATTATACTGACCTACCCTCCAGTATCCATATACAACCACTTCTCTGCAGTATCCTATAGGACTTCATTTAGAACAACACTTAATAATTTAGCATAGTGTATTATTAGTATTAGTAAGTATATAATTAGTATAAATGACCAGGGCTACAACAACCATATTCCAAAAATAACAGGAATCTCCTGAAGTTACAATAAATGCCATTACTCTCCTTCAGAAAGCTGTTACACCATACTTTCTTCTGCATCATGAAAACGTGAAAATGCCCTCTAAAGTATATCTAGAAAAATTGTGAGAAACATAAGTATACCTTCATAAGATTCATATATTTGAAAATTAGTCCTTAGGAATAAATAAATTTTTCTCCATGGCACATAAATACATTTTTCAGACCAAAAGGGTAGCATTTGGAACAGTCAAAATTATTATATTACAAAATTGTAGTCTTATTTGAAAAAATGGCTTAGGCAAGGAATGACTAGAATTATTAATCTTTGAGTTATTACATACTGAACTTGAGTACCAAAATATGCAAGATAATATTATATTTTGCAGTATAATATTTCTTATACTTTTGCTTATTTTAACATGCAGTTATGCTTAATTATATGGATAATGTTGATCAAGGGTATTGCAGTGTCAAGATTGTTGAGTTGGGAGTGTGAAACTCAGGACCTAGTCTTTCCTTTTAAGTACATATAAAGACATTACAGAAGAGAGATTTTTCTGGAACTTTAGTTTTTTCACTCACAGAACAAAAGGGTTGTACCTAAATAATCCCATTCTGCCTATAAGTTTTCTAATTCTATGACCGAGCTTCCACCTGGAAAACAAAGTCCATCCCCTATACCAATTGATGGAAATGAAGACAATCACATCTTATGAAATTAACCTAGAATATTAATGTCAACTGCTCTGAGATTATGTGCATGTGTCATGAGATACTATAGAACTAAAAGTAGGAAACATAATAATCTTTACATTTCTGAAGAAGATTTAAATAATTTATATGTACACACTAGTCTGTATAGAAGAAAAGAGGAAGGCACAGTCTTGGCATAGTCAATGTCTAACCAGAACTTTTACTACTTCAAAGTAAATCTAGAGTGATAATCACCTTACTGTCATAATGAACATGAGTACTTTTTAGGTGAAACATAGCTTGATCTTATATTTAAAATGTACATAATCCAAAACATAAGACATCAATTAGATCGATTACTGAAACTGAAATAAAAATTCCAAATTATGAAATCCCTGCACTTGTATAAGCCAATCACTGTCTAAATGACTCTGAGATAATGCTCCATGGTTTCAGATCACTAAGAAATAATCATGAATATACACTAAAGGAACCAAATTTAAGTAAAAAAGAAAAAAATAAAGGACTGAAAAGGAATCCCGGCTCTCCACTTACTAAATATGACTTTAATTATGCAGTCAAATAGTTCTTCAACATTTACTACACACCACCCCGATATCTCATGTCCTGTGCTCTATGCTAGAACAACAGAGACATGGTTCTTGCACTGACTGATTTCAGAGGTGAACAGACACACATGAAAATGGTATGATACAACTGTGTCTACAAAGAGAACAGGAGAATTAGTGGCCAATTCCATGGAGGCATATGGAGCTATGTGGGAAAACTTCATAAACAGTAAAACAAACTGAAGTGAAAGCTAAGCTGAATCTAAAAAAGATGAGTGGTTAGATTCCAAGCATGTATGGAGAAGGAAATGTGCAAGATGAAGAAGTCTTCCCAAGCACGGGAAAAGAATGACATCAGGGCACTCCTGGCAACTTCTGACACTCAGGAAACAAAAGCAGACTTGGGCATGGAGAGAAGAAATATGGGAAGACACACAGGAATTTGGACTTTATGCTATCAAACATGGGAAACCAGAAACAGTCTTTAAGTGAAGAAGTATCAAGACCAGGTTTGCATTTCAGAAAGATCAATTTTGCTTCAGTAAGTACAAGAAGGATGGCAGGACCAATTGAAGAGGACTGTTAAAACTAGTCAGGGATGGGGATGACCTTAACTGAAATGAAACCAGTGATAAATCCAAGGGAATGAACTTAAGAGCAACTGGTTTCATTACATCTGTAATATGGGGATTAAAAAAAAAAACTACTATTATCTGAACCTGAACTTTTATTGTTACCTGAGGATTAAATAATATTTTGTAACAACATCTAATATTCAGGAAATATTTACTAAGTCTTGAGAGTTAGAAAAGGAGAAAGGAGAGAGGAAAGGAAGGGAGAAAGATAAAAGTGAAAAAGGAAGAAAAACAGCATAAGGAGAAGGGAGAAAAAAGAATATCATCACATAACCAGTTATACTACAAGGAAACTGCATTTTTCCACACTCTGCCTTTCTCACATCACCGATGAGGTTAAAGGCAGTGAATAATTGACCAAGGTCAGAGAGAACAGGTAGAATACGGTTTCTGCGAGGAACCACTAGAAAGAATTAGAGTAACAGAGATTAACAGTCCATGCACTTGCAAACGTCTGGGAATAGCACCTTTTTGGCCAAACTAGAAAAACTTCAAGATTCACAAGAGTATCAGACATGTGGTTTGCAATTATTTTCTCCTATTCTGTAAGTTGGCTTTTCATTTTGTTCACTGTTTGCTTTGCTATGCAAAAGTATCTTAGTTTGATGTAGCCCCTCATTTACCATTGTTTTTGTTTCCTATGCTTTTGGCGTCTGATCAAAAAATGTCTACATCATTGTCAAGGAGCTTTTTTTCCTCCATGTGATAGAAATTTCATGGTTTCAAATCTACATACAAGCCTTTCATCCATTTCAAGTTAATTTTTGCAAGTGGTATAAAGGTCCAGTTTCTTCTTTTGCATGTGGATATCCAGTTTTCTCAATACCTTCTACTAAAGGGCCTATCCTTTGCCTCTTAGGTATCTCTGGTCTCCATGAAAAAGTCTAGTTGCCCACTTATGTTTAGGTGCATATCTGGGCTCTCTATTCTATTCCACTACACTATGTGATTTTATGTCAGAACTATAATGTTTTGAATATATGAATTCTATACTACAGTTTAGAATCAGGAACAATAACACCTCTAACTTGGTTCTTCTTAAAATTGCTTTGACTATGTGGAGTCTTTAATGGTTTCACACAAATTTTAGGATTTTTTTTTCCATTTCAATAAAGTGTCAATAAATATCTATAGGAATTGCCTTGAATATATTAATTATTTAACAATATAAAAACTTCCAATTCACAAAAACAATATATCTTTCAAATTATTAGTCTTGTAAATTTTTTCATCAATGTCTTAATAGTTCTCAATGTATAAATGTTTCACTCCTTTGGTTAAAGTTATTCCTAAGTATGTTTTTCTTTTTGATGCTATTGTTAATAAGACTGTTTTCTTAAATCTTGTTTTCAGATCATTCACTGTTTGCATAGAAAAGCAACTGACTATTATATATTGACTTTTATCAAGCAAATGTACTGAATTCATTTATTAGTTCTAAAAGTTTTTGATGGAGAGTTTAGGATTTTCTGTATCTAAGAGCATGTCATTTACAAGCACAATTTTATCCTTAATAACTTGAACAGAACTGACAAAAGTGGACTTCTCATTGTCCTCCTCCTGATATTAGAAGAAAAGCTTTCAAGTCTCACCATTGTTACATTACCTGTAGGTTTTCCATAAATGGCCCTTCTTATGTTGAAGTATAATCCTTCTATAGCTAATTTGAGAAATCTTTATCAAGAAAAGATACTGAATTTTGTCAAATGCTTCATCAAGTATTAGATGATCATAGGACTTCAGTCTTATGTTAATGTGGTTACCACATTCAACAGTTTATATAACATCAACCATCCTTGCATTCCTGAGTTAAATCTCACTTGCCCTTCTTGATGTGCTATTGACTTTGGTTTGTTAGCATTTAGTAGATTATTTTTGCATCAATGTTCATCAAACACACTGGCCAAAAATCTTTTCTTAAAATGTCTTTCCTTGGCTTTGGTATCAGGGTTAATGTTGGGTCTTGTAAAGTAATTTCAGAAGTGTTCCTTCTTCTTCTATTTTTGAAGGATTTGAGAAGGATTGGTATTTATTTTCCAAATTTGTTAGAATTCACCAGGAAGACATGAACTTCAGTTTGATGGGAGGTTTGTGATTACTGATTCAATCACCTTACCCATTACTGATTGGTTCAGATTTTCTATTTCAATGATGTGGTCTCATTAAGTTCTATGTTTCTAGGAATGTATCCATTCTCTTTTATCCAACATTCTGGCATATATTTGTTTATAATAGTCTCTTACATACTTAGTACTTGTGTAGTATCAGTTCCATGTCTCCTACTTCATTTCTGATTATATTTATTTGATTCTTCTGTCAATTTTGTTTTCTTTTCAAAACACCAAGTCTTAGTTTTGTTGATCTTTTCTATTGTTTTTCTACTCTCTTTTTCATTTACTTCTGCCCAATTTTTTATTTCCTTCAATTAACTTTAGGCTTAAATTTTTTTGTTATTTGTTAGTTGTTGCTGTTATCTAGTTTATTGGGATAAAATTAGGTTATTTCAGATCTTTCTTTTGTTCCAATATGTATTTATCACTATAGATTTCCCTCTTAAAGCTGCTTTTGCTGCTTCTCATTAATTTTGGTATGTTGTGTTTTCATTTTCATTTATATCAAGATAAGCTTTTTCTACCTTTTTAATTCCTTTTTTGACCCATTGGTTATTCAACAATGTGGTTATTCTTACATATCTGTGAATTATCTAGTTTCCTCCTGTTTCTGATTTCTAGTTTCATACTGTTATGGTTATAAAAGATACTTGACAGGATTTCAATCTTAAATTAGCTAAGAACTGCTTTGTGACTTAACCTATGATTTATCCTAGAGAAAGTTACATGTGTGCTTGAAAAGAATATATACACAGCTGCAGTCAAATGGAATGTTCTGTAGATGTCATTAGTCCACCTGATCTGATGCAGTGTAAGCCTAACGCTTCCTTACTGATTTTGTTTTGATGATCTATCCATTGCTGAAAGTGGGAATTTGAAGGCCCCTACAATTAAAATGATGTTTCTTCTCCTTTCATTCTGTTACTATTTGCTTTACATATTTAAGTGTTCCAATATTGTGTGCATATATATTTACTATTGCTACATGTTCTGAATGAATTGTCCCTTTTTTCCATTACTTAATGACTTTATTTGGCTCTTCTGACTGTAAGTCTTTTGTACCTGAAATAGGTATAACCATACCTGCTCTTTTTTGGTTACCATTTGTATGGAGTATCTTTTTCTAACCCTTCACTTCCAGCCTTTGTGTGTCTTAAAACTAAGACAAATCTCACAGGAAGCATATTATTGGATCTTGTATATTGTTGTAAACCATTCACCCACTCTATGCAGAGCTTGAACTCACAACCCTGAGATCAAGACCTGAGCTGATATCAAGAGTCAGACACTTAACTGACTGAGCCACCCAGGCACACCACAGTCCATTTATATTTTTAAATATTATTGATAGTTAAGGAATTACTATTGCCATTGTTTGCATTGTTTTCTGAGTATTTTGTTTTTCCTTTTCTCCTCTTGCTGTCTTCTTTTGTAATGTTTTGTAATGTTATGCTTTAATTCCTTTCTCTTTAAATTCTGTGTCTCTATGGCAGTTTTTCTTTGTGGTTACCATGAGGCTTACTTAAACCATCTCACAGTTATAACAATCTATTTTAAGCTGATAACTTCAACTGCATTTTAAAACTTTACAAATCTACAGCTACACTCTCTACATACTTTATGCTATTGATGCTTTCATATTGTGTATAAATTTTATCTTTTTGTATTATGTATCTAGTAAGTTATTATAACTATAGAATTTTTAATATGTTTTTATGCTGTTATACTAGAGTTACACTAGATTTGTGAACCACTATAGTATTAGAGCATTCTGAATTTGACTAAATTTACCTTTTATACTTACACATGTATTCATGTTGTTACTTAGCATCCTTTTGTTTCAACTGAAAGAGCCCCCATTAGCATTTATTGGAAGCAATGTCTATTGGTGATGAACTACCTCAGCTTTTATCTAGAAATGTCTTTATCTCTACTTCATTTATGAAGAACAACTTTACCAGATATAGCGTTCATGGTTGGCATTTTTTTTTTCTTTCAGTACTTTGAATATATCATTCCATTCCCACCTGGCCTATAAAGTTTCTGCTCAGAATATCACTGATAGCCATTTGGTGGGAGTCCCCTTGCATGTGACAAGTCACTCTTCTCTTACTGCTTTCAAAATTTTTGTCTTTGACTTTTGACAGCTTGAATATAATGGGTCTCAAAGAGATCTTCTTTGAGATCATCTTGCTTGGGAATCCCGAGCCTCATATCTAAATGGCCAAATCCCTCTCATGATATGAGAAGTCTTCAGTCATAATTTATTTAAATAAGTTGTCTGCTCATTTCTCACTTCTCTTTCAGAATGCACATATTTATTTTCTAGGTGACTTTCCACAGTCTCCATATGCTTTCTTCACTCTTTGTTTTTCTTTTTCCTCCTCTTACTGGCTCATTTCAAGTACCTGTGTTTAAATTTCCTGACTTTCTTGTATGAACTAGTCTGCTGTTGAAGCTCTCCAATGAAATTTTCAGTTGTGCCACTATTCTTCAGCCCCAGAAATTGTTTGGTTTTATTTTAAAGATTTACATTTCTTCATTAAATTTCTAATTTTGCTCACACATATTTTCTCATTTCATTCAGTTGTGTAACTATGTTCACTTTAATGTCAGTGGCCTTTTTTAAGATTATTATTTTGAATTTTTTGACAGAAAATTTGTAAATCTCTTTCTTTCGGGTCAGTTACTGAAGGTTTATTAACTTATTTTGATAGCATCATGTTTGTTGAATCTTCATGATCCATGCAGCCTTGGTTTTCTGTCTGTGCATTTGAAAGACAAAACCCTATACCAATCTTTATGGTCTGGTTTCAATAATTAACAACCTTCTTCTGTCAGTCCCCCGGCTCACAATATCACAGGTGACCAGAACTGGAGCCAAGTCTCGTGGCTGCTCCTGAATGCTCAGTGGATTTTGCAGTTGTCAGGCCTGTTACCAGTGGTTTAGGTTGACAGAGATCTTCCCTGGTCCCTGATTAGAAAGAACTGCCTCCGAAACCTTGATCAGTATGGCTGGCACAGGACAGAGGTCTGCCTCATGGTCTGCAGTTAGGCATACAAATGGCAGGACTGTAACAAGATATGCAGACAAATATGGTTCCTGTGTGGTCCTTAAGCATGCTCCTGCCAGATCACTAGGAAGTTTCCTGGGTAAAATGGACCACCCCCCGAGTATGACTGTGAGGAGCTTGAACTGGCTTACAGGGATGTTTCAAAATCTGAAGTCAGATGAAAGTCTAAAGGCCTACCTCTAGAAGAACAGATGCTGATATCTCCTGGTGGGTCCCTGAAGAGGTAGGATCACTTCTGTACCATGAATGAGAGGTAATGGAGTGGTTGTAGTGCTGATTCAGTATCATTGTTGGACTGAGATTGGTGGGGCAACCTCTTAGAGGCATGGATGTAACTTCTGGCAGCTCAGTGAGCAGGCAGGATGGCTCCCACCCTGTAGGCTGGATCCCCTAGCGCCCTCAAAGTCATCTTCTCCATGGATGATTACCAAATTATTTTTGAGAGGAATACAAGCAGGGGATCTTCCTTACTGCTACCTTGTTTTCATCACTTCAGTCATCTAAAAGAGTATGAAAACTACTCTATGCAGTCTAAAATAGAGATGTGGAAAATAACGAGAAGGCCCAAATCAAAATTTACATATAAAATTGACAATAAAATTGAAAATAAGAAGAAAATATACACTGAAAAGGATTAGTAGCTTAGGAATTGAAGATATAGTAGCTTAGACATTGAATAGTAGCTTAGGCATTGAAGATACAAAGGTAGGTACTATCCAAAGTAAAACAGAAGGAAAAGAAAATTAGGAAAAAGTTGAACAAAGCAATAATAAGCCCTGGAACAACTTCAAACAGCTTAATTTACATGTAATCAAAGTTCACAAAGGATAGGGAAAAAAGGAAAGGAAAGCTTTGGGGGTCTGAGTTAATAATAAATTGGATTTCATCGAAATTAAAAAGTGCCTCCTTTTCAAAGAAACTATTAAAAGATTAAAACACAAGCCAAGAGAAAATATTTGTCATTAACGTATCCAAGCAAAAGCTTGCATCCAGAAAATATAAAAAAGCTCAAAACTCAATAATAAGAAAACAAAAATCCAATCTAAATATTGGGCAAAAGATTTAAACAGACACTTCAAATTATGTCCATTTGGCAAGCAAACACAGGAAATATGTCCAACATAATTAATGCTTAGGGCAATTCAAATTAACACCACAATAAGATACCAGTATATACTTCTAATAACTAACATGAAGAAGACTGATAATAACAAGTACTGGTTAAAATGTGGAGGAACTGGAACTAATATATTCTGCTGATGGGAATAAAAAATGGCTTACTATGAAAAACAGTTTAAGAGTTTCTTAAAATGTTAAACATACTTCTGGCATATGATCCAGCAACTTCACTCCTGGGTATTTACCAAGAAAAATAAAAGCAGATGTTCATATAAACATTTACATGCAAATATTCACAGCAGATTTACTTATAATACTCCAAACTACAAGCGACCCAAATATAGATTAATAATTGATTAAACAGTGTCGCATCCATATAATAAAATACTATTTGGCAATAGATACAAATGAATTACAGATACATTCCATAACATAAAGGAATCTACTAAATGCAATAAATCAGAAAAAAAAGCTCATACTGTACAATTTACTTAAAAGTTTGGAAAATATAAATTAATGTATACTAAGAGAAACCAATTCAGTGTTATTAAGGGATGGGAGTGAAGGCCAGATATAGGTATTACAAGGTGACGTGAGGAATCTTTTAGAGGTGAAGCATATTTATCTATTATCTTGATTGTGGTGATGGTTTCAAAACTTTCAATATGTATAGTTTATTATATGTCAATTAGATCACAAAAAATACCATAATAAAAAATCAGTTAGAAGGATGGTGTAAAGTCTTATATGTAAATGACCAGCTGAGCCTTACTGACCAAGCCACACATAATACCAGTGCTCAATTATTTCAACTGACGTTAACAAGTCAAACACTTCCTATACCTACATGTGCAATCTAGTTCTAGCCCATGCATTTCACTTTAAACAAATAATCCTGAATGGAAAACACACAAACTAAACAGTAAAATGAGAAAAGAACTTTTTTAAAAAAGGGGAGGTAGCTTAAAAGATCTCTTAGACAACATTAAGCAAACATACACATTACAGCGGTCCTAGAAGAGGAAGAGAAAGAAAAAAAGTGTAGAAAACTGATTTGAAGAAATAACTAAAACCTTCCTAACATAGGGAAGGAAATAGATATCCAAGTCAAGAAAGCAGAATTACAAATGAGATGATCTCAAGGGGGTCCATACCAGCACATATAATCATTAAAATGTCAGAGATTATCATACTTAAAGGGTCTATCCAACAAGAAGATCTAACAATTGTAAATATGCCACAAACATGGGAGCAACCAAATATATAAACCAATTGATAACCAAAATAAAGAAAAATACTGATAATATATTAATAGTGGGAGACCTCAATATTCTACTCACAGCAATAGACAGATCATCTAAGCAGAAGATCAATAAAGAAACAAGAGCACTGAATGACACATCGGACCAGATGGACTATGTAGATATATATAGAACATTCCATCCTAAAACAACAGAATACTCATTCTTCTCCAGTGCACATGGAACTTTTTCCAGAATAGACCACATACTGGGTCACAAATCAGGTCTCAACTGACACCAAAAGACTGAGATGATTCCCTGCACATTTTCAGACCATACTGCTTTGAAACTAGAACCCAACCACAAGAAGAAATTTGGAAGGAACTCAAACATTTGGAAGTTAAAGAGCATCCTGCTAAAGAATGATTGGGTCAACCAGGAAATGAAAGAAGAACTTAAACAATTCATGGAAACTAATGAGAATGAAAACACATTGGCCCAAAACCTTTAAGATACTGGAAAGTTGGTCCTAAGAGGGAAATACATAGCCATCCAAGCCTCTCTCCAAAAATTAGAAAAAAATCTCAAATGTACCAGCTAACTTACACCTAAAGGACCTAGAGAAAGAACAGCAAATAAAGCCTAAACCAAGTAGGAGAAGAAAGGTAATAAAGGTCACAACAAAAATCAATGAAACAGAAACCAGAAAAAAAAAGTAGAATAGATCAACAAAGCTAGCAGCTGGTTCTTGAAAGAATTAATAAGATCGATAAAACTCTGGCCAGATTTATCCAAAAGAAAAGTGAAAGAGCCCCAATAAAATCATGACTAAAAGGGGAGACATCACGATTAATACCAAGGAAATAGAAACAACTATTAGAAATTATTACCATCAACTATATGCCAACAAATTAAGCAATCTAGAAGAAATGGATGCATTCCTGGAAATTTATAAACTACCAAGAATAAAATAGGAAGAAATAGACAATCTGAAAAGACCAATAGCCAGTAAGGAAATTGAAGCAGTAATCAAAAATCTCCCAAAAAGCAAGGGTCCAGAACCAGGTTGCTTCCCAGGGGAATTCTACCAAACATTTAAAGAAAAAATAATACCTATTCTACTGAAGCTGTTTCAGAAAATAGAAATAGAAGGAAAACTTCCAAACTCATTCTATGAGGCCAGCATTACCCTGATCCCAAAACCAGACAAACACCCCACCAAAAAGGAGAATTACAAACCAATATCCCTAAGGCACATGGATGCCAAAATACTCAATAAGATCCTAGCCAACAGACTCCAACAGTACATTAAGAGATTATTCACCATGACCAGGTGGGATTTATTCCTGGTATGCAAGGGTAGATCAATTTTTGGAAACCAATCAATGTGATAGAGTCCATTAATAAAAGAAACAAGAACCATATGATCTTCTCAATTGATGCAGAAAAAGCATTTGACAAAACACAGAATCCTTTCCTGATCAAAACTCTTCAAAGTATAGGGATAGAGGGAACATACCTCAACATAAAAACCATCTACAAAAAGTCCAATGGGGAAAAACTGAGAGCTTTTCCCTTAAGGTCAGGAACACAACAGGGATGCCCACCATCACCATTATTGTTCAATATAGTACTAAAAGTCCTAGCGTCAGTAATCAGACAACTAAAAGAAATAAAAGGCACTGGCAAAGAAGTCAAACTCTCTCTCTTCACAGAAGACATGATACTTTATGTGGAAACCCCAAAAGACTCCACCCCCAAATACTAGAACTCATCCAGCAATTCAGCAACATGGCAGGATACAAAATCAATGCACAGAAATCAGTTGCATTTCTATATACTAACAACGTAACTGAAGAAAGAGAAATTAAGGAATTAATTCCAGTTACAATAGCATCAAAACCATAAGATATCTAGGAATAAACCTAACCAAAGAGGTAAAAGATCTATACTCTAGAAACTACAGAACACTTATGAAAGAAATTAAGGAAGACACAGAGATGGAAAAACATTCCATGCTCATGGGTTGGAAGAATAAGCATTGTTAAAATGTCTGTGCTGCCCAGAGCAATCTATACTTTCAATGTAATCCTTATCTAACTACCATGGACATTGTTCACAGAGCTGCAACAAACAATCCTAAAATTTGTATGGAACCAGAAAAGACCCCAAATTGCCAGGGGAATGTTGAAAAAGAAAATTAAAGCTGGGGGCATCATGATGCCTGACTTCAAGCTGTATTACTAAGCTGTTGTCATCAAGACAGTATGGTACTGGCACAAAAACAGACACATAGATCAATGGAACAGAATAAAGACCCCAGAAATGGACCTTCAACTCTACCGTCAACTAATCTTCGACAAAGCAGGAAAGAATATCCACTGGAAAAAAGAAAGATTCTTCAATAAATGGTGCTGGGAAAATTGGACGGCCACATGCTGAAGAATGAAACTGGACCATTCTCTTATACCATACACAAAGATAAACTCGAAATAGATGAAAGACACATAGTAATAAAAATGAAAAAAAAAATACTGATGAAGAATTTCAAAAGCAGCAAGAAGGGAAAAAATCACATAAAAGGGAAATCCCTTAAGGCTGATTTTTTAGCAGAAATTTTGCAAGACAGAATAGAATGGCACGATATATTCAAAATGCTGAAAGAGAAAAACCTGCAACCAAGAATACTCTATACAGCAAGGCTATAGTGCTGAATAGGAGAGAGAAAGAGTTCCCAGACAACCAAAAATGAAAGGAATTTATCACCATAAGCCAGCATTAGAAGAAAGGTTAAAGGGGACTCCTTGACTAGAAAGGAAAGAACATAACCAGGAGTAAGAAAATTAGGAAGCACAAAAGCAGTAAAATTAAGCAAATCTATAAAACAAACCACTCATGGGAGTCACAAAATAAAGGATGTAAAGGGGCACCTGGGTGGCTCATTCAGTTAAACGTCCACCCTTTGGGGCGCCTGGGTGGCTCAGTGGGTTAAAGCCTCTGCCTTCGGCTCAGGTCATGATCCCAGGGTCCTGGGATTGAGCCCCACATCGGGCTCTCTGCTCAGCCAGGAGCCTGCTTCCTCCTCTCTCTCTCTCTCTCTCCCTCTCTCTCTCTGCCTGCTTCTCTGCCTACTTGTGATCTCTGCCTATCAAATAAATAAATAAAAAATCTTTAAAAAAAAAAAAAAAGTCCACCTTGATTTCATCTCCAGTCGTGGTCTCAGGATTCTGAGATCAAGCACCACATCAGGCTCTGCACTCAGCATGGAGCCGGCTTGAGATGCTCGCTCTTCCTCTACCTCTGCCCCTCCATCTTCTCTGTCTCTTAAGAAATAATAAAAATTTTTTAAAAAAAGAATAAAAGGATGTAGAGTATGATAGCATACACCTAAAATGCAGGGAAGGAAGGAATAAAGATATAGTGCTTTTAGAATGGGCCAAACTTAAGTGACCATCAACTTGATACAAACTCTGTATGAATAAGATGTTATATATAAATATAATGATAACCACAAATCAAAGAGTGGCAATAGATACACAAATAATAAAGAGAAAGAAATCCAAGTACATTACTAAAGAAAGCTAGCAAACCCTGAGAGAAAGAGCAAGAGAAGAAAGGAACAGAGAACACAAAACAACCATAAAACAACCCAAAAAAAAATGCAAACAAATACACACCTATAAATGATTACTTCAATATAAATGGACTAAATGTTTCAAACTAAAGACATAGGGTGATGCAATAGATTAAAAAAAAAAAAAAAAAAAAGGCAAAGCCAATCTATATTCTGCCTCCAAGAGACTCCTTTCACACCTAACGAAACATGCTGACTGAAAGTGAAGAAATGGAAGAGTATTTATCATGCAACGGAATTGAAAAGAAAACTGGGGAAGCAATACTTATACCAGAAAAAGCAGACTTTAAAGCAAAGACTGTAACAGGAGACAAAGAAGGGCACTATATCATAATAAAGGGGACAATCCGACAAGAAGATGTAACAATTGTAAATATTTATCCACCCAACATAGGAGCACTTAAATACATAAAGCATAAGAACAAACATAAAGGAAGTAATCAATAGTAATACAGTAATAGTCAGGGACTTTGACAACCAACTTATATCAAGGGACAGATAATCCAAACAGAAAATGAACAAGGAAACACTGGCTTTAAATGACATGTGGACGAGACGGATCTAACAGATATATTCAGAACATATAAACAGCGGAATATACATTCTTTTGAAGTGCACATGGAACATTCTCCAGACAGATCAAACGTTAGGCCACAAAATAAGTATAAACAAATTTAAAAAGACCGAAGTCATACCATGCATTTTTTCTCACCACAATGCTATGAAAATAGAAATCAAGAGCAAGAAAAAAATCTGGAGAATACACTAATACATGTATGTTAACTAACATACATAACAAGAAATCAAAGAAAAAAAATACATGGAGACAAATTTAAGTGAAAATGCAATTGTCCAAAAATCTTTCGGATGCAGCAAAGGCAGTTCTAACATGGAAGTTTATAGCAATCAGGCCTACCTCAAGAAGCAAGAAAAATATCAAATAAACAACCTAAACTTACAAAGAAAGGAGCTAGAAAAAGACGAAAAAAATTCAAAACCAGTAGAAGTAAACAGTAAAGATCAGAGCAGAAATAAATGACATAGAAATAATAAAAATTAAACAAACAGCTCAATGAATTCAGGAGTTGGTTCTTTGAAAAGATCAACAAAACTCACCAACATTTAGCCAGACTCACCAAACAATAAAAAGGGGGGAAGGGGACTCAAAATATGAAAGAGAAAAACAAGTGACATCATAGAAATACAAAGGATTGTAAGTTATAAAAAATTATATGGCAGCAAAATAGACAACACAGAAAACATGGATATAAAATCTCCCAAAACTGACTGAGGAAGAAACATTAAATTTGAACAGCCCAAGTATCAGCAATGAAATTGAATCAATAATCAAAAAACTCCCAACAAACAAAAGTCTAGGACCATATAGCTTCACAGTGGACTTCTACCAAAGGGTTAAATAAGCATTAATACCTATACTTCTCAAACTGTTTCAAAAAATAAAAGAGGAAGGAGTGCTTCCAAATTCATTCTATGAAACCAAACCAGACAAAGCTACAACAAAAAAAGAGAATTACAGGATGGCATTTCTGTGAACACACATGAAAAAAATCCTAAACTATATTAGCAAACCAAATCCAACAGTACATTAAACAAATCATTTGCCACAATTAAGTGGAATTTATTCCTGGAATGTGAGCATGGTTCAATATTTGCACATCAATCAGCATGAATCATCACATCAAAAAGAGAATGGATAAAAAAATCATATGATCATTTTAATAGATGCAGAAAAAGCACTTCACAAATTATAACATCCATTCGTGATAGAAACCCTCAACAAAGTGGTTTCAGAGGGCACATACCTCAACATAATAAAAGACATACATGAAAAACCCACAGCTAACATCATCCTCAATGGGGAAAAACTGAGAGCTTTTCCAAGACAAGAATGTCCCCTCCCAGATTTTTGGTTTTGTTTTGTTTTTTTAAACATTTATTTTTAGAGAGAAAGAACGAGCATGTGGTGCGGAAAGAGAGGCAGCCTGAGAGGGATAGAGAATCCCAAACAGACTCCCAGCTGAGCATGGAGCCTGACACAGGGCTTGATCCCACTACCCTGAGATCATGACCTGAGACAAAATTAAGTCAGACACTTAACCAACTGAGTGCCATCCAGGCACCTCTGTCCCCTCTCAGTTTTATTCAACATGGTACTGGGAATCTTAGCTACAGTAATCAGACAAGAAAAAATTATAGGAATCCATATTGGTAAGTAAGAAGTAAAAACTTCCCTACTTGCAGATGATATGAAAATCCTACTAGAAACAATAAATGAATTCAGTAAAGTTGCAGAAAACAAAATTAATACCCAGAAGTTGGTAGCGCATTTCTATACACTATAGATGAAGTAGCAGAAAGAGAAGTTTAGGAAACAACACTATGTAAAATTGCATCATAAAGGAATAAATACCTAAGAAGTGAAAGTTCCGTACTATGAAAACTATAAAACACCGATTAAAAGGAATTGAGGAGGATATTTAAAAAATGGAAAGACATTCCATCCTTGTGGATTGGAGAAATTTTAATATTAAAATGTCTACATTACTCAAAGTGATCTACAGATTTAATGCAATCCCTATCAAAATGCAAGAGCATTTTTCACAGAACTAGAACAAATAATGCTGGAATCTGTATGGAACCACAAAAGACTCTGAATAGCCAAAGCAATCTTGAGAAATAAGAGCAAAGCTAGAGGTATCACAGTTCCAGAAGTCAAGATATACTACACAAAGCTGTAATCCAAACAGTTTGGGGTACTGGTACAAAAAATAGATGCACAGATCAACAGAATAAAAAAGAGTTCAGAAATAAATACATGATTATATTATCAATTAATCTATGAATAAAGAGGCGAGAATATGCAATGGAGAAAAGACAGTCACTTCAATAAATGGTACTGGGAATACTGTGCAGCTACATAAAAAAGTGAAACCAGACCACTTTTTAACAACACACACCAAGTCAAAATGGATTAAAGACCTAAACATGAGACCTGAAACCATAAAAATCCTAGAAGAGAGAACAGGCGGTAATTTCCCAGACCTCAGCCATAGCACTATTTTTCTTGATATGTCTCCTGAGGCAAAGAAACAAAATCAGAAGTAAACTATTGGGGCTACATCAAGATAAAAAGCTTTTGCACAGCAAAGGCAACCAACAAAACAAAAAGACAACCTACTGAATGGGAGAAGATATTTACAAACGATATATACAATTGGGGGTTAATATCCAAAATATATAAGGAACTTACATAAATCAACACCAAAAAAAAAACCACAAACAATTATAAAATGGGCAAATGACATATACAGACATTTCTCCAAAGACATACTGATGGCCAACAGATACATGAGAAGATGCTTGATGTCACTAATCATCAGGTAGCTGCAAGTTAGAACCACCTGTCAAAATGGCTAAAACCAAAAACACAAGAGATAAAGAAGTTAGAAAGGATGTGGAGAAAAAGGAACCCTCTTACACTGTTGGTGGGAATGCAGACTGGAGCAGCCACTGTGGAAAACAGAATGGAGGATGCTCAAAAATTAAAAGTAGAGATATCATATGACCCCAGTAATTCCAGTTTTGAGTATTTACCCAAAAAACCACAAAGACACTAATTTGAAAAGATATATGCGCCCATATGTTTACTACAGAATTATTTATAATAGTCAAGATATGAAAGAAAACTAAGGGTCCACCAAAAGACAAATGGGTAAGAAAGAAGTGGTACACACACACACACACACACACACACACACACACACACACACTGGAATATTATATTGCCATAAAAAGGATGAGATGTGCTATTTGAGACAACAAGGATTAACCTAGAGGATATTGTGCTAAGTGAAATACATCGGGGAAAAACCATATAATTCCGCTATCTGGAAGTTTTTAAAAAAATGAATAAACAAACAAAAAGCAAAATGAGACCTATAAATACAGACCACTAACTGGTGGTTGCTAGAGGGAAAGAAGGAGGCCTGTTGGACAAAATGGTTAAAGGTGAGTGTCAGTTACGGAATTCTGGTTATTGAACATGTAAGTCATAGTAATGGATGCACAGCATGAGAAACATAGCTAATGATGGTGTAAAAACAGTGTATCAGGACAGGAAGTAGCTACACTTCTGTTGAACATAGCATAATGTATAGTCTTGTTGAATCGCTATGTTATACACCCAAAACTAACGTAACACTGTGTGTCAACTATGCATACATACATAATCCCTGAAAAATCCTTGAATTTTTCTCTGAAATAAACATTTAATGAGCACGTTACCTGCTGAATTGATACTAGGTAGTTTCACCAACAATATCACAGTTGAATAAAATCTTGGTTATTGCCGCTCTTGCAACAACTATGTATACTCATTCAATGAAGGAAAGTATCTGGTTGCTTCAAATGGACCCAATTTTTACACTCTTAAATAATTAATCCACACGGCATGCACAATCTGATTTCACCTTTTCATGCCTAAATGTCATGGAAAAAAACCAAAACCCTAGAAGAACCATTAGATGAAATCAAACAGAGAACTCCATGTATAACCCAAAATGGGTTTCAAACCCCAATTTCTATATTTCAGATTCATAACTAAAGGATTCCTTGGTTAGTTCCATGTTCATCTGAATGTGAAGCAGCTCCCTTGCCAAGATGATTTTTCTCCTGGCAACCAATTCTTGAGTAAATATCACAAGGAGAGTTTATCCACTGAATACTAGTTTGACCCAAATTACAATTCACCTGATTAAATATTAAGAATTAATTTGAAGTGGATGAGCTATTATTAAATAAAAGTCAAAGAACCTTCCTTCAATTTCATTTCTTATGATTACACCCATCTTACCGTTACAGCTGAATTCTCTGCATGCAGCAGATTAGTTATCATGATTTCATCTTATGCCTATTTAGACAAATAACTAATTTCAGTGTGTTTTCTAGTGAGTCATATATGATGTATATTAATGATGGCTCTTAACGGGGGGCCTGGAGCTAAGTTCTTGGCTACAAAGCTGTGAAGACAATTAGAAAGAGGCAGTACTTTAAAATTAGGGTAACAGAGAAATTCAGCCTATATAAAAAAGCAAAAAGCAAAAAAATGTTTAGCCAAGAGAGGTAAGAAGTCTCTCTCCATATATTATATGTAGATCTATTTGTGCAAAGGTGAAAAGAACAAATATTCAACCCTCCTACATGTGACAAGCTATATGATATATAAGAAAGGGAATGAATGAGAATTAATCGGAAACCACAGCTTCCAGTCCAAGTCCCCATTCTGCGGCTCACCATCTCTTTGACCAGATATAAATAACCACCTCCCTGGCGTTTTTTTTTTTTTTATTCCTATCTGTAAAACTGACAAAAAAGGAGCCTAACTTACCCATTTCAGGGAACTGCTGAGGGAATCAAAGAGATAATAGACGGAAAATTCCTTCACCAAACTACAAAAGTCACATAAGCATTGAAACTTGACATTCTAAGTTTTCCTTTTAGGAAAAGGTCCTAGACTCAGAGTAAAGAAGTAAAGACTACTCCACCAGGAGTAAGGAGACCTAGCTAGACTGACCTCTGGCGTGGCCCCAGAGTAGCTGTGTGATTCTCCAACAAAGCATGCACTCTTCTCGAATTTTTGTTACTTACCTACAAAATGTGAAGAAGTCAAATGAAATATTCAAAATAACAGATCTTAGAATCTGAACATTTGGCAGAATACCAGAAATTGTCATAACTCTTTTTCCCTCCAGATTTTTTATTTCAGTAGAAAAATGACCTCAAGTCAGAGGGACCTGCAGCTGTTGCCAATACCATGTGTCCACCTTTAGAAATTTTAATCACACATTATTGGGGGTATTCGAGGAGGAAAACAACTTAACAAGCTTTGGTACACCCTTAATTGAATGATAAATGTATTTCGAAATAACTTTGATCAAATTCCACTTGCTTTTAATTCAAGGTTATAGGAATCTTTCATATTCCTTAGACATTCTGATGCATTTTAAATACACATAATGAAATCCATTATCCATACCTGAAAAGGCTGCCTGCTGGAAACACTGAGGTGTTTCCTTATCCATCTGTTGCCTTGATTCCCAAATATCTGCCACAGCAGCTGTCCTCTTGTGTTACTCCAGACTCGCTGGTAGATGGCCAGCCTGTAAATGTGCTTTCCAAACATGTGGTAATAGAAGCGGAAGGTGCAGCCCTCTGTACTGGTGGCGTTGAGGACAGGGCTGAGTAAAGCAGCTCTGTTTTGGAAAACCTGTGGCTCGGAAGATTCTATGTAGAGATAGTGTCCTTTAGCTGTGCCCAAAGTGTTATCCTTCATGGGCCCGGTATTAAGTGTCGAAGTTGGACCGCGCTTCCTGGTCCAATCAAAGTCATCTTCTGTATCTTGTTCCCAGTTACAAATTCCATTTTCAAAGTTACACTGGAGTTCAGGTACTGAAATTGCATTACATAATAGTGAATGAATGAATGAATGAATGAATGAATGAATGAATAATTTAGGACAAAAATAACTACAATTAAGAAAACTCTTTGATATTTTGCTCCTGACATGGTTAACCATTTTAATTCTTTTAAATGCAACATTAAAGTTTCTAAAAGGTGAATAAATCCTAGATTTATATCACATAATAATATTTTATAGACTGAAGGCAGCATTACTTTATCAACTTCCAAATGCCTTTCATGCCTATCCCTTCATCATTTCTAGCACTGTAACTCCATGCAAATGATCATGACACCACGGCCAACTCAAGGTGCCCAACTCCTGGCTCAGCTGATTTCAACCTCAGCTGAATGTCCCAATCACCAGCGAACATTAAATATCAAAACAAAACAAAAAACACCAAGGCCCAGAATTCATCTCCAGAGATGTTAATTTTTTTTAAAAGATTTATTTGAGAGAGAGAGTGTGTGAGAAGGAGGGGGCTGCAGAGGGAAAGAGACTGTCAAGCAGACTCCCCACTGAGCACGAAATCCAATGCAGGGCTCGATCTCACAACCCTGAGATCATGACCTGAGCCGAAATCAAGAGTTGGACGCTCAACCGACTGAGCCACCGGGCGCCCCCAGAGATGTTGATGTAACCGGTGCAAATCGTGCACCAAATATCAGGATACTTCATCATCTCCCTTTGTGAGTCGAACATGCAGAACTGAGAACAGTCACATTTTAATAGGGCTCAGTCTTCCAGAATCACCTGAAGGATGGTAGAATTGCCACTCCATGGTGAAGCCTCATAGAAGTACTAGCTTGTCAGATATGGGGTAAAGCCCAGGAATCCATATTTTTAACAGGCACCCAACATGATTCTGATGTCAATGTTTTCCAGACCTCATGCTGAAAAACTCCTCCCTCTGGTTCCATCTTGGCCCAGTTCCAAATGTCCCTTGGCCCCAGTGCCAGAATGACCGTCCTTTCACCTTCCATGGCAATTTATCATTTTCCTCCTCTATTCAAATTCCTATAACATATACTCAATCTAAACTTAAATCTAAACTCTTCTTTCAATCTTCACCTTTCCCAAATGAAATTAACTTCCTGTTCGTCCCTAACTATCCTTTCATTTCGCATATAACATCTTCCCCACATGCTTAAACACCTCACGCCTCTCTCCTTCCCTATTTATGCTTCCTGTTGTTGTCTTCTGGGAGGCAGTCTTTTCTTCCCATGGCACTGCAGCTCCTTGGAGCTGGAGCTTTTAAACTTTAAACTCCCCTCAGTCTCTAGAAGAATTGAAAGTACTTATGAAGAATTGACTTGTCCCTTGTCAACTAGACAATCTACCATAATTTCTAGAATATAGGAATGTATTCATTTTGGGGGATGTGAGCATTTTTGTTGACACCCAGGATTTGTGTAGAATAAATGCTAGAGAATGTACATGTAGTGTTATTTGGGCAGAAAGAACAGGATTTAGAATTAACGAGGAGTTCTACCTTTTAGCTTCATTTACATAAGTTGGTATTTTTTTTTAAATAAATGTCAGCTGTCCTTTAACTATTCATCTTAGTAAATGCACTTTGTGCCAAAGGGGAATAAATATTCTGAAACAGTAAATACAGGCATATGTGGATAAATGCAGCCAGGCAAGAACAGATCATCTGTCTCTGCAAACCACAGAACAGGAGCTTAGACCTAATGAAGGGAACCCAGTGAGTAAATGTCAAATGAAAGATGAGCTTTCATTTGATATTTCCTCACTTGTGACTCATCAAGCCCAGCTGTGACGTGAACTGGGGACCTGCGGGGTACTCCCCAGGTGTCAGTCTTTGGTTGTGGAGCAGAAGGAGAATGTCAAACTGCTAAGTTTTTTGACATAAAACTGGCACTCAAGCCAACAGATTTTGATATCGCCTGTCTTCCTATGGACTGTATGTGCAATGTGTATTTCAAAAGGGAATGTGCGCAGCTCCATCTTTAAATAAAAGACCCTGTCTCTAAACATGGGCAACTTTAGGAAACACGACAGCGATTTCTGGATGTCTAAGGGTTCTATTCAAACCAATAATATGTCTATATGGACAGCTGAGAGAGAAACTCACCATCTAATGCCACTCCTATTCTCTTTCATTAATATTTAGTCACAAGAAGATTCTGATATTATATTTGTACTGCCGTAATTCCATTCTAAGTTGGCACTGAGTGGTTTGAAGGATAATTTGCTTATTTTTAGTGACATACCAAATTTTTTTTTTGAGGAGGGGGATTCAGAGAGCTTCAAAAAGATGAAAAAGCTT